>NW_027464514.1:2473617-2827234 GCF_050947455.1 Rhinoderma darwinii | reverse complement strand
CGCTACATCAAGTTCCGAAAAAAGCCGAACAGAAACTAAGCAGCTATGCGCTCACCGGAGTGCTTCTGCAGCTTCGTTTCAGCCATTCGTGGGGGTCTCAGTACTCGGACCCCCACCAATCAAAACTTCTGACATGTCCCTATGACATGTCAGAAGTTTGTTGAACGTTTAGTTGCACTTCAATTTTCCAGGAACTTCTCTAGAGCAGTATTAGATCAAAAAGACAAGAATCAATTTATTTTATGTATTTTATTCAATTTAATTACAGATGAGAGACATAGAATTGAAGATGACCGAGTACTATGTAAGTTACATAGTTACATAGTTTGTACGGTTGAAAAAAGACACATGTCCATCAAGTTCAACCAAGGGATGGGAAAGGGGAAGTAAAGAATTTCTACACATAGGAGCTAATATTTTTTTGTTCTGGGAGAGTATGGTGTGCTGTTGTTTGGCATAGTAAGCAGGGTAGCCCGCTCTATGTATTATCAAGGCGTCACAAATAGGCTTCTACCTGGCTATATACACTGCGCCTCATGACCTACACACTATCCCTCCATGTTTCACACACTGGCACCCCATTATTCATTTATTTTTATTTATGCACCTTACTCATTACAGCCCCCTATATTTCACCCCTATTATTATCACTTGCACATACACTATTCATTTATTATTTTTTACTACACATCCCATGCAGCACACGCCACTCCCCTCAAGACTAGTGGGAGTGGCTATTATTATTTAAAGCACCTGTTCACTCTCCTTCATCAGCGTTTCTGACCTCTCTGTGTCCATTTGTAAGTATGGCCTTTTTCTGTGTTTTTGTGTTATATGTCCCCTTGTTTTTATCTGTTTGAAAGCTTAGTTTCTGTTTGGCTTCTTCCGGAAAGCTGACATAGCGGAGTACAGGCTCATAGACTTTCTATTGAGCCCATACTCCGCTACATCAAGTTCCGAAAAAAGCCGAACAGAAACTAAGCAGCTATGCGCTCACCGGAGTGCTTCTGCAGCTTTGTTTCAGCCATTTGTGGGGGTCTCATTGCTCGGACCCCCACCAATCAAAACTTCTGACATGTCACTGTGACATGTCAGAAGTTTGTTGAACGTTTTCCAGGAACTTCTCTAGAGCAGTACTAGATCAAAAAGACAAGAATCAATTTATTTTATGTATTTTATTCAATTTATTTACAGATGAGAGACATAGGATTGAAGATTACCGAGTACTATGTAAGTTACATAGTTACATAGTTTGTACGGTTGAAAAAAGACACATGTCCATCAAGTTCAACCAAGGCATGGGAAAGGGGAAGTAAAGAATTTCTACACATAGGAGCTAATATTTTTTTGTTCTAGGAAATTATCTAAGCCTTTTTTAAAGCCATCTACTGTCCCTGCTGTGACCAGCTCCTGCGGTAGACTATTCCATAAATTCACTGTTCTCACAGTAAAGAAGGCTTGTCGCCTCTGCATGTTGAACCTTTTTTTCTCCAGACGGAGGGATTGCCCCCTTGTTTTATGAGGGGGTTTTACATGGAACAGGATTTCACCATATTTTTTGTATGTGCCATACATATATTTATATAAGTTAATCATGTCCCCCTTTAGTCGTCTTTTTTCAAGGCTAAATAGGTTTAGTTCTTTTAATCTTTCCTCATAACTTAGATTCTCCATGCCCCATATTAGCTTCGTTGCTCTTCTTTGTATTTTTTCCAACTCCAGGGCATCCTTTCTATGAACTGGAGCCCAGAACTGAACTGCATATTCTAGATGAGGCCTCACTAATGATTTGTAAAGTGGTAATATTACATCCCTGTCCTGCGAGTTCATGCCTCTGTTAATACACAACAATAACTTGCTGGCCCTTGAAGCAGTTGATTGACACTGCATGCTGTTTTTAGTTTATGATTTACAAGTACACCCAGATCCTCCTCAAAAAGTGAATCCGCCAGTGTAGCTCCCCCTAGGACATATGATGCATGCAGGTTGTTCGTACCCAGGTGCATAACTTTACATTTATCTACATTAAACTTCATCTGCCAAGTGGACGCCCAAACACTTAGTGTGTTCAAATCAGCTTGCAATTCACGAACATCTTCCATAGACTGAACTATATTACATAGCTTGGTGTCATCTGCAAAAATAGAAATAGTGCTATTAATTCCATCCTCTATATCATTAATAAATAAGTTGAATAATAGTGGTCCCAGCACTGAACCCTGTGGTACACCACTTATAACCGGGAACCATTCAGAATAGGAATCATTGACCACAATTCTCTGGATACGGTCCTTGAGCCAATTCTCAATCCAATTACAAACTATACTTTCTAAACCTATAGTCCTTAATTTACCCATTAGACGTCTATGAGGGACAGTGTCAAATGCCTTTGCAAAGTCCAAAAACACTGCATCCACAGCGGCCCCTCTGTCTAGGCTTCTGCTCACCTCTTCATAAAAACAAATCAGGTTGGTTTGACAGCTTCTGTCCTTAGTAAAACCGTGCTGGCTGTCACTTATAATACTATTTTTTGTCACATAATCCTGTATATAGTCCCTCAATAGCCCCTCAAACATTTTCCCCACAATGGATGTTAGGCTTACTGGTCAATAATTACCCGGGGAAATCCTAGAGCCTTTTTTGAAAATAGGCATCACATTTGCCCTGCGCCAGTCCCTTGGTACTATACCAGTCACTAGAGAATCTCTAAATATTATGAAGAGGGGGACAGAAATAACTGAACTAAGCTCCTTAAGAACTGGGTGTAACCCATCTGGTCCCGGGGCCTTGTGTACATTTATTTTATTTTATTTAATTTAGCTTGCAACATATCTTCATTCATCCAATTCAGTTTATCAACTGATATATTAACAGCACTGGCACCAACTACATCAGCTGCTCTTTCTTCTGTTGTATATACAGAGCTGAAGAACCAATTAAGTAACTCTGCCTTCTCTTGATCCCCTGTGACCAACTCCCCATTACCACTATCTAGGGGTCCCACATGTTCAGACCTTGGCTTTTTTGCATTTATATACTTGAAAAATTTTTGAGGATTTGTTTTACTATCCTTGGCCACCTGCCTTTCATTTTGTATTTTTGCTGGTTTTATTAAGCTCTTTATATTTTACAAAGGCTACAGCTGTAACCTCAGATGTCTATTTTTCAAATGCCCTTTTTTGTCGTGTATTGCCCTTGTTACAGACGGTGTAAGCCATGTGGGGTTTAATTTTAGTCGTTTATACTTGTTACCTATAGGAATAAATCTTGCACTATAATTACCCAAAGTAGATTTGAAAATCTCCCATTTATCATTTGTACCATTATTTGACATTAGTTCTTCCCAGTCTATATCCTGAATTGCAGCCCTCATCCTGGGGAAATTGGCCTTCTTAAAATTAAGTATTTTTGCCCTCCCAGCTTGTGTTTGTTTTTTACAGTGTATGTAAAATATAACTATATTATGAACACTGTTACCGAGGTTTTCACGAACATTGACATTCCCAACAAGCTCTGCATTATTATAAATGACCAGATCCAACAGAGCTTCACCTCTACTCGGGTCTTCCACAAACTGGTCCATAAAATTTTCCTGCAACAGGTTGAGGAAATGTCTCCCCTTTGCAGTTGAAGCCGAACCATGACACCAATCAATATCCCGGTAATTAAAATATCCCATTATCACTACTGTACCAGCCTGTGCAGCCCGCTCCATCTGTTTATATAGCTGACATTCCATCTCCTCAGTTATATTGGGGGGTCTATAGATTACACCAAAAGTAATTTTTTCAGTGTTTACCTCTCTTTGTAATTCCACTCACAAGGTTTCAACCTCCTCACAATCTTCACCCTCTAATGTCTCATTGACACTCACCTTCATATCGCTTCTCACATGCAGACATACACCACCACCTTTCCTATTCGCCCTGTCTTTCTGAAACAGTGTAAAACCCTGTAAGGGTAACGGAGACGGAAAGGTTACATATAGTAGATAACACACCAGACACACTGAAGCATTGGGTGGAGGCGCAGCGGTTGTTAAAACAGCATCAGTTGGAGAGGGCAGATAACAAAAGGATGTTTTTAAAACGCCAATATTATGAGGAGGGGGAAACTACTGGACGGCTGTTGGCAAGGATGGCGCAGGCTCAGAGGGAGAATAATTACATACACACTATTAAAGGGGAGGGGGGGAAGTTGGAGACGGATACAGGACAGATTTTGAAAGTGTTTCAGCAGTTTTACTCGGATTTGTATGCCTCTAGGGCAGAGCACACACCTCAGCAGCTGGAAGAGTATATAGGGGAGACAGAACTTCCTAGGTTGGGAGGGGAGGAGAGAGGGACATTGGAGGAGCCCATATCTTTGGAGGAACTCCAGGCGGCTATAGGGATACTGGCCAGTGAAAAGGCGCCGGGGCCGGATGGTCTTCCGGTGGAAGTTTTTAAGGAATATGGGGAGGAGCTTGCACCGCAGTTATTGGCCACTCTTTTAGATAGCTTTGATAGGGGGCGGCTTCCGGAAACAATGTATGAAGCGACTATAGTAGTTCTGCCGAAAGAGGGGAAGGATCCCCAGCTCCCGGGCTCTTATAGACCAGTTTCCCTACTGACGGCGGATATTAAAATCATGGCGAAAGTATTGGCGCTTAGACTAGCTAAAGTAGTGGCTGGGGTGGTACATGGAGATCAGGCCGGCTTTATGCCATCCAAGTCGACGGCGGTGAATCTGAGACGGCTGTTCTTGAATTTACAAGTCCTGCCGGATAATCGGGGGGGGGGGGGGAGAGCCATTATGTCCTTAGATGCGGCTAAAGCATTCGATTGCGTGGAGTGGAAATATTTGTGGTCAGTTCTGGAGAAAATGGGATTTGGCCCTAATTATATAAAATGGGTAAAGTTGTTGTATGTAGCCCCGACAGCAAAGATAAGGGTGAATGGGGTGCTATCGGATCGGTTTGCGTTGGAGCGGGGAACGCGTCAGGGATGTCCATTATCTCCATTGTTGTTCGCGTTGGCGGTGGAACCCTTGGCGTGTGCAGTGAGACAACATGAACATATTCAGGGGTTGAGATATGGGGGGGTGGAGGAAAGAATTGCACTATACGCAGACGATATGCTGTTATTCATGGCGGACACCGAGCGCACACTACCGTTAGTGATGGCCCTAATTAAGCGGTTTGGGAAATATTCAGGACTACTCATTAATTGGTCAAAATCGGCTCTAATGCTCATGGACCCGGGGGTCATCCAGAATGGGGAAGAGGAGGTGGAGATACCTGTGGTCACGGAGTTTAAGTATTTGGGGGTTAGGGTGACGGCGAAAGCACAGGATTATATGTCCCTTAATGTAATGCCACTGTTAACCACGATAAAAGCTAAAGTGGAGGCGTGGAATAAGTTACCGCTATCGGCTCTGGGTAGGACGAATCTGATTAAAATGATCCTCATGCCCCAGGTGCTGTATGTCCTACATAACTCCCCGGTATGGATCCCCAAATATTGGTTCAGGAGATTGCATAACCTTTTTAGGGACCTAGTATGGAAGAAGGGGGTGCCTAGGATTAAACTGGAGAAATTACAGCTGCCAAAGGAGGAGGGGGGCCTGGCTGTGCCCAATGCTTGGGTGTATTATTTAGCTGCCCAATGTCAACATTTTTGGGGGTGGGAGCAGGAAGAGACATGGGGGTCCAGTGCGCGCATCCTATCATATCTGGGGGGGGGAGAACCCGTTGGCAGGACTGGAAGCGCACAGCTATAAACAGATGGCGAGTACCAGACCCACTCTGCTGCTCATACACAAGGTGTGGTGGCAGTGCAAGCAATTGCTGGGGATAGGAGAGTGCACTAAATATACACCACTCTGGAGGAATGCTTATTTGGGGGAATTGGGTAAATTGGAAGGGATGCAGGGGTGGGAGCAGCGAGGCATAATATGATTGAGCCAGTTGTACGAGGGAGGCATACTTAAATCTTTTCAGCAAATAAGGGAGGAGTTTCAACTGGACTCCCGCATGTTCTATCAGTACCTGCAGATTCGGCACGCTGTGCAGACACAAGCGGTCAGCGTGGACTTGACAATGAATGCCGCCGGGGTGTTGGAGCATATTGCAAAAGCAGTTACATCAAAAGGATTAATTTCATTGGTTTATCGCAGGTTATTGGTGGAACATCTGGGGGATCCTATGGCACCAGTGAAAGCTGTATGGGAGAGGGAGGTGGGTCCTATTACAACAGACCACTGGGAAGCGGTATTGGCAGCAACATGTACTTTGTCCATTAATGTAGCACAACGAAGATCGCAGTTTTTTCTGATACATAGGGTGTATAGGACCCCGTGGGTGCTGAAACAAATGGGATTAAGAGCGGATGCCAAGTGCCCTAGGTGCCCGGAGGAAAAAGCAGACATCCTTCATATCCTTCATAGGAAAATCCACACAAATATAAAGGATATTATTGTGCCCCCATAAAATTAAACACAAGTAAATAGTGGATGACAAGTCTAAAGTACAATATATACTTCAATCAAAAAATTCATATACAGGGGGATGACTTAAGGAGCTGGTCCTAGATAGTAACATGAGAGAAGTTCACTTTTCCAGTGGAAAAATATGAGCAATGTTTGCCTGTCTTGTCTGTCCAGTCATAGGAGAGGCACCTGAAGGCACAGTATCTGACAAGTCTTACTCCTCTCCTTGCTTTGTTAAAAACAAAAATAAACAAAACCGTCTTTGCACTGACCAGTTAAAAATGGCATTTTTGTATAAAATATTTATATATAAAACTGAAAGGATTTTTCTGACTAAGATGAATAAAAGCAAGTTGGAATGAATGAGAGGAGCGATTGCTTGCAGAACATGACCTGCCTAAGTAGAGTCGTGTGTTAATGAACCTTCCCTTACCCCATCCTATCCCCCCACCCCCACCTTTAGGAAAGACACGTGACACCGAGGTTGGATGTGAAATGGCCACAGCAGCCGTTTATTAATTTCACAGTTTTATAAAAACAATTTAAATCCGAAACCTTCGGATAACTAGTTAGGAATCCACCAGAGAATTCCTTCTAATAATTCACATGACCCAACATGGGTCAGAATCGTAAATAACAATTTAACGTTAACATTAACCCGAGCAGAGGAAGTCCTTGAAGCCCTTTCAGATATTCCTTTTTTAAGAACACACCGAGTTAGCCATCTGCAAACCACCAATTACCTCCAGCCGTAAACCAGCTCGGAAGCACCGTTCACCTCTGCAGATGGCTCCAACCACTAGAAGTCCACTTCAAGGGGATAACACCCGATGAAGCCCTCAAGTGATATACCGACCACTAGAAGTCCACTTCAAAGGGATAACACCCGATGAAGCCTTCAAGTGATATACCTTCCACCAGAAGACCACTTCAAAGGGATAACACCCGATGAAGTCTTCAACCATGTACCTTTTTTGGGGGACGCATACCCCCGATGCGACCCCCCCACCATTTTGTACTGACTGGCCTCAAGGACTCCCCCCGCCACAGCGAAACAGGCCTTGACCACCTTAAGCCTGTGAGTTCCGCCACACCACCACCGCCCTTTCTATTCCTTCTGCTATCGCCAAGCTCCAAAGATCAATGCCAACCTCGGTCAGATGAACCCCGTCACTCCTCCAGAAATTCCCCACTCCTGACTCCAAATCCCTGTGCCTCACGCAAATGCCCCCGTTTTTTGCCACAAAAGGGGACACCGCCCGATTAACTTTAATGCGAGCCTTATTGACTCTCTCCACAGACCTAGCCAACCGCCAATGTTTCCTTGAGACTATGTCCGACCACACCATTACCAACTTGGGATAAGAAACCCACAAACACAACATATCGTGTTTGATATCCCGCACCAACTCACGAAAGGGGCGGACTCCTAAGTCATTCCCACCCACGTGCAACACTAAGACCTCCGGAACCCTATCAAGCCGGGCATATGTCTGCAATTCCGCCAACACCCTGCTCCAAGACATACCTCTAAATCCCAGCCAATGCACAACCGCATCCTGTCGCGGAATGCGCAACTGGCGACCGTCCGGGCGGACGTCCGCCCTCAAAGCCCCTCAGTGCACGTAAGAATGACCCAGCAACCACACCAAACACGGAGGCGAATCTGAAACGGAAAAAACAATTAGACACCACCATATAACATTTCTTAAGCGTTAACAACAAACCTCATAACATATGGGGGCGGACATAGGACTTAAATCTGTTGGACTCCCAACGACCAATACGCCGCACCCCTTCATCATCCAACCCCCAGCGCCCCGCTTCTGTTGCTGCGCCAATCCTGAAGGAATGAGATGAATATGAGCCCGCCGCGACACCAACCGCCGTCAAACATTTTTTAAATACAGCTCCAAACTGAAAACGACCCGTCCACATGACGTAACAAAGGCAAATCTGGAGACCCCCCTTTCAGCTTAAAACCCTGCATGCACTCTACTGGGCACATAATCGACCCCGGGAGGGCGAACAAAACTATCAGCTTACCCTTCCCTAATTGGTCAGTTTTCGACCGACGCAACCATACCTCCAGGCGATCTGCGAATAGGCTCACCTCCCCAGATCTCAGCCCCCCTGCCTGTTTGGTACTTGGCGACACCAACTCGCCTATCCTAAATGCCCCAAAGAACACTAACGAAAAAGCTAACCGAAACAAATCCATTTCGTCTGAAGAACGACAGACCGATGCTAATGAACCGCCCAACGCGCTAAGCAAAGCAAACGACACAGGCCTTCTACTATCCGCCTCCACTCTACCTCGGCGCAACCCCTTCAAAGCCTGCAACACCAGAAATTCCTTTGATACATCCTGAAAGCCTCGCAACTTAAAACCAAACGCCACTGCAGATATGAACCGGTTCACCTTTGCCACTGAAAACCCCGCCTCCCAGGCGTCCCCTAACCAGTACAAAAGTGCCACCAACCTGTCTCTATCCGTATTGACGTCACCCAACTCTCTTACCCACTCCTCCCACTGCCTCCAACAAGCAGCATAAGCACTCCACGTCGTGCGCGCCAAAGACCTTTGTAACAGTTGTTCTACGGGACCGAGACCAGATCCCAAAGATGTTCCGGACAAGCCAAAACGAGACGTTCCGCTCCCGGTGCCAATTGCCGAAACCGGTCCCACTGCGAGCGAGAAAGAGCATCAGCGATACAATTCCGTACTCCCGGCACATGCACCGCCACCACCCACGCGTTCAACGACAAACACACCAACACTAAATGTCGCAACAATTGAACTACCGGAGGAGAGGACGCCGTGATGTTATTAATGGCCAGCACCACCCCCATGTTGTCGCAGTAAAAACGAACCTTCTTATCCCTGAGCCTGTCCCCCCAAATGGTAGCCGCCACCACGATGGGGAACAGCTCGAGCAGGGCCAGATTCCGCGTGAGTCCACTGGACACCCAACTAGCCGGCCATTGACCTGCGCACCACGGACCTCCCCCGTAAGCTCCAAAACCGCCCGCCCCAGCCGCATCCGTAAAAATATTCAAATCACTCGTATCCTGCGCTGGGGCCATCCATAGCGAGCGACCATTGTACTGGCCCAAGAAGTCATCCCAAACCTGAAGATCAGCTCGGTGCTCCTCCTTGAGCCGCACAAAATGATGCGGCACACGCACTCCCGCCGTTGCCGCCGCCAACCTTCTACCAAACACCCTCCCCATTGGCATAATCCGGCAGGCGAAATTCAACTTCCCCAGCAGCGACTGAAGCTCCCGCAGCGTCATTTTCTTCAGTCTACAAGCCCGCCGTACCTCCAGCCTCAAAGCACCCAACTTATCCGCAGGGAGACGACACTCCATTGCCACCGAATCTATTTAAATTCCCAAAAAACAAATCGTCGCTACCGGGCCCTCCATTTTTTCTGGCGCCAAAGGGATCCCAAAATCCCTCGCCACCTTCTGTAGTGCATAAAGCAAATTACCGCAAACCGGCGAACCCCCCGGGCCAACGCACAAAAAATCATCTAAGTAATGGATCAACGAGTCGACCCCGGATACTCCCCTCGTTACCCACTCCACGAAGCTACTAAACGCCTCGAAGTATGCACAAGAAAGGGAACACCCCATCGGAAGGCACCGATCCACGTAAAAAGCCCCATTCCAAAAACAACCCAACAGCCGTTGGCTTTCTGGATGAACTGGCAACAACCTGAACGCCGCCTCGATGTCGGTTTTTGCTAGCAGCGCACCTGGACCTGCAGCCCGCACTAAACCCACCGCCTTATCGAATGAGGTATAGACTACGGAGCACAACTCGTGATCAATCCCGTCATTTACCGACGAACCCTTGGGATACGATAAGTGTTGAATCAAACGAAATTTTCCGGGCTCGCGCTTAGGAACAATACCCAACGGGGACACAACTAAATCTTTTACAGGCGACTCAACAAAAGGCCCCGACATGCGACCCAACGAAACTTCTTTTAACAATTTTTCCGACACGACTTTGGCATGCAAGTAAGCCGATTATAAATTCCTCCGCGTAACCGGAACCTCATAAGGAGGCGGAGGAATAACAAAACCAACACAAAACCCTTCGTAAAGCAACTTAGCCGCCGCCCTATCCGGATACTCATTTAGATAAGGGGCCATCTTTTCCACCCTCACCGGTGACACCCCCTTGACCAGCCGCGGAGGACTGGTTCCCTGACCTCTTTTTTTGCAGACATTTTGCCGCCCCGTGTGATGCACCATTACACTCGGAACACACGTGCTTGAACTTGCACGTGGCCCCGAACTTACACTGGCCTTCATTAAATTGCCAGCAAAAGCCCGCCTTTCCCCCGCCGCCTTGTCCAACCTGACTAGACTGGCCTCCTTGGCCGGCGCTCCCGGGAAAGGACTGCCTAACCGGAGCCGTAACCCGTAACCAGAGAGCAATATCCTTCTGGTCCCACCGAATCGCCGGCCGAACCGCTTTCCGCTGACGGAATTGCTCATCGTATCGCAGCCACGCCTGACCCCCATACGCCCTATGAGCCTCCCCAATGGCATCAAAATAACAAAACAACGCCGAACAATTTTCCGGCGCCTTTTCCCCTATCACACTAGCCAATATGGCGAACGCCTGCGACCAATTAACGAACGTCTGCGGGATAATCCTATACCGCCGCCGTTCCTCCTCGTCCTTTTTACTCTCGTCCCGCTTGCTCTTATCCAAATTCAATTTAGCGAGCGGCATGAGAGAAAAAATCTCAACATATTCGTCCTTCCAGATCCGCTCACGCACCTCCTGCTTTAAATGCGCCCCCAACGGACCTTCGAAACAAACGTACACCTCCCCACGAGCACGGTCATCAATACGCACACGATCGCCATCTTTTTGTGCCTCGGTCTGTACCGACACCGCGACCGCCTCCCTAACCGCCAGCACGGGCCGCGCCTGTAACAATCCCACGTCCCTGGGGCCCTCCCACACTACCGCCGGGGACACTTCCGTGACTACCGGCGCCGCCGCCCGATCTAGGCGCCCGACCAGCTCCCTCAAGCAACCCACTAAATCTGCCAGACCCGCGCCATCGCGCCCGCCCGCGCCACTACCGGCCACCGATGCGACGCTAGCAGCCCCCCCCGCCGACACCCGACATAAAAATCGCTGGATATGACAATGATGGAGTTACACACTCACCGGGCCGCACAGGCGCTGTGTTCCCGTCAGCCAGACCATCCTGACCTCGACGATACGCGTCCAGTTCACCTTCCTCCAGCTCTTCTCTCGCAGATGACTGGCCATCCCACCGACATCTTCGGATCGGAGATGATGAAGCGCTGACCGATGGGCCGGCAACCTGCCGCCCGACCGATGCAACCCAGACTTCCGACCGGACCTGTTGCCTCAACGTCGCTGCAGATCTAGGCGTCCGTCTCGATGATCCTGAAGAAGCCTGCCCCCTGGCCGGAACATCACCAGGCGGGGCGGCCGTACCTTGTCCTCCAAATCTTCCATCCGATGGGGGAGGGGTGACAGGGAGCCCGGCCTGCGACTCCCTGCTTACCGCCGGACCCCGTCGCGGCTTGGGATTCCTGCCAGGACGCAGGGCCTGGGAAGGGGCGGTCCTCCCAGCTGCCTGGCCTGCAGCGTCCGAGATCGGGCTCCCTCTGCGACGCCGTGTCCGCGGGACTGCCTCAGGACTGAGGCGCTCTGGAGGTCGGGACCGCCGGGAGGGACGGGCGTCATCTAGGCGTCCGTCTCGATGATCCTGAAGAAGCCTGCCCCCTGGCCGGAACATCACCAGGCGGGGCGGCCGTACCTTGTCCTCCAAATCTTCCATCCGATGGGGGAGGGGTGACAGGGAGCCCGGCCTGCGACTCCCTGCTTACCGCCGGACCCCGTCGCGGCTTGGGATTCCTGCCAGGACGCAGGGCCTGGGAAGGGGCGGTCCTCCCAGCTGCCTGGCCTGCAGCGTCCGAGATCGGGCTCCCTCTGCGACGCCGTGTCCGCGGGACTGCCTCAGGACTGAGGCGCTCTGGAGGTCGGGACCGCCGGGAGGGACGGGTCGACCCGGCCTGCGTCGCCGTCACCCCCGGCAACGCTCTCTGCCTGCTCCGAGCAGGAGCGGTTGTTGCCGACTCCCCCCCCCGCCGCCATGCTAGGAAGGGGGCCGGGGGAGGGGAGCCTGTCTCCTGCAACAGACCCCGAACGCCGGGCCTGACGTGGCAAAACGGCGTCCGGGATCCTCGCTAATGCCGCCACGGTCTCCTCCAGCCATCCGGGACCGTGGTGCACAGCAGCTGCACGCAGCTGCTCTAATAAAATTGCCTCCGACATATTTACGAGCGCGGGCAACGGGGAGCTTGTCTTCCCTGTGCTACTCCTCCCGCTGCTTCCGGCTCAATGCCGAAAACAGCGGGAAGCGCAGCAACGGCCCCCTGACTCCTCCTTGTCCCCCCCTCCGACTCCCTCCAACTCTCCCTCACCTGTTAACCCTTTCCCTACCAGGGAGGTCATGGAGGCTTCCCCTTAAGCCCTGCAGGCTGCGTCCAGCCCCTTCTGGAAGGTCAATATCCAAGTGCTGGATAAAGAGACATCTGGGAGTGAGATGCCACTAGATCGCAGCAGTGAAATAAAAAAAAACAAAGTATATATATATTAGAATTACAACTAGGAGCCCTGTCCCTCTGGATCTACACCACCCTCTGTGTCTTCATCATTGTAGATATTCTCTGCCTGTGGAAACAAACCAAAGAGCTTACCAACTGTTTACGGTAATTCAGTTTTATTGCAGATATTTTACACATACACACGCACGCACGTAACCTCTCCTGACATGTCTGTTTTAGTAATCACTTGTAGGGATGCACGATGCATCGAAACTTCGGTACGGTTTCGATACGGTGCATCCCCAAACGGTCCGATACCATTATTTCATGTATGTCGATACTTAGCTGTGCGGGCGCACAGCTTAGTATAGTAATACATGAATGTATGAGAGCGGGGCTGCGGCTGTGTAATACAGCCATTGCCCCGCTCCCGAGTAATGACAAGTGCGCACAGTCAAGATCATGCGATGCGGGCGGCGCTGCACTAATGAGCGGCGGCACGGATGACGACAGAACATGGCAGGCGCGCTGCAAAACACCCCCATGTTCTGTCCTCAATGCCTGCGTCGCCGCTCATCGGTGCAGCGCCGGCCGCATCACCTCATGCTGACAGACCGCGCACAGTCAGGAGCGGGGCAATGACTGTATCACACAACCGCAGCCCTGCTCTAAAACGGCGGAGATCAGGGAAACCTCATCTCTGCCGCTATTCTCCTGAATGCTGCGATCATAGCTGACTGCAGCATTGAGAGGTAAATGAGAAAGGGGGATGCCCCTTTGGATCGCATCACAGGTAATTCCTGTGACGCGATCGAGGGACATACCATATATGGGCAGACAGCCAAGGGTCCAATAAAGAACCCCAGGGCTGCGTTACCATATTTCCTGTTAGGATATACCTAAGTATGCCCTAACAACTGCCTGTGTACTATCCGTACACAGGCTAATGTACTGTAATATAGATGTATGCCAGTACATTAGTTTAAAAATTAAAGTAAAAACGAAGTAATATTAAATAAAATAAAAATACACTTTTTTTTTTTTTTAAATAAACATTAAAATAAGTCCCAATACATAAAATATACATTCGGAATTGGCGCGGCCGTAATAACCTGCACAACTATTTTTTTGCGTCTTTTAGGATGTGTAAGCCGTAAATAAAATAAAAACGCCTTTTTCACTTATTGTGAGGCGCGTGGTGGGATAATGAATTTAACCTCCATGTGCCTCACATTAATAGTAATTAACCCCATCATGTAACTTACACATTAACCCATTATGACGGAGAAACATGATGGGGTTAATTACTATTAACGTAAGGCACATGGAGGTTAAATTCATCATCACACCTCGTGCCTCACATCAGAAAATGAAAGAACTTTTTTTTATTTTTTTTTATTACTGGTGGCAAAGTATCGTTTTGCTATAGAAATCGCAATACTACACAAAGTATCGGTATCGAAGTCCAAATTCTGGTATCGTGACATCCATAATCACTTGTATTCCCTATAATTCTGGAGCATCTTTTTCTTAAAACTCTGGGTTGTACCTTTCTTCTGTTATTCCTCCTAGAAATGTATGAATAAATTGACAACTGGGATTATCAGTCCCCTTGTCAAAGGGGTGTCCCTACATAGTTTACACCCAGTTGTCAATTTTTTTTCATACATTTGTAAGAGGAATAACAGAGGAATAATACAACAATTTCAAGTTTTTGTTCTCCGTAGCTAGATGGGTTTCCAACTCAATCTTTGGTTCTAAAGCGAATGTCAGATGTCAAAGACATTTGATTTTTGCCAGTGGATGGCACCAATTTTGAGTTGATCCGCCAACAATCTAATGTCTGTCAAAAAATCTGTAGTCACGGTTAACAAAAGATTTGGGCAGGTTAAAACACGATCAGATCCAGCAGTCTGCTAGAAACGTATGCCTTTCCCAATTTCATAAACATTCACATTTGACCAAGCTAAATTTGCAGGGTAATAGAGGAATTAGGAGTGACCACTATCATCCGACAATTTTACAATATAATCTAAGGATTAGGAGAATGCCTCAATACCATTATTTTATTCCCTCAAGGGGAACCCCTCTTAACATGCCTTATTAGGGCATATGACGCCAGCATGTCCCCCGCTTGCCACCCTCTATGAGCCAGAGCGTATGACCAGCATCTAAATGATACGTTTAAACTGCAGAACCTGCTGCAGGGGGAAGTGTATGGCCTGCTGTGACATCCCCAAGGACACTAGCTAAATGCTGGGGCTTACGGAAGCTAAACACATGCAAATATCTAAAGTATAAAAATTAAAAAGAACAAACAGAAAAACTACTTTACTACATGCAAATTTAGTGGTGTATAATATTAAAAACAATTTGCTACTTTATCAAAACTCACCATTTGCCAAACTTGCATAATATTGTCTTCAGATACTGAACATATAACCCAAGGCTCATTAGGATTCCATGAAAAGTCTGAAATCTTTGCAGTGTGACCTCCATGAATAAACTGAGGAAAACAAAGAAAATGAATGAATGGAAAAAATAAAATAAAAAAAAGACTTAAAAGGAGATTTCCCACGAGAGACATTTATGACACATCCGCAGGATGTCATAAATGTCAGATAGATGCAGGTCCCCAGCTTTGGGACCCGCACCTATTTCCAGAACAGGGCCCCCTAAACCCCATTCAGCCGCTGTGTGTTGCGGCTGATTGAGGTGCTTTCCGACCATGAAAAAAAGTTATATGGTCATGAGTTACGTAAACAGCGTAACTCGGAGCTACGCTGTTTACGCAAGCCTTATAGAGCTTAATGGTAGTTACGGAAACAACGTAGCTTGCATGCTACTTCTGTAACTGCCATTCACTACTATTGGAGTTACGGAAACAGCGTAGCTCAGCGAGTTACGTAAACGGCGTAACTCACGACCATATAACTTTTTCATGGTCGGAAAACACATCATCCAGCCGCAAAACACAGCGGCTGAATGGGGTTTAGGAGGCCCCGTTCTGGAGATAGGTGGGACCCGCATCTGACATTTATGACACATCCACAGGATATGCCTCTCGTGGGAAAACCCCTTTAACACATATCAGGCTTACGGATATCAAATATCGACATAGCTACTTACCAGCAACTCAGGGGGGCCGTCTTCAGCATCCTCTGGAGACTGTTCTTCTCCAATTTTACTAGAAAATAAAAAAAAATATTAACCCCTTGACGACATGTGATAGGGGGTGTGTTTGGGGTAGTATTGAGGAGGCTCAATGGCAAAGCCCACTCCATACTCTGTGTGAACTGTATGTAGCAGCCAACACCCAACCGCAACAGTCAAGTGATCGCAGCGTCTGTGCCGTTAGAAAGAGTGGAACAGACCCCTCTGATAGCCTATTGGCTCCGATGTGGGGTTCCGATGGCAGCCTGGGGGCCTAATAAAGGCCCCCAGATGTGCTGTCTGTTCCTATTAAGCCCTGCCGGAGCTTAAAAGGAGGGCCGGGTAACCGTAAAATACACTGCAATATACAAGTACTGGAGTGTAATATACCAGCGACCAAAGAATCGTTTGTTCAAATCCCCTAGTGACACAAAATTCAAGTGGTTTTTAATATACAAAAAAATAGAAATGTATTTTTTACAGCACATTGAATGTTGTAAAAACTAAACCCAGAAAACTGGTGGGAGGTTTTTTTCCCCCCATTTCAACCCAAAGTACTTTTTTTCCCCCGTAGTACATTAAATAGTGACATCAAAAACGACAACTACTCATGCAAACAGAAGAGAAAAAAAATAAATAAAAAGTCCTCATAGCGACATCTATAGAAAAACGTATGGACTTTGGAAAGCGAGGCGGGGGGGCTTGGAGAAGGCAAGAAAATAATAAAATTGGCTGCGGCACCAAAGTTTTCAGAGCTATTTAACCTTGAACCGGCGGTCATTTAAGAGAACGGTGTTCTGAGCAAAAATCAGTCTGCAAATGTCACTGATCAAATTCTGGCACTACACAAAAAAACAAAACCCTACACTATTATATGTACATAGAACTCTTCTTTGGCAGTATACAGTAACCTTGAAAGAGACCTATCAATCAAATTGATCCCTTTAAAGACATCTCTTGACATCTGGCCCCACCTCCCTGGATGATGCCGCAGTCCATGTTACCGCTGCAGCCTGTGCTTGGCCTGTGATTGGCTGCAGCTGTCACTTGGACTGAATTGTCATCCCAGGAGGTCAGACTGGAGGAAGAAGCCGGGAGTTCTCGGTAAGTAGGAACTTCTTTTTTTTTACACGTTCATGTATATTGGGATCGGAAGTCACTGTCCAGGGTGCTGAAACAGTTTAACTCTTTCAGCACCCTGAACAGTGACTATCTCCTGACGTCGCGTACCGGCCATTTTTTTGCCGGGTTCGGCCAAAACGAGTTCGACCGAACCCGGTGAAGTTCGGTTCGGTTGTCCGGGTTCGCTCATCTCAAAGACACTCCGTTTGGATGTTTGTAAACAGAAAAGCACGTGGTGCTTTTCTGTTTACATTCATCCTTTTGACAGCTCTTGCGCGAATCACGCAGTTCGCACGGAAGTGCTTCCGTGCGGCATGCGTGGTTTTCACGCACCCGTTGACTTCAATGGGTGCGTGATGCGTGCAAAACGCCCAAAGAACGGACATGTCGTGACTTTTTTTCAGCGGACTCACGCTGAGCAAAAATCACGGACATGTCTGCACGGCCCCATAGACACATATAGGTCCGTGCAACGCGCGTGCAAATCATGCGCGTTGCACGCACGTATTTCCAGTTCATCTGAATAAAGCCTAAGGGCTCATTCAGACGAACGTGAATAATGTCCGTGTGCTGCGCATGGAAATCACGTGCAGCACACGGATCCATTGGTTTCAATGGGGCCGTTCACACATGCAGGGGTTTTCATGCAGCGAGAGTCCGTTGAGTGAAACTCACTGCATGTCCTATATTGGTGCGTTACGCATGCACATCCGTGTGCGATGCGTGATTTGCACATCAATTCAATTTGCGAGTGCGTGAATAATGCATGCCAATCGGATATGCTTGTGTGAATGGAGCCTAAGGGCTTGTACACGTAACGAAATTGCTTCAGAAAAGTTCTGAAGCATCTCCGTGAAAACCAGCAGACAACCTGCTGCGGAAAAACCACTCCCTTTCATGCATTTATATTGCTACGTTTTTTTTTTTTCAAGCCTGTGTAATGTTGATATCTCCTCTGAAAAACGCAGCAATTCAGTCCACTTTCCACAGCAGCAATGGACATGCTGCGGAAAGAAGAATATGCAGCGCAGGTGAATTTCAAGACTGAAATTTTATGCAGCGTGTGGATGACATTTGAGCATTCACAACCACTTTGCTGCGTATTTTCCACCCGCATTTCCAGATGGAAAATACGTAGCAATTCCGTTACGTGTGGACAAGCCCTAAAGTGGTGCTCACATTGTAGTCTTTATGGGCTTTATATTCAGCTAAAAACAAAACTTGACTAAAAAAAAATGGAAAGTTTTTCCTTTATACGTTTCTTCTGTTTAGCATCCACTCCAGCAAAAACTGCACCAAAATGTAAATGTTTGAGAAAGGCCTAAGAGAATGATTGTATTACCTTGTCTGCAGACCCAGTAGCTAAGATGAACTCACTATAGGGGTTAAATGACAAGCAGTTGACCTCAGCTGTGTGAGCGTCCACAGAATGACTTGGTTTTGATGTGTTGTTTGATCGAGTGTCCCATCTACAACAGAGAGAACAGGAACAGTGAGGCAAAAGGATAAACACAATGAAGATTTCAAATTCCATAAACCTTGGGACCTGGTCGGTAACCATAAAACAGATATCTAGCTTCTCCATCTCTAGGTCGGAATACAAATGTTAACATACAACTACATTATAGTAGTCTGAAACCAGCCTTAGATATCCCTATGACGCAGTTAGTTTGGGTCATTAGAACATCGGTCGGGGCAGCCCTGCGGCCACATTTTACCTTACCTTGTTCACCAAACCATTCTCCACTGTTTGACAATTACCGCCACTTCATTCCTGACTCATTATAAACAAAGCCTCATAAACCAGTGATCGCTACTGATCTTGTGACTAAAAGCAAATGCATTAGCCTGAAATCCACATCAGTGGCTAGACTCACATGTAAAACGGGGCAGAAATTTGCTTAAAAGGGGGTTTTCCTAGGATTTTGATGACTTATCCTTAGGATAGGTAATCAGATCGGTAGGGGGCGGATTAAAATCCCCCACGATCAGCTGACTGAAGTGGCCGTGGTGCTTCGTCCTCTTCATTGCTCACCAGGCACAGATAGTGGCTGTGGCTGGTACTGCAGCTCAGTCCCATGCACTTGAATGGCACGGAGTTGCAAAAAGCTGCTTGTGTTTTACAGTCAACATAACTGTATGAGGGCTTGTTTGCATGACAAAATAGTTTTTAATTACATAATTTTGGGGTACATTAACTGGTCTTGATAGCCTTTGAGAGTGGTTGCGTGTGGTCAATGGAACACCTGTAGCTGGACGTCTGGCTCGTAGCCCAATGTCATGCAAACGCCTTCTGATATTTGTGTCGACACTGGTTGCCGCCCTAGGCTTCGGATGTGACGTTCAATTTCACTTGCAGTACAGAATGGATCACTACGCGCCATTCTTCCAATCAGACTAGTCTTGCTGTCATTCCAGTTTGTTGTTCCCCCAGCCTACGGGACACGCAATGTTGAGCAGTGGATTCTCTGCCTAGGCTCGTAGCGATAGTAATAAACCAAGGCCTCTCAGTTCAAAGATTCTGTCCCTGTCAGTTTGCGACAAGTGACGATAACTCTTACAACGACGAAGAGGAGGCATCGCACAATCATCCCACACCACTTGATCTGATTTTTGAGGTATCATGTGGTTAAAAAAAACTTTGCTTTCAGTCTGGCTTTTATGCTCGTCCCACATGCCACAGATTGGAGCTCGGTGCTTGAAAATGTGATCACTTGCAGATCTTAGCGACACCTGCTGCTTCCTTGATTTGCACAACCTTATAGCTTGCCCTTCTTGGTGTTGCAATTTCAACGTTGAGGAGTGTATAGAAAACTTTGTAACATGTTAGGGAAAAATAGCAAATTCCCCACTGAACAGCACAATGTAGACTTTTTAAAGGTTTAAATCTCCTCTGCACACCGTCTCCAAAAAATAAATATCCAAATAAAATACAGAACACAGGAAGGAGCAAGATGGAGAGAATATGGATTTTTTTTCTTAATGACATTTATACACTCATTCAAGTCACACATTTTACCAGACGAGTACAACACGTACATCATGAGTTTCTGGTCATCGGCTACAGATCCAAATAGGGATTCATGTAGTAAGTGCCAGGAAACATCTTCCACCACGGCAGTATGTCCTGTAAAAATGGTCTTGGCATCAACCACCTTGCCCTCTTTGGGCACTGCACTGATATCCCACAAGCAAATTGTCTGCAAGGTTAAAAAAAACATGTATTAATCAGGTCAATTAATTCTGCAGTGACATAAATGTACCTATAAAACGAAAGAATCTAAAAACAATTCTAGAAAAAAAATCTGCTATAATAAAGTAAAGCTAGACTGCCCTGCTTGTGAACACCTTACAATATTTTAGTGGGGGCTCAGTATAAAGCATTGCGATTTTAGAACAAGGAAAACAAAACAAACGAAAACGACTTACATGGTCATCAGATGCACTAAGTAGGTTTCCACTAAGATTAGGATTCCAGGACAATCCATATCCTTCCTTTTGGTGACCACGAAGCCGGAGATCAGGGTTACATTCACCTGATGGATCTATACAATGAGAGAAGGGCTTTCTTATACGCAACAGCAAAAAGGTACTTGAAGCACCTTATACAGTTGATGTAATCTCAAATATATGAAAAAATTCGAAACAATTTAAACTGAATATTTATCAAATAAAAAAAAAAAATCTACACTTCTCAAATCTGAATGCTGCTGGCTCAAAAAAAGACAGTAGCACTTTCACTTCAATGGCCAGATTTGGCTGTACACAATTTGCTATGGAATTTACTTAAATTAACATATTTCACCTTGCAAACCTTGATCGTGAAGCCAATCTTTACCGTGGATTCACACTAAACTTCTGCAACAAAACCTACCGCATGTGAATCCGTTATAGTCAAGTTTACAAATAGCAATTCACTAAAGTAAAGTAAAGCAAAGTGGTCACCACCCCCAGACGAAGGCATTAGCGCCGAAACGCACGTTGGGGTGGACCTTGGCTGCATTCACTCTGCTTATTTACCATGGGTATGTGAGACTTTATCTATTTTGTGCAATTTCACTTACCTTATTACTGGATTTTCTTGCATGTTTGATCCCATTGTATTCATAACGCCTTGTGTGTTGTTACGATCATTGTATCATGACTACAAACTTTAGCATTGTTAAAATTATCTTGTTGACTATTGGATGTGATTCTATCTAGTCTGCAGTACTTTGCATTCACATATGCATATAGTTGATCTATTTACTTAAATAGACTTTACTTTCATAGATGTTCACACACATTTGTCATATTTATCAAGGGACGTACATGTATCTCATTCACCGTTCATATACAGATATATGGTTTGGTTAATGCTTCAGTCAAGGATCCGTGTTTTTACTGTGGGTTTATGGATTCTTTTTATATGTGTTATTATATGTCAATAAAGTATTTTTGTATTTTCATTACTTCCTTGTCTCTCAGCATCTATTTTCTCTTTTGGTCTCATATTGAATTATGATGCTGTTTGGGTCTAACACCCTGGAATCAACCTATAGAGCTACACATATACTTCATGTGTGATCTGCTCTATATTCTGGTTATGCAGATTCCTGTTGCTTTTTTGGATCGGAAAATCAATAGGGTAGTTGACTATGATTGACTATTGACTATTGCGTCCATTACCCTGTACCCACCGCCACCAGGTGTATCGGGAAATGATGAGTACGATTCAGTACCTGACCATCTGAAGTGATGGTCGGGTACAGGGCGGCCGCGGGCCGGTATTATTAGACTATTATTAGATTGGCCCCCTTCTCCCAGGCTCTCCGTGCAACATCACTGGCCCGGGGGCCCGCCAGTCTATGCACCCTGTCCAAGAAAATGCGTCCTCACACCGCCATGTCAAAGCCATGCCCCCTTTTTGTTCCACTAGGGGACATTTAGACTTGCAGCTTTGACAGCTGCTAGAGTAAATTACACTACCTATGTAGTGTAATGTATTCTAACTGTCATTGTCACGTGACAGTCACACTGACAGGAAGCCTAGGAGGACCTTTGAAGAGGTATTGTGATACCTAAACAAAGGAAACACCCCAAAAAAGACCCCATTTTGGAAACTACACCCCACAACGAATTTATCTAGGGGTGTAGTGAT
Source organism: Rhinoderma darwinii (assembly GCF_050947455.1). Taxonomy (NCBI): domain Eukaryota; kingdom Metazoa; phylum Chordata; class Amphibia; order Anura; family Rhinodermatidae; genus Rhinoderma; species Rhinoderma darwinii. The sequence goes on along the minus strand of NW_027464514.1, from coordinate 2,804,739 downwards.
CATTTTGACCACACAGGTGTTTCATAGATTTTATTAAAATTGGGCAGTGAAAATAAAAATATATATTTTTTCCAATAAGACATGGCTTTAGCTCAAAATGTTTCACTTTCTCAACAAATAAAAGGAGAAAAGCACGCAATCATTTGTGAAGCAATTTCTATGGTACGGCAATACCCCATATGTGATCATAAACTTCTGTTTGGGCACAAAGTAGGGTTCAGAAGGGAAGGAGCGCCGTTTGGCTATTGTAGTGCATATTTTGCTGGTTTGGTTTCTGGGCGCTATGTCACCTTTGAAAAGCCCCTGTGGGACCAAAACAGTAGAAACCCCCCTAAAAGTGACCCCATTTTGGAAACGACACCCCTCAAGGTATTCACCTAGGGGTGTAGTGAGTGAGTCAAAATGGCAATTTTTCCATAGATATGCCAATATGTGGTGCCCAGCTTGTGCCACCATGAAAAGATAGCTCTCTAATTATTATGCTGTGTTTCCCGGTTTTAGAAACACCCTACATGTGGCCCTAATCTTTTGCCTGGAAGATCGACAGGACTCAGGAGTAAAAGAGTACCATACGAAATTGAGGCCTAATTTTGCGACTTACAAATTATTGGTTCACAATTGCAGAGGCTCTGATGTAAAATAATAAAATAAACTCCTGAGAAGTGATGTCATTTTGGAAACTACACCCCTCAAGGCATTTTTTATTTAGACCCCCCCACAGGTCTTTTCCATAAATGATTGTGCTGCGGATGGTGCAAAGTAAAAATTTCAGTTTTTCCCCAGATATGACATTTCAGTGGCAAATATGTTGTGCCCAACCTGTGCCACTGGAGACACACACCCCAAAAATTGTTAAAAGGGTTCTACCTGGTTTGGCGATGCCATATATGTGGAAGTAAACTGCTGTTTGGGCACGCTGTAGGTTTCAGAGGGGAGGGAGCAACATTCGGCTTTTGGACTGTGGATTTTGCTTGGTAGTAGTTTTGTTTGGAGTTTTACTGGTATTTTAGTTTACAATGTGGGAGCATATGTAAGCTTGGCAGAGTACATCAGGGGCATAGTCAGGTGGTATAATAATGGGGCGAAAAAACCAATAACATAATCCATAGATGTGTGTTACGCTGTGAAGCAATCCTTTATGCACAGGCCAGTGTCGCACTGATAAATGGTGTCCTTTCTTATCCCCCTTTTGGTCCACACTCTGAACCTTTGCAGTTTGGCTAATTTTGCTGGAAAGTGTTGTCCTGGTATAATACGGGCACCCTCGCTTCCAGCAGATATGTTTGAGTCCTCCCCTTCCTGGTTCCCTAATTTTAGGGCCTTGATAAATCACCGCTTGAAAACAGAAAAAATGTTCCCCTCGTGCCTGCACAACTGCATATTTTTTATTTCCTGACTTATTGGAGCCTTAACTTATTTTAATTTGTTCACAGACGTAGTGGTATGAGGGCTGTTTTTTTGCAGGACGAGCTGTAGTTTTTATTGTTACCATTATGGGGTACATGTGACTTTTTGATCACTTTTTACCCTTTTTTTTAGGAGTCAAGGTGACCAAAAAACAGCAATTCTGGCATAGTTTTTCTAGTTGTTTTTTTATATAGCGTTCACCACGCTTTATAAATTACATGTTAACTTTATTCTGCGGGTCAGTACAATTCCGGTGATACTAAAGTTATGCACTTTTTTACGTTTTACAACTTTTTGCACGATAAAATTTTGTAAAAAGAATGTATTTTTTTCTGTCGCCATGTTGTAAGAGCCATAACGTTTACATTTTTTAGTCGATGGAACTGCATGAGGGCTAGTTTTTTTTGCGAGACGATCTATAGTTTTGATAGGTACCATTTTTGACTACATGCAAAATTTTGATCACTTTTTATTTTAATTTTTGGAAGGCAAAGTGACCAAAAAACAGCAATTCTGGCAATGTTTTTTAGTTTTTTTTTAGGGCGTTCACAAAGCGGGATAAAAAAAAACAAGTTTTTTATAGTTTAGGCCGTTACAGACGAGGCAATACCAAATATGTATGGTTTGCTTATTTTTTTCAATAATAAATGGCTTGATAAGGGAAAAATGGCAATTGTGTTTTATTTTAATACTTGAAACTTTTATTTTTTTACATTTTTATTTTTACTTTTTTTACACTTTTTTTTTAGTCCCACTAGGGATATGGCAGGGCTGCCGATTTGCTACAAACCACTAAGATGCAGCGATCGCTTTCATTTGCTGCATATAGGGGTTAATGGCAGGAATCATAGCTAGCGCCAGTTCCTGCCGTTACAGCAGTGTGTCAACTGTAACGTACAGTGGACACCACTGCACAGCCGTCTCCATCTAGCCGTCCATACTGGAATCCTTTTAGTCTCTGTCTCCGAGCGAGGCATAGAAGGCTTCCGCAGCTGGCAGACTGAGAGGCCTCCAGTTGCCATAGCAGAAACCTGCAACCGAGTGATCACGTTGCTGGGGTGCCGGTGTCTAAAAACGCTTCAGATGCTGCGATCTCTATTAAACACAGCATCTAAGGGGTTAATCGGCCGAACCGGAGGCTAGCTCCGGTCTTAGACGTTACATCAGGGTGTCAGCTGTAACATACAGCTGCCACCCGGTGGTGATGGTGTGGTTTCAGCTCCTGAGCCCGCACTATCACCGAGGCGCAATTGTACTGCCGCTTGCGGGAACCGCTGCCCGATAGCGCCGTATATATATTTTATTAAGACGTCTTATGAGTGGGGTTTGAATGGTGACAAGTGCATTATAACAGTCTCTGTAGTAAGGCACATAGGCAGTCTTTAAAGGGTTAATACTTCAGAATTCTCTGCGTGACTTCATAATGAATGAGACATGCATGTATCAGTATTAAACACCTGTAGGAACCATGAAAACTGTGTTTATGTAATAAAAAACCCATGAATGAAGATTCTATAAAAGACCATACCACCACGTGCAGCGCCATATTTAATGCGCCTGAGGACCTTGAGTTTTACAACCCCACAAGACGCGGAACTGGATGTGAAGCCAATTCACCCAAGATCACAGTTCTACCACTGTTTATGATGAATTATTAGTTGGCGTTAACCTCCTAAGTCCAGAGGAAGGGCAATCCTCCAGCCATGGTTTCCCTAGAGGTTTCCTCCACAGGGGGGTTTTCCTCTCCTGAGTGCTGGAGGGTGACTCTTCGTGAGTCAGGGGTTACCCATATATTGCCAAAATAATTGGCTATTTAAAGAGGCTCTGTCACCAGATTTTGCAACCCCTATCTGCTATTGCAGCAGATAGGCGCTGCAATGTAGATTACAGTAACGTTTTTATTTTTTTAAAACAAGCATTTTTGGCCAAGTTATGACCATTTTTGTATTTATGCAAATGAGGCTTGCAAAAGTACAACTGGGCATGTATTATGTGTGTACATCGGGGCGTTTTTACTTCTTTTACTAGCTGGGCGTTAGGAATGGGAGTGTATGATGCTGACGAATCAGCATCATCCACTTCTGTTAGTTAACACCCAGCTTCTGGCATTGCAGACACACAGCGTGTTCTCGAGAGATCACGCTGTGACGTCTCTCACTTCCTGCCTCAGGTCCTGCATCGTGTCGGCAACATCGGCACCAGAGGCTACAGTTGATTCTGCAGCAGCATCAGCGTTTGCAGGTAAGTAGCTACAACGACTTACCTGCAAACGCCGATGCTGCTGCAGAATCAACTGTAGCCTCTGGTGCCGATGTGTCCTCGCTTGTCCGACACGATGCAGGACCTGGGGCAGGAAGTGAGTGACGACACAGCGTGATCTTTCGAGAACACTCTGTGTCTGCACTGCCAGAAGCTGGGCGTTCTGAAGAGAAGTGGATGATACTTCTCGTCAGAACGCCCAGCTAGTAAAAGAAGTAAACACGCCCAGATGTAACACACATAATACACGCCCAGTTGGACTTTTACTTTAAACACGCCCAGTTGGACTTTAGCAAGCCTCATTTGCATAAATACAAAAATGGTCATAACTAGGCCAAAAATGCTCGTTTTTTAAAAATAAAAACGTTACTCTTATCTACATTGCAGCGCCGATCAATTTTTCCAGTAAGATGTCGTTTTAGCTAAAAAGAAAAACTATTTCCACAAAGAATAAAGAGGCAAAAGCCCCCCAACATTTGTAAAGCAATTTCTCCAGCCAGAGTATGTAAATACCCGATAAGTGGTCATAAACGGCTGTTTGGGCACACGGCAGGGCTTAGAATGGAAGGCGCTCTATTTGGCTTTTGGAGCACAGATGCGCTTTTGGAGCGCAGATTTTCCTGGTTTGGTATCTTGGCACCATGTCACTTTTGCAAAGCCCCATGTGGGACCAAAACAGCGAAAATTCCCAAAAAAGTGATTCCATTTAGTATACTACACCCCTTAAAGGAATTAATTTAGGGGTGTAGTGAGCATTTTAGACTCCACAGGGATTTAATAGATTTTATTAGAATTGGGCAGTGAAAATAAAAAAATTTACAATTTTCCAATAAGATGTTTTAGCTAGAAAAAAAAAATCAAGTTCCACAAGGCATAAAGAGGAAAAAGCCCCCCAACATTTGTAAAACAACTTCTCCAGCCAGAGTATGTAAATACCCCATATGTGGTCATAAACGGCTGTTTGGGCACACGGCAGGGCTTAGAATGGAAGGCGCTCTATTTGGCTTTTGGAGCACAGATTTTGCTGGATTAGTTTCTCGGCACCATGTCGCATTTGCAAAGCCCCTGAAGGACCAGTACAGTGGAAGCTCAAGAAAAGTGCCACATTTTAAGAAACTACACCCATTGAGGAATTAATCTAGGGGTGAACTGAGCATTGACTCCACAGGTGTTTCATAGTTTTTAATTAGAATTGGGCAGTCAAAATAAAACATTTTACATTTTTTCAACAAGATGTAGCTTTAGCACAAAACTTTTCATTTTCTCAACAAATAAAGGAAAAAAAGAACCCCAATATTTGTAAAGCAATTTCTCCCGAGTACGGCAATACCTCATATGTGGTCATAAACTTCTGTTTGGGCACAAGGCAGAGCTCAGAAGAGAAGGAGTGCTATTTGGCTTTTGAAGCACAGATTTTCCTGGATTGGTTTCTTGGCACCATGTCGCTTTTGCAAAGCCCAATGTGGGACCAAAAAAGTGAAAATTCCCAAAAAAGTGATTCCATATCGTATACTACACCCCTTGAAGTAATTAATTTAGGGGTGTAGTGAGCATTTTGACTCCACAGGTGTTTCATAGATTTTATTAGAATTGGGCAGTGAAAATAAAAATATATATTTTTTCCAATAAGACATAGCTTTAGCTCAAAATGTTTCATTTTCTCAACAAATAAAGGGAGAAAAAGCACCCCAACATAAGTAAAGCAATTTCTATGGTACAGCAACACCCCATATGTGGTCATAAACTGCTGTTTGGGAACACAGTAGGGCTCAGAAGGGAAGGAGCGCCGTTTAGCTATTGGAGTGCAGATTTTGCTGGATTGGTTTTTTGGCACTATGTCACCAAAACAGTAGAAACCCCCCAGAAGTGAGCCCATTTTGGAAACAACAGCCCACAAGGTATTCACCTAGGGGTGTACTGAGAATGTTAACCTCGCATGTTTTACAGAAATTAGTGTACACTCGATGTTGCAGAGTGAAAATAGCAATTTTTCCATAGATATGCCAACATGTGGTGCCCAGCTTGTGCCACTATGAAAAGACAGCTCTCTAATTATTATGCTGTGTTTCTCAGTTTTAGAAACACCCTACATGTGACCCTAATATTTTGCCTGGACGATCAACAGGGCTCAGGAGTAAAAGAGTAACATGCGAAATTGAGGCCTAATTTGGCGATTTGCAAAGTATTGGTTCACAATTGCAGAAGCTCTGATGTGAAATAATAAAAGAAACTCCTGAGAAGTGTTGCCATTTTGTAAACTACACCCCTCAAGGCATTTATTAAGGGGTGTAGTGAGCATCCCCCCTCCCCCCACCACAGGTCTTTTCCATAAATGATTGTGCTGCGGATGGTGCAAAGTAAAAATTGCAGTTTTTCCCCAGATATGACATTTAAGTGGCAAATATGTCGCGCCCAGCTTGTGCCACTGGAGACACACACCCAAAAAATTGTTAAAAGTGTTCTCCCTGGTTTGGTGATACCATATATGTGGACAGGAACGGACTGGGACCTAAAATCAGCCCTAGCATTTTTAAGCACACAGGCCCACCGCAGGCCATACGCAGCTGCAAGTGTTGGGCTGGGAATACCATTCAGCTATACAAGACATGGGGAGATTTATTAAAACAGGTGTAAACAGGTGTAGATGAAAAGAGGAATAGTTCCTGATATCTCCAACTCCAACTAACCCACTGCTATTCTACGAGTATAATAAACATGCTCATTATTCTAGAGGATTTTTTTCGCGGAGCCGAATAAAAATGAAGCAGACTTATTTCTTCTGCATGTGAATGGGGTTTAAAAGTAGGCCAATGAACATAGGTAACCCGGGCCAATGTAATGTAAACTAACCAATGACAGCTTAGAGTCTACTGTCAAAGACCCATGAAGGTAAGTATGATAATGGTTTTGCTTTTTTACTTAGTGTTACTATTGTTTTTTTGTGTGCATTTTTTTTACAGGCTTGGTTATTGGACTATGTCGGATTCGAAGACGACTTAGATGACAACCAATTTATTGAAAATAAAAACGCCAACAAAGGTCTTGTGGGGGATTTTTATTTCAATGGAATATTTTTTCTGTGTTGGTGTTTTTTTATTTAACTTTATTACCAGCTCCTTTGTAATGGCATCTAAGAGGAGATGTCACAGTAACGTCAGCGGCTCCTCTTGAATCGGAATCCCCGGCCAGAGGGATTCCGCTCCTACAGGGTGCTACAGTGGTGCTATCTACAGGGAAGTGCCATCTACTGGGGAGTGCCATCTGCGGGGGGGGGGGGTTAACTCCCCTATGAGTGACCTGACCACTTGTCTTAAGGTATGTTTGATGCCTTTGCTATCTATGACTTCCCACCAACAGTAACCCAATAAGGGCCCACAACTTGAAATTGGTGTAAAGGCCACAGCAGCCATTTATACACAAAAATACTCAAATGCAATCAAATAGCATAACCATAATATAACAAACACTCTATAAATTAACATCCTGCTCTATTCTGCAAACATTCCCCTGTTAAAGTATCCTTGGAGGCACTTCAGGCATTATATTTTAACTCCATCCTTTCCTTGTCAGGTCTGGAACTTATTGTCCTACAGCCTTACTGCACCTGACCTGAGGGCACCAACCATCTCCAAGACCTACTCTTCCTGGGGACCCTACCCATCAGGAATGTATGAAGCAAGCTAGGTAACCACTCCCCAGCCCCTACGATACTACCCAGGGTTAAATGGCCGAGTTCTTTTCCCACAATGTCATATGTTGTTCTCCATTACGTGCCTTCAAAGACCCCTTCTCCTACCGCCATGACATTCATGTGTGACACCTTACACATGAACGTCCCTCCACAAACACAGGGATTTTTCCAAACCGTCTCGAATGCCCAGAGTCCACATGTCCAACCCCACATCATTTAAACGGACCCCGTTAGACCGAAGAAAGCCGACCTTGGCCCCCTCCAACTCCCTATGGCGCACCACCACACCACCATTGCGAGCCACAAATTATCCCACAACTTTATTAACCTTTGCCCTAACCGGTTTCAAACTCTGCACTGAACACGTTTGTCTCCACACCCTGCGAGCCACAATGTCAGACCATATGATGATAAGACCCGGAAATGAGGACCACAAACGCAAAAGGTCCAATTTAACATCCCTGGACGACCTCATTCCTAAATAATTTCCGCCAAGGTGAATGACCAAAGTATCAGGTGCCCTATCCAAACCTGCATAAAACGGAAGCTCCGGCAACAGCCTGCACCAAAGCATGCCCCTCAAACCCAACCATCTGACCTGAACCTCGTACTGGTCCAAGCCCAGCTGGCGTCCAGCCGGACGAACATCAGCCTGGACACCTCCCCAGTGCACGTATGAGTGACCCATTATCCACATCAAGCAGGGGCCCACACCTAGAACAAAACACATAACAATAGTAAGGTAAGCAAATCAATCCACACCTACAACATAACTCACCCCAACCGCCCTAAAGCAAATTAGGCCCGAGATAAATCCTATATCTGTCCGACTCCCACCTACCTGTCCTTTTGACCATCGCCGGGGATAAACCCCACCTGGCAGCTTCAGTAGCTGCGCCAATTCGAAACGAGTGAGAGCTATATCCCATTCCCATCCACCCAGACAACAGGATACATTTCCGAAAAACCTGCACAAACTGATATTTTGACAACGATAGGCCATCTGCATGAACCAACAAAGATACTGGCCCCTCAGGCCTAACAGTCAAAAAATCTTGAAAACAGAGAATCGGGCATACCCTATACCCTATTAACGTATGTAGGCGCACCAAAAAACCTTTCCCCGCTTGGTCAGTCTTTGATCTGCGTAGCAAGCATGACAGGGAGGGCCCTTTCAATTCAACATCCGTGAACAATAAACCCCCAGATACCCGCTTACTTGCCGCCACCTATTCCGATATCCGGAACGCCCCGAAGAAAGAAAGAAAAAGCCAGCATAAACAATTGTACTTCAAACCCCGACACACAAACAGACTGCAAATGCTCACAAAGAGATTCAGAGAGATCAAAATATATCGGATTCCTATAATCCCTAGACACGGAACCCCTCCTAAAACATTTCATCGCCTGCCTAACCAAAAAAGACTTAGTCACGTCCTCCTCCCCTCTGAGTCTTAACCAAAAAGCTAATGCAGACAAACGCCGAGAGACCCCCGAAGCAGACACCCCCTCACTGTAAGAATTACCTATAAAATACAGCAAGCACGGCTTCAATACTCACCTGAGTACTCCCCAACAAGGCTTCCCAAACCCGCCAAACCGCACTGTACCTCTTCCATGTAACCCCACTAACTGACCGTCTAATTAACGACATCGCCACCGTCATACCACCTTCCAAAGATGCTCCGGGCATGCAATGCCATGATTTTCCCCCCCGGCGCTAGAATACGAAACCTGTCCCACTGTTGACGAGAGAGGGAATCAGCCACTGAATTAAGCACCCGTGGAACATGAACTGCTACAAAATACAAATTCAACACCAGCCCCCTCAAAACCAAATGCCGCAATAATCGCACAACTGGAGGCCAATTGGCCTGAATCACTCCCAAATTATCACACACAAAACGCACTCTCCTGTCTCTCAGACAATCACCCCAGATTTCCGCAGCCACCACAATCGGAACAATTCTAGCAAAGCCAAATTACGGACAAAACCACATTCACGCCATGCACTAGGCCAGACATCCGCGCACCATTGCCCCTGGAAATATGCCCCAAAACCAGAAGCACCTGACGCATCCGTAAAGAGCTCCAAATCCACACTAGACACTGGCCTATACATAAGAACGGACCGACCATTGTAGCTTTGCAAAAACTCCCCCAACACCAACAAATCCACTTTCAACTCACAGGGCAAACTCACGAAATGATGGGGAGAATGAACCCCCGCGGTTGCACTAGCCAACCACGTACAAAAAACCTGCCCCATTGGCATTTTAATACTACATGCAAAAAACGTCCCAATAAGGATTGCAAGTCCCGTAACTGAATCTTCTTCCTGCGTAACGCACTAGCCACCAACTCTCTCAATTCTAGCAATTTACCTTCAGGCAAACGACATTCCAGTCTGTCCGAGTCAATAATTATCCCCAGAAACTTGATGACCGTCGTAGGTCCCTCAGTTTTCTCGGGCGCCAGCGGTACACCAAAGTCAATTGCCACCTTTTCCATTTTTATGCAGCAACACTGCACACACATATGTAGCTGGAGGACCGATAAACAAAAAAATCGTCTACATAGCGCAGCGCCGACGGCACCTGCGTCTCACTCCGAACCACCCATTCCAAAAACGTGCTAAACATCTCAAAATAAGTGCAGGAAATGGAGTAGCCCATCGGGAGGCAACAATCAACAAAATATCCACCCTGCCAACAGCAACCTAACAAACAAACACTCTCCGGCTGCACCAGCAACAAACGAAACGCGGCTTCAATGTCGGTTTTTGCCAAAAGGGAGCCCTTCCCGTATTTGCGAACCCAAACGACCGCAGCATCAAACGAAGTATAACTGTGCAAAGGTTAGGATCTATGCCATCGTTCACCGACTCCCCTTCCAGATATGATAAGTGATGTATATGGCGGAATTTGTTAACCTTTTTTGGAACCAAACCCAAAGGGGAAACCCGCAAACCAGGAACCATGTGGCCCAAAGACACCTCTTTCATCAATTTATCCGTAACTAAATCAGGCCGCACCAAAGCAGACAACAAATTGCGGGACACCCCATCCCGTACTGCAGAAGTACAAGGAATCCGAAAACCCTCCGCAAAACCCAGAAACAATAAATCCGCCACCTTCCGTTTTTAAGAGTGTACCCAAATAAGAAGCATCCTTTCCACCCTCACCGGCGTCGCCCCCCTTCTGTTCAACATCCCCCTGCTTGCCCTTATGCTTCCTGAAGAATCAGGACAAACCATGGGCGCCTCAGCAACAGGAGCACTCGTGCGTGTACCTGCAATCAGAGCAAAATTTACAATGCTCCTCATTGAACTGCCAGTAACATCCTTTCCCGGATGAAGCCGACCGTCCCGTTGCTGACCCCTGACCGCTGGCTGCGTCACAAAAGGGCTGATGCCCCTGCTTTTGGAGCCGAAATGAATCCCATCCAAAGACTAATGTCCTTGTGATCCCATCTGAAGGAAGACCGCACCGCCTTCTGCTGACTAAATTGTTCATCGTACCTCAACCATGCGTTACCCAAGTATACCCTGTACGCCTCCCCACGGAATCTATGTAGGAAATTCTCCGGTGCCTTTTTGCCCACCACACTAGCCAGAATAGCGAAGGCCTGCAGCCAATTCGCAAACGTTCGAGGAATCAACAGATAATGACGCTGCTACTCTTCGTCCTTTTTACTTTCCTCCGGTTTCCACCGGTCCAGATTAAACTTTTCTAATGGCAACAGAGCAAAAATCTCCACATAGTCATCCTTCCAAATCTTCTCTCTAATTTCAGCTTTCAAATGCGCCCTAAGCGGGCCCTCAAAACACACATACACCTCACCTCTCGCAGCATCAGCCAAGCGCACATCATCCACCACTTTCTTGCGTCGATGAGGCAAGGGAACCATCAGTTCCCTTCCTCATCATTAGGCGCTTTTCTTGTGGCTAAAATAAATACTCAGCAGCTCAAAATGCCTCAGCACCTAAGGAATCTACAAAGTCAGTCCAATAGTCCTGATAGTATCCTTCTCCTAAACGTCTTGAGGAAAGCTAGAGATGCAGTATTACTGGTGTAGCAGATGTCAGCGAATGTTGTGCTCAGTAGTTCTACAGATTTCTCCGGATCTATCTGATGTAACCAGAGGCGTAGCTAGGGGTTTAGCACAGGGGGGGGGGGGCAAAACATATCTGAGTGAGCCCCACATAACGCATGTTTACAACTGAAGAGGCGCATTCTAATTATATACCAGCCATCTAGGTATGCAGGATGCATCGAAATGTCGATGCTGTTTCGATACCATGCACCCCCAAACGGTTTGTTACCGTTATTTCATGTATTTCGATACTTAGCTGTGCGGCCACACAACTTAGTATAGTAACACATGAATGTTGTGAGAGCGGGACTGTGGCTGTGTAATACATGTGTAAAGAAAAAGTTTGGGAGGATTCCTCCAGCTCACCTTATCGCATGTATAGACTTGCACACGGATCCTCGTGTCGGCACACGCAAGAAGTCAGGAAAAAAGAAAGAGATGGATCCAGCGCTGTGTCCTTGAAATTGTGTTTAAAAACGGAAACTATTTCCAAGTTTTAATGAAAAATGAATAAATATAAAAACAGGTAACATTGTAAATGGATATTCTCAAGAAAAATTCGTAGGATATGTGGCAGTATGTGCGGTGCCTACGCGTTTCTGACGCATACAGCGTCCTTAGTCATGGCTTCTGCAGAAGCCATGACTAAGGACGCTGTATGCGTCAGAAACGCGTAGGCACCGCACATACTGCCACATATCCTACGAAATTTTCTTGAGAATATCCATTTACAATGTTACCTGTTTTTATATTTATTCATTTTTCATTAAAACTTGGAAATAGTTTCCGTTTTTAAACACAATTTCAAGGACACAGCGCTGGATCCATCTCTTTCTTTTTTCCTAATACATGTGTAACACAGCCATTGCCCCGCTCTGGAGTCATGACATGTGCGCGAGGTCAGCATGAGGTGATGCGGCCAGCGCTGCACTAATGAGCGCCGGCACTAAAGACAGAACATGGCAGGCGCACTGCAAAATACCCCCATGTTCTGTCTTCAGTGCCTGCGCCGTCGCTCATTAGTGCAGCGCCAGCCGCATCACCTTGTGCTGACCGCGTGCAGTTGTTGTCAGGAGCGGGGCAATGGCTGTATTACACAGCCACAGTCCCGCTCTATAACGGCGGAGATGAGAGAAACCTCTTATCTCCGCCGTTATTCCCCTGAATGCTGCGATCAAAGCTGAGCACCACCGCAGCATTCAGGAGAAAATGAGAAGGGGGGATGCCACTTGGTTTGCATCACAGGAATCCCTGTGACGCGATTGAGGGACATACCATATATGGGCAGACAGACCAGGGTCCATTGAAGGGCCCCAGGGCTGTCTTACCATATTTCCTGTTAGTGCATACTTAGGTATGTCCTAACAACTGCCTGTGTACTATCAGTACACAGGCTAATGTACTGGCATATAGATATAGTTTAAAAATAAAGTAAAAACAAATTAATATTAAATTTAAAAAAAATACACACACATTTTTTACAATAAACATTAAAATAAGTCTTAATACATAAAATATATACATATTTGATATTGGCGTGGCCGTAATAACCTTCACAACAATTTTTTTGCATCATTTATGTGTACGCTGTAAAAAAATAAAATAAAAACTACTTTCTTTCCCTTATTGTGGGACACGAGGTGTGATGAATTTAACCCCTTCCCGCTCCTGGACGTACTATTAGGTCATGGAAGCTGTATCGTTCGCGATCCATGACCTAATAGTACGTCTCGGGAGTAACGGCCGTTTCGCCCATCCTACCGACACATACAGGAGCTGTGACAGCTGCTGTCTCGTACAGCAGCTGTCACAACTCCTACAGCGGGGACCGATCGCAGTGTCACCGCTGATTAACCCCTTAAAAGCCGCATTCAATAGAGATCTCAGCTTTTTAGGGGTTAAGCTGCCATCGCCGGCCTGCTACACGATAGCGGCCGTCGATGGTGACTATGGCAGCCGGACACCAAACAATGGCGTCCGGGTATGCCATCGACGGAAGCCTAGTAAGTGCTGACAAAAGTGAATATGTAATTTATAGCGCACGGTGAACGCTGTAAAAAAAAATTTTAATAAAAAATTACTGTTTTTTAGTCACCACGCCTCCTAAAAATAGAATAAAAACTGATCAAAAAGCCGCATGCACCCCAAGAAAACTACAATGAATTACTCAAGGTGTCTAGTTTCCAAAATGGGGTCACTTTTGGGGGGTTTCCACTGTTTTGTCACCACAAGACCTCTTCAAACCGGACATGGTGCCTAATAAAAAAGAGGCCTCAAAATCCACTAGGTGCGCCTTTGCTTCGGAGGCCGGTGCTTCAGTGCATTATCACACTAGGGCCACATGTGGGATATTTCTCAAAACTGCAGAATCTGGGTAATACGTATTAAGTTGCGTTTCTCTGATAAATCCTTTTGTGTTATAAAAAAAATGGTATAAAGAGGATTTTCTGACAAAAAAAAAATGTAAATTTCACCTCTACTTTGCTCTAAATTTCTGTGAAACACCTAAAGGGTTCATAAACTTTCTAAATGCTGTTGTGAATACTTTGAGGGGTCTAGTTTCTAAAATGGTGTGTTTGATAGGGGTTTCTAATATATGGGCCCCTCAAAGCAACTTCAGAACTGAACTGTAACCTAAAAAAAGAAATAAATTAGGCAATACTTCGCTTCTTACATTATACTGATAATGAGCCGTGCCCACCCCGAGATGACCCCAGTTTTGACCGTTTGTATAAACGGAGACCCCTATTAGACCGTTTCAGTGCCCGGTTTTCCCAAGCATACACCCCTGAGAAGTGTATTTCTATTGATGAGTCCTTGGTACATTTTAAAGGGAGGGTTCAATTCCGCGAGTACCTGCCGGGTAAGAGGGCAAGTTATGGTGTGAAGATGTATAAGCTGTACGAGAGTGCATCAGGGTATACCTACAAATTTAGGATATATGAAGGAAAGGACAGCAGTATTCAGCCCCCAGAATGCCCCCCCTTACTGGGAATTAATGCAAACATTTTGTGGGATTTGGTGCACCCACTGCTGGACCAGGGTTACCACCTCTACCTGGATAATTTTTATACCAGCGTCCCACTCTTCAACTGCCTCGCTTCCAGAAGTACTGTGGCATGCGGCACTGCTAGAAGAAATCTGAGGGGCCTCCCTAAGACTCTGCTTGGGCAAACACTCAGAAGGGGTGAGAGCAGGGCACATTCTAGTAGCAGCATATTGTGTGTCAAGTACAAGGATAAGAGAGATGTCCTTGTATTGACAACAATACATGGCCACACCAGTACCCATGTACCAGTACAAGGTACCAGTACAGAGACCCCCAAACCAGCCTGCATCCTGGACTACAATAGGTACATGGGAGGGGTGGACTTGTCAGATCAAGTCCTGAAGCCCTACAGCGCCATGCGGTGTGGTATAAGAAGCTGACCGGGCACCTCATACAGATGGCATTATACAATGCGTACGTGCTACGTCGATGTACAGGCCAGACGGGAACTTTCCTGGAATTTCAAGAGGTGATTATCAAGAACCTGATCTATAGGGACCAAGAAGGGGGGGGGGCACCCAGTACTTCTGGAAGCAAGGCCACACGCATCGTACCAGGGCAACACTTTCCAGGAGAAGTTCCCCAACCTTCAAGAAGGGAAAAAGTCAAAAGAGGTGCAAAGTCTGCTATAAGAGGGGGACAAGGGAGGACACAATATATCAATGTGATACGTGTCCCGAAAAACCAGAGCTCTGTATGAAAGAGTGTTTTAAAATTTATCATACATCCCTTGGTTTATAATAAACCCCAATTTTACTTACCCTGATGTACTCCGCACAGCTTATCCCCCCTCGTCTTTCCCCTCTGGGCCCTGCTGTGTGCCCAGGCAGCTGATAACAGTCACATGTAGGGTATTGCCGTACCCAGGAGAACCCACATTACAGTTTATGGGGTGCATGTCTCCGGTCAAAATGTTCACTACACCTCTAGATGAATGCCTTAAGGGTGTAGTTTTTAAAACGGGGTCACTTCTTGCGGGTTTTAACTGTACTGGTACCTCAGGGGCTTCTGCATACATGACTTCGCACCAGAAAATGCAGAGTAGGCCAAATGGTGGTCCTTTCCTTTTAAGCCCTCCCATGGGCCCAAACGGCAGTTTATCACCACAAATGGGGTATTCCGGCACTCAGAACAAATTGCGCAACAGAATGGGGTATTTTGTTTCTTGTGAAAATAAGACATTTTCAGCCAAAACTACATATTATTTGAAAAAAATAATTTTGTTTTAATTCCCAGCCCAATTCAAATAAGTTCTGTGAAGAAACTATGGGGTCTAAATGGTCATATTACCCATAAATGAATTCCTTGAGGGGTGTAGTTTCCAAAATGGGGTCACTTCTGGTGGGTTTCCATTGCTTTGATACCTCTGGGGCTCTGCAAATGTGACATGCCACCCGAAAACCAATCCAGCAAAATCTGGACTCCAACAAACACATAGCGCTCCTTTCCTTCTGAGCCCTCCCATGGGCCCAAACGGCAGTTTATCACCACAAATGGGGTATTGCCGCACTAAGGACAAATTGGGAAACAAAATGGGGTATTTTGTTCCCTGTTAAAATAAGAAATTTTGATCACAAATGACATTTTATTGGAAAAAATTACATTTTTTTAATTTCACAGCCCAATTCAAATAGGTGCTGTGAAAAAACTGTGGGGTCAAAATGGTAGCAACAACCATAAATAAATTCCTTGCCGGGTGTAGTTTCCAAAATGAGGTCACTATTGGGGGATTCCTACTGTATTGGCACCTCAACACCTCTTCAAACCTGGCATGCTGCCTAAAATATATTCTAATAAAAAAGAGGCCTCAAAATGTACTACCGTGTTTCCCCGAAAGTAAGACAGTGTCTTACTTTCTTTTTATCCCCAAAAGCCCCACTATGTCTTACTTTCGGGGTATGTCTTATATTAGAAAAAAATTGTCGAATTTTTTGCACTTTACTTTATTATTTTTTTATTACTATGGTCTGTCCCTCAAAGGTCAAAAAAGACCTTTGGGGAACTTTATATATATTTTTTTCTTTCTTTTACACCATCTTTTCCCCTGTAACTGGAGCTGCACAGCAGCCCCAGTTACAGGGGAAATCAGCCCTCTCATAGTGACGATTGTCACTAATAGGGCTGTGCTGGGTCTTGTTAGACCCAGCAGCAGCCTGCCACTAACGGGACCCGGCGATCATGTGATCTGTCACATGATCATCGGGAGGAATAGAGACAGCGCCGCTGCTGCTGTCTCTATTCCTATACACAGCGTTCATTGAACGCTGTGTAAAAACACATCGGAGAAGACAGAAGCAGCTAAAGCTGCTTCTATCTTCTCCTCCGGGTCCCCGGCAGTCACTGACAGCCGGAGACCCGACATTCAGCTGCCCGATCGCGCGGGCAGCAAGTTAAAACCCGAGCCGTAAAAAGTCTATGGCTCGGGTTTTAAGGAGGAGGCGGCATTGACAAGTGCTGGGGGTGACGTATGGAGAGGGGGGCGGCGCGGAAGTGGGCAGGAGGCGGCAATACCCCGTGTTTCCCCGAAAGTAAGACATATGTCTTACTTTCGGGGTACGGCTTATATTAGCCGACCCCCCTGAAACCCCCGATACATCTTACAATCGGGGGTGTCTTACTATCGGGGAAACACGGTAGGTGCTTCTTTGCTTCTAGGGCTTGTGTTTTAGTCCACGAGTGCAGTAGAGCCACATGTGGGACATTTCTAAAAACTGCAGAATCTGGACAATACATATTTAGTAGTGTTTCTCTGGTAAAACCTTCTGTGTTACAGAAAAAAAAATTGAATAAAATTGAAATTCAGCAAGAAAAATTAAATTTGCAAATTTCACCTCCACTTTGCTTTAATTCCTGTGAAAACTTTACATACCTTGATCCCGTCCCCAAGCAATCCTGTGTCAATGCAGGCCTGCTGGGACTAGATGACGCTTGCGTCGTTTAAGGGCGCTGATTGGCAGGACAGATTGACTTGCCCCACCAATCAGCACCTTTCAACAATGGAAGTGGCGCACTGACGTCATCGCGCCGCTAGTGTTGTTGAAAGGCGCTGATTGGCAGGGCAGAATGGCTTGCCCGGCCAATCAGCGCCTTTCAACAACGAAACCGCTAGCGTGGTTGAAAGGCTCTGATTAGTGGGGCAAGAGTCATTCTGACCTGCCAATGACTTCCGCCGCAGGTAGAATTACTGCAGGAGGGGGTGGGGGCGGCAGGTTTCAGTTGCGCCCCCACCCCCTTAGACAAAAAACAGGCCACCCTGTGTGGTCACGGAAGGGGTGGTCGCATTGGGCCCCACCATCTCAGTGGGCTTGGCCGCACCCCCACCCCCTGCTAGCTATGCTACTGGATGTAACCGTATACCTACTATGAAGGAGACAACAAAGAGTAACACAGCCAGTAATATGCAAAAAACACAAGGTTTATTGTACTTACAAACAAACTTTTAAAATGAGTATATAAAAACGTGGAATGACAAGTCAGCCCGACCCAGGGTTTCGCCGTATCAGCTTCTTTTGGGGCATCATTTTTTAAAATTGTTTTGTTAGATTTATATCTGTATTTATATCTATTTTTAATTTTCTTGTGGCGCAGGTGGCGCGATTACATCATGGCTCCACCTGCCGTCATTCCGCTGGAGCAGGCCTGATCAGAAAAGACCTGGCCTGTATCAATGGAAACGTTATTGGTGAGACCAGGGCGGCACCATCCATGAGGCGAGAAGATTTTCTTGCCTTAGGCGGCAGCCTGCTACGTCTGCTGAGGGGTTGCGGGCGCCACTGAAACCTGCTGCCACCCCCTCTTGCACTATAATTGTATTTGCGTCTATAGGACGAAGATACAATTATGTGCATAAGTGCAGCATAAGCACTGAGCAGCAGAGCACGTTTGTTGTATTGCTATTCAGTGCCCTTCAATAACGCAAGCGGCACGATGATGTCATCGTGCCACTTGCGTAGTTAAATAGCACAGGCCTAGGCACTTTTGGCGCCTTTCAGCACTTGCATTGCTGAAAGGCACTGATTGGCAGGGCAGAATGATGCAAGCAGCGTGATGACGTCATCGTGCCGCTAGCATTGCTCAGCCCCAGCAGACGTGCTCAGAAGAGAGCAGGCCTGCATTGCAAGAGAACAGCGTAGTAATGGGATTAGGTGAGTATGCAAAGTTTTTCTTTTTTTTGTAATTAGTGTTAGTGGCATTATCTACAGGAGGGGCACTATCTACAGGGGGGCTATATGTAAGAGACAATGTACAAGGGGGGCTATATGTGGGCACGAACTTCAGGGGGCTATATGTAGGGCACTATGTAACGGGGGCTATATGTGGGGCACTATCTACAGGGCCTACTTTCTACAGGTGGATCTATGGGGGCTACTATCTACAGGGGGATCTATGTAGGGCACTATCTACAGGGGCTCTATGGGGGTACTGTCTACAGGGGGCCCAATGTGGGGCACTATTTATAGGGGACTCTATGGGGGGCACTATCTAAAGGTAGCACTGTGTGTGGGGGACACAGTGTATTGTGCTATTAAAATCAGGGACAGAGTGTATGGCGCTATTAGAATAAGAGGTGCAGAGTATGGTGCTATTAAGGGGGATAGTGAATTTTTTCTTCATTTATAGGTGCATAAATGTTGAAAAGTGAGATAGAGGTCTGGACTGGGTGGAGAAGGAAAGAGAAAAATGAACAACTAGAATCTGAGAAGACGTCGCCTATGTGTCCCTTTATGTAAATGTTTATTCTGCCGCTAATCAGTACTGTACTCGCTGTATGATCTGCAGCGAGATACTGGGTGGTATGATTTTTTTTTTGTTTAACAGCAACTCTCAGCATATACTTACCATTGTTTGGGCCATGCCAGGAGCTGTAGTTTTATGCTGTACAAACTTATATGGTAGGGGTTGCACTAAATTGAGCTGTATTTGTGCTGGTTCTATATTTATGTACTGAGCTTTGTTCTGGTACTGTATTTATGTGCTAAGTTTTGTTCTGGTGTTGTATTTATGTACCCAGCTTGGTTCTGGCGCTGTATTTATGCACAGAGTTTTGTTCTGTTGCTGTATATATGTACTGAGCTTTGTTCTTGGGCTGTATTTATGTACTGATCTAGGTACTGGTATTGTATTTATGTACTGAGCTTTGCTCTGGTGCTGTATTTATGTACTGAGCTTTGCTCTGGTGCTGTATTTATGTACTGTGCTTTGTTCTGGTGCTGTATTTATGTGCTGAACTTTGTTCTGGTGCTGTATTTATGTGCTGAACATGGTTCTGGTGCTGTAATTATGTACTGAGCTTGGTTCTGTTGCTGTATTTATGTACTGAGCTTTGTTCTGGTGCTGTAATTATGTACTGAGCTTGGTTCTGTTCCTGTATTTATGTACTGAGCTGGGTTCTGGTGCTGTATTTATGTGCAGAGCTTTGTTCTGGTGCTGTATTTATGTACTGAGCTTGGGTCTGGTGCTGTATATATGTATGAGCTTGGTTCTGGAGCTGTAATTATATAGGATATATTTATAACAACAACAAAATTGCCATGCAGATGAATTTGTTTTTAATTCATTGTATATTTAAAGGGAACCTGTCAGGTAGTTTTAAGTCCTTGAACCCCCACCATGCTGTAATACATGACCTGACAATATTTGCAAACGCTCCCTTGTAGACTTTTTTCAGACAAAGCTAAATCTATCAAATCTAATTTTAAAATGGCACACACTATATGCTAATTACGCATTAAGAGGGTCATGGGGCGGTGCCTCTATCCTGAAGAGTCACATAGTCCTGCATCCAAAACCACCTTTCCATGCTTGATTGACATCCCCCTGACTGTTATACATTACAAGCAGCCTCCTCCAACTTTCTTGGACGCGACATTGCCTTGTACTACTTAGGCACGCACCGTGCAGCAAGGTGTACGCTGCCCGGCTTTATCGCTGCACCGCGCATGCCAACGGAGTACATGTTAGGGATCTGCCAGGTACTACGTCTAGGTATACTCCTGGGATTAATCAATCCACACCTGAGGCCAGACCTCTTAGACTGACACCGGCTCCCACCAACCAGGGTGGCAGGCTCAGGAGTGGGAGAGCCTATCGCGGCCTGGTCAGTCGGAGTTAGCTCCGCCCCCTGTCCATTATTACCTGCCGTGTTCTCTTCCTCAGTGCTTGTAATTCTTCTGGATTCCTGGCCCCACTGCAGCTTGCTCCAGCCTGCCTCTGCCGTGCTTCTGCCTTGCTGCAGTTCCGCTTAACCTGCTTCGCTTTGCCCCTGGCTTGCTTCCTTCTCCGTGCTCACGTTGGTATACTCCTCATCCTGGTCCTGACTACTCATTCACCGCTCCGTTTCCTCGCGGCGTTCCGTGGGCTACTGCCCCTTCCCTTGCGTGTTCCCTGTTTGTTCTCCCGTGCACTTAGACAGCGTAGGGACCGCCGCCCAGTTGTACCCCGTTGCCTAGGGCGGGTCGTTGCAAGTAGGCAGGGACAGGGCGGTGGGTAGATTAGGGCTCACTTTCCCTTCACCTCCTTCCTGCCATTACATAATTACAAGCCCATACCTAGTCTACCATTTCTCCTACGCTGACGCTATCATGGACCCCCTTGAGACCCTGACCCAGCAGATGCAGGGCCTCTCCCTACAGGTCCAGGCCCTGGCCCAGAGGGTCAACCAGGGTGATGCTGCCTTAGTAGTACCCCTCACCTCACCTCTAGAACCCGACCTCAAGTTACCTGACCGGTTCTCAGGGGACAGTAAGACGTTTCTCTCCTTCCGGGAGAGTTGCACACTGTATTTCCGCCTAAAACCCCACTCCTCAGGTTCCGAGAACCAGCGGGTGGGTATCATCATATCCCGACTCCAGGAATGGCCCCAAGAGTGGGCCTTCTCCTTGGCTCCTGACGCCCCTGAACTTTCCTCTGTTGATCGTTTTTTCTCTGCCCTCGGACTCATTTACGACGAGACTGACAGGACTGCTTTAGCCGAGAGTCAGCTGGTGACCTTACGTCAGGGTAGGAGACCGGTTGAGGAATACTGTTCTGATTTTAGAAAGTGGTGCGTAGCTTCTCGGTGGAACGACCCGGCCCTAAGGTGCCAGTTTAGGTTAGGATTATCTGACGCCTTGAAGGATCTGCTGGTTAGCTACCCCTCTTCTGACTCCCTTGACCAGGTTATGGCCCTAGCAGTATGACTTGACCGAAGTCTCAGGGAACGTCAGCTTGAACGTTTCAATGTGCTCCCCTCTGACTTTTCTGCGATCCCCCCCGAGGTCCCGTCTCCTCGCCCCTCCACAGAGGACTCGGAGGTACCTATGATATTGGCAACCGCGAACTTCTAGCCATTAAATGGGCTTTTGAAGAGTGGCGGCACTTCCTGGAGGGGGCCAGACACCAGGTAACGGTCCTTACGGATCACAAGAATCTGGTTTTCCTAGAATCGGCCCGGAGGCTTAATCCTAGACAAGCTCGGTGGGCACTATTCTTTACCAGATTTAATTTCTTGGTTACCTATAGGGCTGGGTCCAAGAATATTAAGGCTGATGCTCTGTCACGTAGTTTCATGGCCAATCCTCCTTCCGAGAAGGATCCTGCTTGTATTTTACCCCCTGGTATAATAGTTTCTGCCACGGATTCTGATTTAGCTTCTGATATCGCGGCTGATCAGGGTTCAGCTCCCAGGAATGTCCCTGGGGACAAACTATTTGTTCCCCTGCAATACCGGCTAAGGGTACTCAGGGAAAACCATGATTCCGCTCTATCTGGTCATCCTGGCATCTTGGGCACCAAACACCTCATTACCAGAAACTATTGGTGGCCTGGGTTGCCTAAAGACGTTAGGGCTTATGTCGCCGCTTGTGAGGTTTGCGCTAGGTCCAAAACCCCTAGGTCCCGACCTGCGGGCCTACTACGTTCCTTGCCCATTCCCCAGAGACCTTGGACCCATATCTCCATGGATTTTATCACCGATTTGCCCCCATCTCAGGGCAAGTCGGTGGTGTGGGTGGTAGTAGACCGCTTCAGCAAGATGTGCCACTTTGTGCCCCTTAAGAAGCTACCTAACGCCAAGACGTTAGCTTCTTTGTTTGTTAACACATTCTGCGTCTCCATGGGGCCCCAGTCAATATCGTTTCTGACAGAGGGGTACAATTTGTTTCCTTATTTTGGAGAGCTTTTTGTAAAAAGTTGGAGATTGATCTGTCTTTCTCCTCCGCCTTCCATCCCGAAACTAATGGCCAAACGGAAAGGACTAACCAATCCCTGGAACAATATTTAAGGTGTTTCATCTCTGACTGTCAATTCGATTGGGTCTCATTCCTTCCCCTTGCTGAATTTTCCCTGAATAACCGGGTCAGTAACTCGTCAGGGGTCTCCCCGTTTTTCTGTAATTTCGGGTTTAACCCAAGGTTCTCCTCCGTTTCCCCTGGTTGTTCCAATAATCCTGAGGTAGAGGATGTTCATCGGGAACTGTGCACAGTCTGGGCCCAGGTTCAGAAGAACCTAGAGGCATCCCAGAGCGCACAAAAGATTCAGGCTGATAGTAGACGTTCTGCTAACCCCCGGTTTGTCGTAGGGGATTTGGTCTGGTTGTCGTCCAGGAACTTGCGCCTTAAAGGAACAGTGTCATCGCAAATAATTTTTTTATATGTTAAAGATGTTAGTGCTGTAATAAAAACGTTTATATTCATTTGTGTGTTTGTGTTTTACTGTTTCTTATTTTTACACTTTTTCTTCCCTATGGGGGCTGCCATTTTTTGTTCCATTTCTGTGTGTGCCGATTAACGACACACACAGACATGGAACACGGCAGCCACAGTCCCATAGGGACTGCGAACGGCTCCCGTCCCATTGACTGCCGTGTACGGCGTCTGTGTGGGAACTGCGCATGCGCCGCTCCCACACAGTCCTATTCGAAATTGGCGCCGTCCGGCGCCATTTTCCTGTGGACCGGAAGTCGCGGCCGGACAGTAATATTACTACTTCCGGTCGCGGCTTCCGGACTTGTGCACATGGAACAGCGGCAGCAAACGGAGCGGACGGGCCAGAGGGAGCCGCGGCGGCAGGAGCAGGTAAGAGATTTCAATGTATGTTAGTGTTTGTGTGTGTTTACTACTGTATGTAAACCTACTACACTGTGGGTTACCTAAAAAATGGCGACACGCAGTGTAGCAGGTTAAACCTTTCAAACCCCTCGTTTATCCCGGCACTAGCCAGGATAAAGGAGGGGGGGATGCTGAGAGCTCACTAGAGCGAGGGCTTTTAACCCAACGTTGCAATGCTGCAATTTTGGGAACAGCCCCATCTAGTGGCCAAAAATGGGTAGTATTATAAATTAGAAATAATTTATAATATTACATGGCTCGTGCCAAAAAAAAAAAAAAAATTTGAACAATGTTTAATCACCCACACACTAAATGTTTAATTTTTAAAAAAAAAACATGTTTTTAGGGCAACACCATGCCTTTAAGGTCCCGTCCAGGAAGTTTGCTCCCCGATTTATTGGACCTTATAAGATCATTGAAGTCCTCAACCCTGTATCCTTCCGTCTGGAGCTGCCCCCATCCTTTCGCATACATGACGTCTTCCATGCCTCCCTCCTTAAATGCTGCTCCCCGTCCTGGTCCCCCTCGAGGAAACCTCCTGTTCCCGTTCTCACCCCTGAGGGGGTGGAATTAGAGGTGGCCAAGATTATGGACAGTAGGATGGTCCAGGGCTCCCTCCAGTACCTGGTCCATTGGAGAGGATACGGGCCGGAGGAGAGGACTTGGGTACCTGCTCGTGATGTTCACGCTGGGGTATTGATCAGGAGGTTCTACCTTCTCTTCCCTACTAAACCGGGTCCTCTTAGTAAGGGTCCGGTGGCCCCTCATAAAAGGGGGAGTACTGTTAGGGATCTGCCAGGTACTACGTCTAGGTATACTCCTGGGATTAATCAATCCACACCTGAGGCCAGACCTCTTAGACTGACACCGGCTCCCACCAACCAGGGTGGCAGGCTCAGGAGTGGGAGAGCCTATCGCGGCCTGGTCAGTCGGAGTTAGCTCCGCCCCCTGTCCATTATTACCTGTCGTGTTCTCTTCCTCAGTGCTTGTAATTCTTCTGGATTCCTGGCCCCACTGCAGCTTGCTCCAGCCTGCCTCTGCCGTGCTTCTGCCTTGCTGCAGTTCCGCTTAACCTGCTTCGCTTTGCCCCTGGCTTGCTTCCTTCTCCGTGCTCACGTTGGTATACTCCTCATCCTGGTCCTGACTACTCATTCACCGCTCCGTTTCCTCGCGGCGTTCCGTGGGCTACTGCCCCTTCCCTTGCGTGTTCCCTGTTTGTTCTCCCGTGCACTTAGATAGCGTAGGGACCGCCGCCGAGTTGTACCCCGTCGCCTAGGGCGGGTCGTTGCAAGTAGGCAGGGACAGGGCGGTGGGTAGATTAGGGCTCACTTTCCCTTCACCTCCTTCCTGCCATTACAGTACAAGGCAATGATGCATCCGCAAGACTTGGAGGAGGCTGGTAGTGATGATGAACTGCCAGGACGATGTCAATTAAAATCTGGGGGGCTCCATTTAAATTTTCGCCTCAGGCAGCAAAAAACCTAGAATCGGCCCTGCCACGGACGCTAGCAACGCATAGCGCGGGGACTCCTTTGTATCTGAAGGAGTCCCCACACAAGGTTTATAATGGCGCACGCACCCGAGATGCGCCAAAATTCTGGCGCATCTCGGGTGATCCTCCGCCACTTACAAGGCTCAGTAAACTATGCAGTAACCGCTCTAAGCTGTCATTGGTTAGTTTACATCAAGTAGTGGTAATTTACCTAAGTTCATTGGCCTACTTTTAAAAGTAGGCCAATGACCTGAGGTAACCTGGGACGATGTGATGTAAACTAACCAAATGACAGCTTAGAGCTGTCACTGCTTAGTTTATTGTCACAGACCCAGGAAGGTAAGTATGATAATGGTTTTGCTTTTCTATTTATTAGTGTTACTAATGGGTTTTTTTTTGTGTTGTTTTACAGGTTTGGTCATTGGACTACTTCGGATTCGAGGACTACTTCGATGACGGTGTTTTTATTTTCAATAATAATAATAATAATAATTATTAATAATTAACCAATTGGTTAACGAGGATTTTGTGGGTTTTTTTTTCCAATAAATAATTTTTGTGTTGGTGTTTATTTGTAACTTTATTACTACTGCCTTAGCAATGGTGGCTGTCTGATAGACAGCGTCCATTACTAAGGCGGGGCTTAGTGTTAGCCAGTGTAGATGCTAACACTAACACCCCTTATTACCCCGATACCCACCGTCACCAGGGGAGCCAGGTATGATCAATTGCCCGACCATAATACAGGCTATGTCAGGTGCGATATGTATGGAGATATTCTGCTCTAGAAAGAATGCTTCTCATGAGAATACCTCTGTACATAAGGCACCTGATGGAGCATGCCACAATTTCTTTCATGTGGAATTAAATAGAAAAATTATGAAATGGGAGGCATAAGGAGGTATAGTAAAGACACCATGCACTAGAGCCCCATTACAGCTGTGTACAAAATGGAGCCATAAGACCATGAGCTTGAGGATTGACACTCTTGATACAAAATTCTATACCAATATGGAGAACAACCAAAATCCCCTTATGCATATGATGAAAATAAACCCATATAAACAGTATATAACATGTTGGGGGGAGGGCAAAAAGGCCCATAATGTTAAAGGCTGTGGGGCAATAGCGGGGTCCACTGGCTAGTGTCACCCACTATTACTACTTCCTTTATATCAGGGTCACTAGGGTTATGCCTAGTTTCCCTACCTTTCCTTTATACTAGCGTCGCTCTGCTTGCTTTTGCTGCTACTCAAGGGAATGAGACCGTATAGTAAAGATATTTATTAACATACAGTAAGAACTCTCATATATAAAATACAGTAACTAATCACAGTACAGTATGAACACGGTATCACAATCCTAATTATACCGCTACCCACTTACCTAAACATACATAGAAGTTACGTTACAACACAATACACATAAGTTACTTGTAATTCTCACATGCTTACTATCTCTGTCCCACTTCCTCCAAATATAATGGTCCCTGTACGCTAAGGGTTAAATCAGGTAAAGGGTTAACAGTGGGAGGGTTGTCAGCAAGGGGTTAACTCAGAGACTGCAAGGGGTAGAAAGGGTTAACTCAGGGACAGCAGCAATGGGTTAACTTCAGGGACAGCAAGGGTTACACAGGGCAGCACGGGTCAACAGGGCAGCACGGGTCAACAGGGCAGCACGGGTGAACAGGGCAGCACGGGTCAACTTCAGGGACAGTAAGGGTTAACACAGGCACACAGGGGCACCAAGGGTCACTCAGGGAAGCAAGGGTTAACTTAGGGACTCAGGGACACCAATGGTTACTCAGGGAAGCAAGGGTTAACTTAGGGACAGCAGGAGGAGACAAGGAGAGAGAAGGTTTAGTGTAGCTGTTGCTACACTTGATACTTAGCGTGTCGTTAGTGGAGCAGGGGAGCAGAAGCAGGAGCCAGAGCAGGTCAGGAGACTGCAGGACAGGTGAGGCAGGCAGGTCCCACCTGCTCCTCGTTGATGGAGTGGTGAGGTAGTCTTTAGCTGCTGAGCGTACCAACGCAGGGCTATTTAACCCTGCCGCTACGCTCGCAGCGGGGGATGAGTGGCGCTCGCCCCTGGCTAGCATGGGTCGGCATGGTGATAATGTATCACCAGCCGACTCAGGAGCGCCAGCACGTAATCTCGCGCGTGCGGGTAATACAGCGAGACCGTCCGTGCGCGCGGGAGATTTGAAATGGAGACCAAACTATCTCCTGTCTCCATGGTTTCCAAACAAAGCAGGGCCATGCTAATTGTCCTGCTTTGTTTACAACCGTATTCATGACCAGGGCTGTGTTTCTACAGCCCTGGCTCATGAGACATTATATGTATTATATATACACTCACATATATACATAAATAGGGACACTTCCCTTTACAGTAACTATTGAAAGCAACAACCCAAAAATTCAGTCTGACACACCAGATTAATAGGCCCTGTTCACAAAGAGTTTTTTGATGAGTTTTTTGACACGGAAACCGCGCCAAAAAACTCCTCAAAAACCGTCCGAAAATGAAATCAATGGGAGTTGGACGAGTTTTTTTTACCGCGAGTAAAAAAAACGCGTTGCGGTAAAAAGAAGCGTCATGACCCATCTTGAGGCGGTCTCCGCCTCCAAAACCCCATTTCAATCAGTCAGAAAGAGGAAAAAAAAACCTCGACGAGTGTTTTGACGAGTTCTTGTCAAACCACTGTGCAAAAACCTACTGGAGCAGTTTTTGCAGGAGGAATTATTAACCCCTTCGCGCTCAGCGACGTAATAATCCGTCGCGCTAACTTTATCGTTAGCGCTCAGCGACGGATTATTACGTTGTGGGAGTAACGGCCATTTCGGCCGTCCTCCCGACACATACAGCAGCTGTGACAGCTGCTGTCTCGTACAGCAGCTGCCGCAGCTCCTACAGCGGGGACCGATCGCGGTGTCCCCGCTGATTAACCCCTTAAAAGCCGTGTTCAATAGTGATCACGGCTTTTTAGGGGTTAAGCTACAATCGCCAGCCTGCTACGCGATAGCGGCTGGCGATGGTGGCTATGGCAACCGGACACCAAAACATGGCGTCCGGCTCTGCCATCGACGGAAGCCTAGTGGCTCCTGATGAAGTCAGGACCCACTATGCTTGCTGTCAGTGAGTAGCTGACAATTCTAATACACTGCACTACGCATGTAGTGCAGTGTATTAGAATAGTGATCAGGGCCTCCTGCCCTCAAGTCCCCTAGTGGGACAAAGTAATAAAGTTAAAAAAAAGTTAAAAAAAGATGTGTAAAAATAAGAAAATAAAAGTTTTAAAAGTAATAAAAGTAAAAATCCCCCTTTTTCCCTTATCAGTCCTTTATTATTAATAAAAATATATAAACAAACAAATAAACTATACATAATTGGTATCGCCGCGTCCGTAACGGCCTGAACTACAAAATTATTTCGTTATTTATTCCGCGCAGTGAACGCCGTAAAAGAAAATAATAATAAACCGTACCACAATAACAATTGTTTGGTCACTTCACCTCCCAAAAAATGGAATAAAAAGAGATCAAAAAGTCGCATGTACCTAAAAATGGTACTGATGGAAACTACAGTTCGTTACGCAAAAAATAAGTCCTCGCACGGCTTTCTTGATGGAAAAATAAAAACGTTCTGGCTCTTAGAATAAGGTAACACAAAAAGTGAATGGTTGTTTACAAAACGTATTTTATTGTGCAAACACCATAAGACATAAAAAAACCTATAAACATCTGGTATCGCCGTAATCGTATCGCCCCGCAGAATAAAGTGAATGTGTCATTTATAGCGCACGGTGAACGCTGTCAAAAAAATAGATTAAAAAAACAATAGTAGAATTGCTGTTTTTTAGTCACGCCACCTAAAAATAGAATAAAAACTGATCAAAAAGTCGCATGCACCCCAAGAAAACTACAATGGATTCCTCAAGGGGTCTAGTTTCCAAATTGGGGTCACTTTTGGGGGTTTTCCACTGTTTTAGCACCACAAGACCTCTTCAAACCGGACATGGTGCCTAATAAAAAGGAGGTCTCATAATCCTCTAGGTGCTCCTTTGCTTCTGAGGCCGCTCCTTCAGTCCATTACCGCACTAGGGCCACATGTGGGATATTTCTCAAAACTGCAGAATCTGGGCAATAAATATTGAGTTGCGTTTCTCTGATAAAACCTTTTGTGTTATAAAAAAAATGGTATAAAGTGGATTTTCTGACAAAAAAAAAATGTCAATTTCACCTCTACTTTGCTCTAAATTCCTGTGAAACACCTAAAGGGTTCATAAACTTTCTAAATGCTGTTGTGAATACTTTGAGGGGTCTAGTTTCTAAAATGGGGTGTTTGATAGGGGTTTCTAATATATGGGCCCCTCAAAGCAACTTCAGAACTGAACTGGAACCTAAAAAAAAAAAAAAATTAGGCAATACTTTGCATTATATTACATTATACTGATAATGAGCCGTGCCCACACCGAGATGACCCCAGTTTTGACCGTTTGTATAAACGGAGACCCCTATTAGACCGTTTCAGTGCCCGGTTTTCCCAAGCATACACCCCCGAGAAGTGTATTTCTATTGAAGAGTCCTTGGTGGATTTTAAAGGGAGGGTTCAATTCCGCCAGTACCTGCCGAGTAAGATGGCAAGGTATGGTGTGAAGATGTATAAGCTGTGTGAGAGTGCATCAGGGTATACCTACAAATTTAGGATATATAAAGGGAAGGACACCAGTATTCAGCCCCCAGAATGCCCCCTCTTACTGGGAGTTAATGCAAAAATTGTGTGGGATTTGGTCCTGCTGGACCAGGGTTACCACCTCTACCTGGATAATTTTTATACCGGCGTCCCACTCTTCAACTGCCTCGCTTCCAGTCCTGCGGCATGTGGCACTGCTAGAAGAAATCTGAGAGGCCTCCCTAAGACTCTTCAGGCCAAACAAGAAGGGGTGAGCGCAGGGCACATTCTAGCAGCAACATATTGTGTGTCAAGTACAAGGACAAGAGAGATGTCACACCAGTACCCATGTACCAGAGACCCCTAAACCAGACTGCATCCTGGACTACAATAGGTACATGGGAGGGGTGGACTTCTCGGATCAAGTCCTGAAGCCCTATAGCGCCATGCGGTGTGGTATAAGAAGCTGGCCGTGCACATCATACAGATGGCATTGTACAATGTGTATGTGCTACGTCGATGTACAGGCCAGAGGGGAACTTTCCTGGAATTTCAAGAGGTGGTTATCAAGAACCTAATCTTTAGGGACCAGGAAGGGGGGGGCACCCAGTACTTCTGGAAGCGAGGCCACACGCATCGCACCAGGGCAGCACTTTCCAGGAGAAGTTCCCCAAACTGGCAAGAAGGGAAAAAGTCAAAAGAGGTGCAAAGTCTGCTATAAGAGGGGTATAAGGGAGGACACAATATATCAATGTAACGCGTGTCCCGAAAAACCAGAGCTCTGTATGAAAGAGTGTTTTAAAATTTATCATACATCCCTTGATTTATAATTTACCCCAATTCTACTTACCCTGATGTACTCCGCACAGCTTATCCCCCATTATCTTTCCCTTCTGAGCCCTGCTGTGTGCCCAGGCAGCTGATAACAGCCACATTGAGGGTATTGCCATACCCGGGAGAACCCATATTACAGTTTATGGGGTGTATGTCTCCGGTAAAAATGCTCACTACACCTCTAGATGAATGCCTTAAGGGTGTAGTTTTTAAAACGGGGTCACTTCTTGGGGGTTTCAACTGTACTGGTACCTCAGGGGCTTCTGCAAACATGACTTCGCACCAGAAAATCACCAGTAGGCCAAATGGTGGTCCTTTCCTTCTGAGCCCTCCCATGGGCCCAAACGGCAGTTTATCACCACAAATGGGGTATTGCGGCACTCAGGACAAATTGCGCAACAGAATGGGGTATTTTATTTCTTGTGAAAATAAGAAATTTTCAGCCAAAACTACAAATTATTGGAAAAAATTAATTTTGTTTTAATTCCCAGCCCAATTCAAATAAGTTCTGTGAAGAAACTATGGTGTGTAAATGGTCACATTACCCATAAATGAATTCCTTGAGGGGTGTAGTTTCCAAAATGGGGTCACTTCTGGTGGGTTTCTATTGCTTTGATAGCTCTGGGGCTCTGCAAATGCGACATGGCACCCGAAAACCAAACCAGCAAAATCTGCACTCCAAAGAACACACAGCGCTACTTCACTTCTGAGGCCTCCCATGGGCCCAAACTGCAGTTTATCGCCACAAATGTGGTATTGCCGCACTCAGGAGAAATTGGGCAACAAAATGGGGTATTTTGTTCCCTGTGAAAATAAGAAATTTTGATCACAAATGACATCTTATTGGAAAAACATGACATTTTTTTAATTTCACAGCCCAATTCAAATAGGTGCTGTGAAAAAACTGTGCGGTCAAAATGGTAACAACAACCATAAATAAATTCCTTGAGGGGTGTAGTTTCCGAAATGGGGTCACTATTAGGGGATTCCTACTGTTTTGGCACCTCAACACCTCTTCAAACCTGGCATGCTGCCTAAAATATATTCTAATAAAAAAAGAGGCCTCAAAATGCACTAGGTGCTTCTTTGCTTCTAGGGCTTGTGTTTTAGTCCATGAGCGCACTAGAGCCACATGTGGGACATTTCTAAAAACTGCAGAATCTGGACAATACATATTTAGTAGTGTTTCTCTGGTAAAACCTTCTGTGTTACAGAAAAAAAATTGAATAAAAAAATTAAATTCAGCAAGAAAAATGAAATTTGCACATTTCACCTCCACTTTGCTTTAATTCTTGTGAAATGCCTGAAGGGTTAAAAAACTTTCTAAATGCTGTTTTGAATACTTTGAGGGGTCTAGTTTTTAAAATGGGGTGTTTTATCAGGGTTTCTAATACATAGGCCCCTCAAAGCCACTTCAGAACTGAAGAAGTACCTTAAAGAGGCTCTGTCACCAGATTGTGCAACCCCTATCTGCTATTGCAGCAGATCGGCGCTGCAATGTAGATTACAGTAACGTTTTTATTTTTAAAAAACGAGCATTTTTGGCCAAGTTATGACCATTTTCGTATTTATGCAAATGAGGCTTGCAAAAGTACAACTGGGCGTGTTGAAAAGTAAAAGTACAACTGGGCGTGTATTATGTGCGTACATCGGGGCGTGTTTACTACTTTTACTAGCTGGGCTTTCTGAAGAGAAGTATCATCCACTTCTCTTCAGAACGCCCAGCTTCTGGCAGTGCAGATCTGTGACGTCACTCACAGGTCCTGCATCGTGTCGGCACCAGAGGCTACAGATGATTCTGCAGCAGCATCGGCGTTTGCAGGTAAGTCGATGTAGCTACTTACCTGCAAACGCTGATGCTGCTGCAGAATCAACTGTAGCCTCTGGTGCCGACACGATGCAGGACCTGTGAGTGACGTCACAGATCTGCACTGCCAGACGCTGGGCGTTGTGAAGAGAAGTGGATGATACTTCTCATCAGAGCGCCCAGCTAGTAAAAGTAGTAAACACGCCCCGATGTACGCACATAATACACGCCCAGTTGTACTTTTACTTTTCAACACGCCCAGTTGTACTTTTGCAAGCCTCATTTGCATAAATACGAAAATGGCCATAACTTGGCCAAAAATGCTCGTTTTTTAAAAATAAAAACGTTACTGTAATCTACATTGCAGCGCCTATCTGCTGCAATAGCAGATAGGGGTTGCACAATCTGGTGACAGAGCCTCTTTAAAAAAAGGCTTTTGAAATTTTCTTAAAAATATGAGAAATTGCTGTTTAGGTTCTAAGCCTTGTAACGTCCATGAAAAATAAAATAATGTTCAAAAAACGATGCCAATCTGAAGTAGACATATGGGAAATGTGAACTAGTAACTATTTTGGGTGGTATAAACGTCTGTTTTACAAGCAGATGCATTTAAATTCTGAAAAATGCTATTGTTTCCAAATTTTTCTCTAAATTTTGCAATTTTTCACCAATAAACACTGAATATATCGACCAAATTTTACCACGAACATGAAGCGCAATGTGTCACGTGAAAACAATTTTAGAATCGCTTGGATAGGTTTAAGCATTCCGACGTTATTACCACATAAAGTGAAATATGTCAGATTTGAAAAATGGGCTCTGAGCCTTAGGGTATGTTCACACGCTGAGAGGCAGTTACGTGTGAAAAGACAGACTGTTAACAGCTGCCTCGTTTCACACGTAAATGCTCCTCCTCGTAATTTACGAGGCGTCTGAGACGCTCGTAAACCTTGAGCCATGCTTCATTGATTTCAATGAAGAACGGCTCAAATTACGTGGCAAAGAAGTGTCCTGCACTTCTTTGCCGAGGCAGTAAATTTACGAGTCGTCGTTTGACAGCTGTCAAACGACGACGCGTAAATTACAGGTCGTCTGCACAGTACGTCGGCAAACCCATTCAAATGAATGGGCAGATGTTTGCCGACGTATTGTAGCCATATTTTCAGACGTAAAACGAGGCATAATACGCCTCGTATATGTCTGAAATTTGGCCGTGTGAACATACCCTAAAGGCCAAAACTAGGCTGCGTCCTTAAGGGGTTAATGACAATGGGACAACAAACAAGTTAAAATGATTACCATAGTATAGAGTGACACACAGGATGGGACTATTGACTGGAGAGAGCTAATGAATGTGGAGTAGGTCACAACATACAAGCTGCATGTACATATAAGAGGCCACAAAGAGCCAAAGACGAAGGCTTCCTGCCGAAACGCGCGTCGGGGTGTGATGCCAGACAGTGCTCTTCACATGATGGGTAAGTTGTTCGATTGCACTTTGCAGCTAAGATGTTAGGTATTTTCGACCTATTTCATTGGACGTTACATTTATATATACACACTTCCGCTGACAGCTAGATTGTTGTAACCAGGGCTGGGATTCAAATTTTAACAACAGGTTCCCTATTTTTCGGACGAAGACATACGTGCCGTTGGGGGTGGGGGGGGGGGTTGGGGAGTCACGGTGTTTTGCGGAGTATCGTGCCATTGAAAATGATTCTAATAATAAAATAAAACAATTACGATATTCCAAATACCCCCTACATTGAAGTGGACTCTAAATAAAGAAATTCCCTGTCCAGAATGCTTTAGTATGGATTGCCACGCTATGTATATAATTACATAAGCGTACAGACCAGCCCACACATTATATTAACCCCTTAGTGACCAGCCCATTTTAGGCCCTAATGACCAAGCTACATAGTTACATAGTTACATAGTTAGTACGGCTGAAAAAAGACACATGTCCATCAAGTCCAACCAAGGGAAGGGAAAAGGGAAGGAAAAATTTGTACACATAGGAGCTAATATTTTTTTGTTCTAGGAAATTATCTAACCCTTTTTTAGAGCCATCTACTGTCCCTGCTGTGACCAGCTCCTGCGGTAGGCTATTCCATAAATTCACAGTTCTTACTGTAAAGAAGCCTTGTCGCCTCTGCAGCTTGAACCTTTTTTTCTCCAGACGGAGGGAGTGCCCCCTTGTTTTTTGAGGGGGTTTTACAAGGAACAGGATTTCACCATATTTTTTGTATGCGCCATTCATATATTTATATAAGTTAATCATGTCCCCCCTTAGTCGTCTTTTTTCAAGGCTAAATAGGTTTAATTCTTTCAATCTTTCCTCATAACTTAAATTCTCCATGCCCCTTATTAGCTTCGTTGCTCTTCTTTGTATTTTTTCCAACTCCAGGGCATCCTTTCTATGAACTGGAGCCCAGAACTGAACTGCATATTCTAGATGAGGCCTCACTAATGCTTTGTAAAGTGGTAATATTACATCTCTGTCCCGCGAGTCCATGCCTCTTTTAATACACGACAATATCTTGCTGGCCTTTGAAGCAGCTGATTGACACTGCATGCTGTTATTGAGTTTATGATTTACAAGAACACCCAGATCCTTCTCAACAAGTGAATCCGCCAGTGTAGCGCCCCCTAGGACATATGATGCATGCAGGTTGTTGGTACCCAGATGCATAACTTTACATTTATCTACATTAAACTTCATTTGCCAAGTGGACGCCCAAACACTTAGTTTGTTTAAATCTGCCTGCAATTCACAAACATCTTCCATAGTCTGAACTATATTACATAGCTTGGTGTCATCTGCAAAAATGGAAATAGTGCTATTAATCCCATCCTCTATATCATTAATAAATAAGTTGAATAATAGTGGTCCCAGCACTGAACCCTGGGGTACACCACTTATAACCGGGGACCATTCAGAGAAGGAATCATTGACCACAACCCTCTGGATACGGTCCTTGAGCCAATTCTCAATCCAATTACAAACTATATTTTCTAAACCTATAGTCCTTAATTTACCCATTAGGCGTCTATGGGGGACAGTGTCAAATGCCTTTGCAAAGTCCAAAAACACTATATCCACAGCGGCCCCTCTGTCTAGACTTCTGCTCACCTCTTCATAAAAACAGATTAGGTTAGTTTGACAACTTCTGTCCTTAGTAAAACCGTGCTGGCTGTCACTTATAATGCTATTTATTGTCACATAATCCTGTATATAGTCCCTCAATAGCCCCTCAAACATTTTCCCCACGATGGATGTTAAGCTTACTGGTCTATAATTACCCGGGGAAGACCTAGAGCCCTTTTTGAAAATAGGCACCACATTTGCCCTGCGCCAGTCCCTTGGCACTATACCAGTCACTAGAGATTCTCTGAATATTATGAAAAGGGGGACAGAAATAACTGAACTAAGCTCTTTAAGAACTCTAGGGTGTAACCCATCTGGTCCCGGGGCCTTGTGCACATTTATTTTATTTAATTTAGCTTGGACCATCTCTACATTCATCCAATTCAGTATATCAACTGATATATTAACAGCACTGGCACCGGCTAAATCAGCTGCTCTTTCTTCAGTTGTATATACAGAGCTAAAGAACCCATTTAGTAACTCTGCCTTCTCTTGATCCCCTGTGATCAACTCCCCATTACCATTATCTAGGGGTCCTACACGTTCAGACCTTGGCTTTTTTGCATTTATATGCTTGAAGAATTTTTTAGGATTTGTTTTACTATCCTTGGCCACCTGCCTTTCATTTTGTATTTTTGCTAATTTTATTACATTTTTACAGATTTTATTAAGCTCTTTATATTTTACAAAGGCTACAGCTGTACCCTCAGATTTGTATTTTTTAAATGCCCTTTTTTTGTCATGTATTGCCCCTTTCACAGAAGGTGTAAGCCATGTGGGGTTTAATTTGAGTCGTTTATACTTATTACCTGTAGGAATAAATTTTGCACTATAATAACTCAAAGTAGATTTGAAAATCTCCCATTTATCATTTGTTCCATTATTTGACATTAGTTCTTCCCAGTCTATATCCTGAATTGCAGCCCTCATCCTGGGGAAATTGGCTTTCTTAAAATTAAATGTTTTTGCCCTCCCAGCCTGCGTTTGTTTTTTACAGTATAGGTAAAATGTAACTATATTGTGATCACTGTTACCGAGGTTTTCACGAACATTGACATTCCCAACAAGATCTGCATTATTAGAAATGACCAGATCCAACAAAGCTTCACCTCTAGTCGGGTCTTCCACAAACTGGCCCATAAAATTTTCCTGCAACAGGTTGAGGAAATGTCTCCCCTTTGCAGTTGAAGCCGAACCATGACACCAATTAATATCCCGGAAATTAAAATCTCCCATTATCACTACAGTACCCGCCTGTGCAGCCCGCTCCATCTGTTTATATAGCTGACCTTCCATCTCCTCAGTTATATTGGGGGGTCTATAGATTACACCAAAAGTAATTTTTTCAGTGTTTACCTCCCTTTCTAGTTCCACCCACAAGGTTTCAACCTCCTCACAGTCTTCACCCACTATTGTCTCTTTCACACTCGCCTTCATATCACTTCTCACATACAGACATACACCACCACCTTTCCTATTTGTCCTGTCTTTACGAAAAAGTGTAAAACCCTGTAGATTTACAGCCCAGTCATGTGAAGAGTCCAGCCATGTTTCAGCAACACCAACTATATCTATATTTTCTTCCAGTATCAAGGCCTCCAGCTCCCCCATTTTGCTTGCTAGACTTCTGGCATTTGTGAACATACACTTTAACTTGCCTGTCAGTTTTTCACTTTTATTATCAGAAATGTGATTTGACATTAATCGGTCCTTTTTATTTACACTGATGTTTTGTAACGAAAGGATCTCCTTATCCTGTTGTCCAGTCCTCTCCCCACATTCTGTTTCTCCCCCCACCAATATAGTCTGACCCCTCTCTAACCTGGCTACCCCTTTTTTTTCTACATTGACCTCCCTCCTCAGCCCTAGTTTAAATACTCCGCCACCCCAGCTAGAATTCTCTCCCCCAGCACAGCGGACCCCCTTCCATTTAGGTGCAAATCATCTGCAGAATACAGTTTGTACCCCAATGAAAAGTCAGCCCAGTGCTCTAGGAACCCAAATCCTTCTCCTCTACACCAAGACTTCAGCCATGCATTTAACTCCCTAAGCTCCCGCTGTCTTTCCTGTGATGCGCATGGCACAGGCAGTATTCCTGAGAATACAACCTTGGAGGTCCTTCCCTTCAGCTTGTAGCCTAGTTCTTTAAAATTATTTTATTTTATTTTATTTGTTTTTCCATAGTCGCATTCAAAGAGCTATAACTTTTTTATTTTTTCGTCTACATAGCTGTATGAGGACTTGTTTTTTGCGGGATTAGTTGTACTTTTTAATAGCACCATTTTTGGGTACATATCATTTTTTTATTAACTTTTATCAACTTTTTTTGGGGGGATTATAAAAAAAACCTGAAATTCCACCATTGTTCTATGCGTTTTTAAATTTACGCCATTCACTGTGCGGCGTAAATTACATGTTACCTTTATTCTATGGGTCGGTATGATTACGGCGATACCACATATGTAGAGGTTTTTTTATGTTTTACAACTTTTGCACAATAAACACTTTTGAACTAAAATTATTTGTTTTTGCATCGTCGCTTTCCAAGAGCCATAACTTTCTTATTTTTCCATCAATGTAGTGATTTTTTGGGGTTGTTTTTTTGCGGGACGAGACGTAGTTTTGATTGGTACTGTTTTGGGATGCATGGGACTTATTGATTCATTTTTATTATGACTTTTTTGGGGGCAATGGAAAAAAAATTGCAATTTCGCCATTGTTTTTTGCGTTTTTTTTTTACGGTGTTCACCTTGCGGTTTAAATTACATATTAACTTTATTAATTCAGTCATTACGGTCGCGGCGATACCATATATGTGTACTTTTATTTATTTTTTACCAGAGCATTATTGCCTGTCAGTGTAAATCTGACAGGCAATCTATTAGGACGTGCCTCTGGCGCGTCCTAATAGGCATATGTCCAGGGTAGACCTGGGGGCTTTTATCAAGCCCCCAGCTGCCATGACACCCCATCGGAGACCTGCACTCCCTCTGTAAACAAGAAAAATGCAGCGGTCGAAATTGACGGCGGCATTTAACAGGTTAAACGGCCGCGATCTAAGTAAACTTCGATCGCGGGTGTTGGAGCAGGAGCCCAGCTGTCATCAGACAGCAGAGCCCCGGCTCCAGCCTGCACGGGACACCCGTGCAGGACTTAGACTGGACCAACGTGAAAAGGCGCCGGCCTAGCCTAAGGCACCTTAGTGACCAACGTGAAAAGGCGTATTGGTGGTCACTAAGGGGTTAAACTCACCCATTACATATAGGCCTATATGGGCACATTCAATATCCTAAGCGTGCTCAGCCCATTTAGTGAGGCTGTGCACATCAGAAGGGTGGAGGACAGTGCAGAGTGCGCAGTAAGCCGCGACAACTCTCCCGGCTAATGCACAGATACGGTGTCAGGAGCAAGCTCAGTACATATATACAGCACCAGAATGAAGCTCAGTACATATATACAACACCAGAACAAAGCTCAGTATATATACACTAGTCCTTCTCAATGAATTAGAATATCATCAAAAGTTAATTGATTTCAGTAATTCAATTCAAAAAGTGTCTCTCATATATTATATAGATTCATTACACACAGAGGGATCTTTTTCCAGCATTTTTTTCTTGTAATGCTGATGATTATGGTAACAGATCATGAAAACCCAAAATTTAAGTCACCCAGAAAATTTGAATATTATATAAGCCCAATTTCACAAAAATGATTTTTAATACCGAAATGTTGTCCTACTAAAAAGTATGTACAATATATGCCCTCAATACTTGGTCGCTGCTCCTTTTGCATGAATTACTGCATCAATGGTGTGGCATGGAGGCGATCAGCCTGTGGCACTGCTGAGGTGTTATGGAAGCCCAGGTTGCTTTGATAGCGGCCTTCAGCTCGTCTGCATTGTTGAGTCTGGTGTCTCATCTTCCTCTTGAAAATACCCTATAGATTCTCTGTGGGGTTTAGGTAAGGTGAGTTTTCTGGCCAATCAAGTGCAGTGATACTGTGATTATTACACCAGGTATTGGTACTTTTGGCAGGGTGGCAGGTGTCGAGTCCTGCTGGAAAATGTCATGCTAGACGCTGCGCTTACTCTGGACTTGATATAACACAGTGGACCAACACCAGCACATGACAGGGCCCCCAAACCATTACTGACTGTGGAAACTTCACAGTGGACTGCAAGACACTTGGATTGACGCCTCTCCACTGTTCCTCCAGACTCTGGGACGAGATTTCCAAATGAAATGCAAAATTCACTTTGTGAAGTTTCCACAGTCAGTGATAAGCAACCTGGGCTTCCACAACAGCTCAGCAGTGCCACAGGCTGATCGCCTACATACCACGCCGCATTGATAACACCTCAGCAGTGCCACAGGCTGATCGCCTCCATGCCACGCCATTGATGCAGTAATTCATGCAGAGTCGGAGCCCCGACCAAGTATTGAGGGCATATACTGCACATACTTTTCAATAGGACGACATTTCGGTATTAAAAATCATTTTTTAAATTGAGCTTATATAATATTCCAATTTTCTAAGACTACATTTTGGGTTTTCATTAACTGTTCCCATAAACATCAACATTAAAAGAAAAAAATGCTGGAAATAGATCCCTGTGTAATGAATCTATATAATATATGAGAGACACTTTTTGAATTGAACTATATATGTTTTGAGCTCGGTTGTTCTGATATATATGTACTGAGCTTGGTTCTGGTGGGTATATATGTACTGAGCATGGTTCTGATGCTGTATTTAAGTACTGAGCTTTATTCTGGTGTTGTATTTATGTACTGAGCTTGGTTCTGGAGTTGTATATATGTACTAAGTTTGGTTCTGGTGTTGTACATGTGTATGAGTTTGGTTCTGTTGCTGTATATGTCACGAAGGGTCTGTGGACCCACTGAGCCGTACCGCTTTGGCGGTAAGGCAGCTGGCCAACAGGGAGCAGGTGAAAATCTATAGGTATCTGTGGCAGCGTAGACAGCAGCAGGGCAGGTTCGGCTGGGACTAGGTAGCAGGCGGACATCAGGCAAGGTGAAGCAGGTCAGACGTGGATGCAGCACGGCACGACTTTGGCACAGCACAGTGCTAGACCAGGAATGTATGGATTGCTAGGAACAGGAACTGGAAACAGGTATAGGTACAGGGACTGGAACAGGAAACACACTAGGAGGCCATCACAAAGACAAAAATAGGGAACACAACAACGCTCAGGCAAAAAACTAGGGGGCTGGACCCCTCTTATAGTCCAGGGTTCTCAGTTCATCCATGAGGTCCGGTGCGCGCGCTGCCCCTACGGGTTCCGGCAGAGGTGAGTGGACGCGAGCGCTGGCGTCTCCTGAGGAGGAGGCTGGGGCCAGCGCTTGCCGATTCGTGGCTGCGGCTGTCAGGGGGAGGTTGGAGCTTACAGCCCCCAGCCACGGACATTACAGTATATATGTACTGAGTTTGGTTCTGGTCTTGTATATGTGTATGAGCTCTGTTCTGATGCTGTATATATGTACTGAGCTTGGCTCTGATGTTGTATATATGTACTAAGCTTGGTTCTGGTGCTGTACATATGTTCTGAGCTTCTCTTTGGTGCCGTATATATATATTGAGCTTGGTTCTGGAGTTGAATATATGTTCAGAGCTTCTCTTTGGTACTGTATATATGTATTGAGCTTGGTTGTTATGATGAATATAGCTCCAGAACCAAGCTCAGTACATATATACACAGCACCAGAACCAAGCTCAGTACGTATATACAGCACCAGTACAAATACAGCTCAGTACAGAGATAATATGCAAATTTAGTTTAACCCCTGCCATATAAGTTTGTACAGAATAAACCTACAGCTCCCAGTATAGCCAGAAAGATGGTAAGGATATGCTGGGAGTTGCAGTTTCACAAAAAAGAACGATACACACATCATCTCACTGCAGATCATACAGTGACTACAGTACTGAGCAGTCACAGGGAGAATAAACATTTACATTTAGTGACTTACCAGTGACGACTTCTCAGATTCTAGTCGTTCTCTTTACTTTTCCATCTGGTCCAGAACTCTATGATCCCTCCTGGCCATGACCCATTTCTGCGGAAATGGGTCAATTTGCTCAATCAGATGTCTTCGGAAGCTCACTTTTCAACATTTCTGCACCTATAAACGAAGAGCAAATTCTTATGGTGCCACACTCTATGCCACTAAATATAATAGTATCATACACTGTGTCCCCGAATATAATAGTACTACACACTGTGCCCCTGAATATAATAGTACCATACACTGTACCAGATTATAATAGTACCATTCACTGTGCCCATGAATAAATTTGTTTCAAACACTGTAAAGTAATGCACCACACACAGTGCCCCCTGTAGATAGTGCCCCTCATAGAGCCCTCTGTAAATAGTGCTCCCAGTAGAGCCCTCTGTAGATAGTGCTCCCAGTAGAGCCCTCTGTAGATAGTGCTCACCGTAGAGCCTTCTGTAGGTGGTAGCGTTCCCTGCATATAGTGCCCCATGTACCGTTCCCTGCAGAAAGGGCTCACTGTAGCATTCCCTGTAGATAGTGCCCCCTGTGGCATTCACTGTAGCGTTCCCTGTATAGTTCCCCCTGTAGATAGGGCCCCCTGTGGTGTTCCCTGTAGACAGGGCCCCCTGAGGCGTTCCATGTAGATAAGGGCCCCTATATAGTCCCATGTAGTTAGTGTTCCCTATATAGTCCCCTGTAGTTAGTGCTCCCTATATAGTCCCCTGTAGTTAGTGCTCCCTATATAGTCTCCTGTAGTTAGTGCTCCCTATATAGTGCCCTGTAGTTCTGTTACCTATGTATAGTCAGTCCCCTGTAGTTACTGTTCCCTATATAGTCCCCTATAGCTACTGTTCCCTATATAGTCCCCTGTAGTTAGTTCCCTATATAGTCCCCTGTAGCTACTGTTCTCTATATAGTCCCCTGTAGCAACTGTTCCCTATATAGTTCCCTGTAGCTACTGTTCCCTATATAGTCCCCTGTAGTTACTGTTCCCTATATAGTCCCCTGTAGCTACTGTTCTCTATATAGTCCCCTGTAGCAACTGTTCCCTATATAGATCCCTGTAGCTACTGTTCCCTATATAGTCCCCTGTAGCTAATGGGGACTATATACAACGCTGCCCACAGTAGAAGGAAAGAAAAAAAAAAACATTTCTTACCTGTCCCATTCCAGCTCCACGTCATGTGCCTCGCCAGGGCAGCGCTAGTGAAGTCAATTGTATCTGCGTCCTAAGGACGCGAATACAATTGTGTGCAGGGGACCTGTTCCGGCTTCCCGCTTCACCCGGTTCTGGGAACCGGCTGTAATTTTAACAACTGGTTCGGGGCGAACCGGCCGGATCCCACCCCTGGTTGTAACTACATCTGTCATGTACGATTTTGATATATGAGTGTTGAACATACTTTCTTTGGCTCTTTCTGGCCTCTTATATGTACATGCAGCTTGTATGCTGTGACCTACTCCACATTCACTTGCTCTCTCCAGTCAATAGTCCCATCTTGTGTGTCACTGTTTGGTGTCCATCTATACTGTGGTAATCATCTCTATATTTTAACTTGTTTGTTGTCTCATTGCCACATACATTTATACCTATTTAATAATCTGGTGTGTCAGACTCTGAATTTTTGGGTTGTTACTCTTGATACAAAAGTCCAGAGGCTTAATGCTTTACTTTCTACTTACCACTATGTTATATGGAATTTGACTAGAAATAAATGAGAATTCGAAACTGTTCAACTAGATATGACTGGTCCTCTATACAAGAGGCCTATGGTCCCATTAGTCCGCAGTACAAAATATTGGGTAATTCCTGAAGATGAACTGTATGGTTATGTCACTGTACATATATACTCTCTAATCTGTAAGATAGAAGCTCATATATAACATGTTAATTGAAATGTTCCATTACAATGTCTGTGGATAAGCGAGTCTACATCTATGCATACAGTCATTGAATCTGGTTTACTGATAATGGATGATTCAGTGGTACAATAAATACCCTTGTTCCTGTCACCCCCTTTTCATGTAGACTGTACGCTTGTGAGCAGGGCCCTCCCTCCTTATATTTACATTGTAACTTATTGGATTTGAAGGTCACTGTAGCCTGTAACTTATTGTACAGCGCTGTGGAAAATGTTGGTGCTTTTTAAATGAAATTATTATAATTTATAATGTGTAGTTACAATGTTATTATAAAGAAAGCGCCGTTACATAAATCAGCGCAGTGACGATATATATTATACAATCAATGCCACCCCCTCACTTTACTATAGGATGCTGCCTGAGTTCAGGGGGCTCTAGACTTCATACAGGTTGTGTCCATGGGGCTTCCTATAGGGCTGGGATATTGGCAGTGGCGGATCCACATATGGGCGTGAAAAAAAACTCTCCAG
Source organism: Rhinoderma darwinii (assembly GCF_050947455.1). Classification (NCBI taxonomy): domain Eukaryota; kingdom Metazoa; phylum Chordata; class Amphibia; order Anura; family Rhinodermatidae; genus Rhinoderma; species Rhinoderma darwinii. The sequence goes on along the minus strand of NW_027464514.1, from coordinate 2,760,781 downwards.
GGCTGCTGCCGGCCGCATTCTAGCGGTCATCGGTCCCACGTGCTGATGAAGAGGAGGGGGGGATGTGCAGGGGGAGACAATTGCGGCCAGGGAACAGGGGCACAGAACATCAGCTGTAGAGAGCAGATTGTCAGAGATTGTGATTGGCAGGTGCTGGAGTCTCCCTGACAGTCAGCTCCTCTGTGCTGCTGTACACTGTCCCTCCTGTTTAAACCTCCAGCAGCTGCCTGATAACGGCAAAACTGAAACTAGAGGGTGAAGGACCTGTGGTGACGTCACAGTCACATGATTAAGGTCCTGGAGGCTGCCAGAGACAAGCACCGCAGAGGAAGAGGCTGGTAGGTAAGTGTGTGTGTGTGTGTGTGTGTGTGTGTGTGTGTGTGTGTCATAATGTAAGTCTATATAGTGTGTGCTGTGTATATAGTGTGTGCTGTGTATATAGTCTATATAGTGTGTGCTGTGTATATAGTGTGTGCTGTGTATATAGTGTGTGCTGTGTCTATAGTGTGTGCTGTGTCTATAGTGTGTGCTGTGTTTATAGTGTGTACTGTGTATATAGTGTGTGCTGTGTATATAGTGTGTGCTGTGTATATAGTGTGTGCTGTGTATATAGTGTGTGCTGTGTATATAGTCTATATAGTGTGTGCTGTGTATATAGTGTGTGCTGTGTTTATAGTGTGTGCTGTGTATATAGTGTGTGCTGTGTATATAGTGTGTGCTGTGTATATAGTGTGTGCTGTGTATATAGTGTGTGCTGTGTATATAGTGTGTGCTGTGTATATAGTGTGTGCTGTGTATAGTCTATATAGTGTGTGCTGTGTATATAGTGTGTGCTGTGTATATAGTGTCTATAATGTAAGTCTATATAGTGTGTGCTGTGTATATAGTGTGTGCTGTGTATATAGTGTGTGCTGTGTATATAGTGTGTGCGCTGTGTATATAGTCTATATAGTGTGTGCTGTGTATATAGTGTGTGCTGTGTATATAGTCTATATAGTGTGTGCTGTGTTTATAGTGTGTGCTGTGTATATAGTGTGTGCTGTGTATATAGTCTATATAGTGTGTGCTGTGTATATAGTGTGTGCTGTGTTTATAGTGTCTGTAATGTAAGTATATATAGTGTGTGCTGTGTATATAGTGTATGCTGTGTTTATAGTGTCTATAATGTAAGTCTATATAGTGTGTGCTGTGTATATAGTGTGTGCTGTGTATATAGTCTATATAGTGTGTGCTGTGTATATAGTGTGTGCTGTGTTTATAGTGTCTGTAATGTAAGTATATATAGTGTGTGCTGTGTATATAGTGTGTGCTGTGTTTATAGTGTCTATAATGTAAGTCTATATAGTGTGTGCGTGTAGTGTGTGTGGTTTGAATATATAGTGTGTGGTGTTAGTGTGAATTGTATATAGGGTGTTTAATCACACATTTTTTGTGTGCAAAATAATTTCCCACCCATAGAGCCCTCTGCAGTAAGTCAGATGCTGAGAACGCCCCCTGCAGTGTAATCTCCCCCATAGAGCCCTCAGTAGTTATTATACTGCAGGGGGGGGGGGGGGGGTCAGAGCGTTTGATTGACTGTTGAGGGTTCTATAGGGGAATAACTCCTTCCCACCCAGAGCCATAAGGGCGGATTTACACGAACATGTAATACGTCCGTGAAAAGCACGCGCGTCATACGGACCTATGTTAGTCTATGGGGAAGTGCAGACTGTCAGTGATTTTTGTGCAGCGTGAGTCCGCTGCTTAAAACTCACGACATGTCCTATATTTCTGCGTTTTTTGCGCATCACCACCCATTGAACTCAACGGGTGCGTGAAAATCACGCATGCCACACGGAGGCACCTCCGTGGGACGTGCGTGATTTGCTCAACAGCAGTAAAACTATGATTGCAAACAGAAAAGCATCAGGTGCTACAAACAAACAGAGTGTCATAATGATGGCGGCTGCGCGAAAGGCACGCAGCCGCGCATCATATGGTGATGACACACGGAGCTGTTAAGTGCCTTTTGCGCGCGCAAAACGCCGCACTTTTTGCGTGCGCAAAACGCACACGCTCGTGTAAATCCGCCCTAAGTGTCAGACGCTTAGACCCTCCCATAGGGCACTCAGCAGTCAGTCAGATGCACTGGGGAGGGGTGTCTGACTGCTTAAAGGGTAACTAACGAAACTTTTTTTTAAAAATTACATGTCATAGTCACATGTCAAATGTTCTAATCGGTGGGGGTCCGGGCACTGAGACCCCACCAATCGCTGAAACAAAGTGGCAGAAGCGCTCAGGTGAGTGCTGTGCCACTTTGTTTCTGATCGTCTTTCCTCTGATAGCCGAGCATGCGGTGTATGGGCACAACAGAAAGTCTATGAGTCCGTACACCGCGCCGAGGAAAGACAATCAGAAATTAAGTGGTACAGCGCTCACCCGGGCACTCCTGCAGCTTTGTTTTAGTGATCGGTGGTGGTCACAATGCTGGGACGCCCATCGATCAAAACTTCTGACATATCACTCTCACTATGACACGCCAAATGTTTTTTAAATGTTTAGTTACCTCTTGGGGACTGAATTTATTGGTTTGAGTTAATGTATGGGCCTGGGTCTTAATTTTTTTAGAGGTCTGGGGTATAAGACAATTTATGGTGTTTATTTCTGAATTTGTATGTTGCTATAGACGCTGAAAATGGCTACAGAATCAAGGGGAAAAGATTTCTCATCAGGAAACTCTGCAGTCATCAGGAGAAGTCGCCATAACGGTCTGTGTCAGATGGAGAAGAAAAGAGAACGACCCATCAGTGAAGACATCTCCTGTGAGTCATTGCATTTATAGATCTGTCCCCTCTCCTGACATGTCTGTTATCGGAATTCCTTGTATTCCACATAAAGTCTTTGTGTACCCAGGGCTAATAGACAAATGAGTGTTACCATTCTGCTTGTCAGGAGGATGTGTCCCTACACAGTGTGATACTGTCAGCGATGGTTGGAGACTGTCAGTATGTAGGGACACAGCCCTTTGACCAGGGGAATCGTAGCACCCATTTGCCAGTGCTCACACAGAAAGGTGGTGTTTAATATAGACACGGCGTGGCAGGGCGGTAGTGGAGAAGGGGGCCCAAGCTTGTGGAACAGCCCAGGGCCCATGGTTTACTTAATCCGCCACTGGATATTGGTGTCCTACTGGGGATATATTATTGGGTGTAATTGCACCTACCAGCTGATCGGGGATGTTGGTTATGAATGTTATCAATGTAAACCGCATGTCATTGCAATATCTAAGTTATTTCCTTTGACTGACATTTATTAAATTAATTAAAAAGTTTCTGACCGGCCTGTGTCCTTTTGTAAGTATGGCCTTTTTTGTGTTTTTCTGTATATATGTCCCCTTGTTTTTATCTGTATGGTTTGCACATTAGGAATATTAAGTTGCAGTTAGGGACTGGCAAGTCTGGGGATCCTTGTCGTGGATTGAGAGCTTGCGTCCTTTTGGCCAAAATGATTACTAATAGCCCATGTAATTTTCATGCTTACTTGCATTATATTTGCTTCTTTTGGACACAGCGGGGTCTTTGATGCTGGGAGAGTATGGTGTGTTGTTGTTTGGCATAGCAAGCCGGGTAGCCCGCTCTATGAACTATCAAGACGTCACAAATAGGCTTCTACCTGGCTATATACACTGCGCCTCATGACACATTATCCCTCCATGTTTCACACACTTGCACCCCACTATTCTATTTATTTTTATTTAGGCACTTTACTCATTACTGCCCCCTATATTTCACTCCTCATATTATCACTTGCGCATACACAATTCATTTATTATTTTTTACTGCACATCTCATGCACCACACGCCACTCCCCTCAAGGCTAGTGGGAGTGGCTATTATTATTTAATGCACCTGTTCACTCTCCTTCATCAGCGTTTCTGACCTGTGTCCTTTTGTAAGTATGGCCTTTTTTTGTGTTTTTGACATTTATTAAAGCATTATGGGTAATATATATATATCTCAAAAGGTTTGAATATGGAGACCAAGTGGATAAAGTGAAGAGATGATATAGTTGGTTTGTGATTGGTTGGCATGTGACTGGCATATGATTGGCCACTCCCTGGCACTCTGCCTGGAATGGTATGAATTGAATTTTCTGCTCGGCCTACAGGTCAGTTGGTTAGTTGGTTGGAAGCAACTGCAGCGTCTTGATACACTCAAGGAGCTATTCAGAGATATTTGAGCCGCAAAGGCACATTTTGGGTTTTGGGGGGAGTTTTTTTTTTTGCTGTTTTTCATTCCAGGATTACACCACACTTTCCTGATCATCTACCGGTAAGTGCAGATCTTTACACACCACACACACTACACACAGGACAGTATATACACAGTACACAAGGTATTTGATGACGGGTGTGACCTGTTCAGTCGATTGATATTTTTAGGGGCCATGTAATTTACTGATCAGTTTTCACAGAGAATTGCTGTTGACATGGAGACTGCTTCAGATGTAAATAATGTAATTCTTAACCCCTTGTGGACACAGCCCATTTTTTCAAATCTGACATGTGTCACTTTATATGGTAATAAATTTGCAACGGTTTTACTTATCTAAGCGATTCTGAGATCGGTTTCTCATGACATTGTACTAAAATTTGGTCGATAAACTATTTTGGTCGATAAAGTATTTATTTGTAGCAAAAACAACATTTTGGGGAAATTAGCAAAAATGTTCATTTTTCAAAATGTAAATGTACCTGCTTTTAAGACAGATAGTAATACCGCACAAAATAGTTACTAGTTAACATTTCCCATGTCTATTTTATTTTTTAAAAATTTCCAAAGCCTATTTTTTTAGGGACTAGTTGAGTTCTCTAGTGGCTTTGAGGGCCTTATATATTAGAAGGCCCCCCATTTAAAAAAAACCTCTCAAAGTATTCAAAAACAGCATTTAGAAACTTTCCTAACCCCTTTGTGTTTCACAGGAATCACAGCAAAGTGGAAATGAGATTTACAAAATTCCTTTTTTTTTTTTTTTAGAAATTCATTTTAATGTATTTTTTTCTAGAACACAGGATGTTTTACTAAAGAATTGCAACTGACTATTTAGTGCCCAGGTTCGGCAGTTTTTAGGAATATCCCACCTGTGACTCTAGTGTGCTACATGACTGAAATACTGGCCTCAGAAGCAAAGGAGTACCAAGTGGATTTTGGGGCCTCCTTTTTATTAGAATATGTTTTGGGCACCATGTCAGGTTTGAAGAGGTCTTGTGGTGCCAAAACATAGGAAACACCCCCAAAAAGAGACCATTTTGGAAACTACACCCCCCCCCCCAACTAATTTATCTAGGGGTATAGTGAGAAATTTGATCCCACAGTTTTTTTGATAAATCTATTGGAATTAGGCCGTGAAAATCAACATTTTTTTTCTCATAGAACATACATTTAGCTCAGATTTTTACATTTAAATAAAGAATTATGGAGAAAAAGCACCCCAACATTTGTAAAGAAATTACTCCCGAGTACGGCAATACCCCATATGTTCTCACTAACTGCTCTTTGGACACACGGCAGAGCTCAGAAAGGAAAGAGAACCATTTGGCTTTTGGAGTTCAAGTTTTGCTATAATGGTTTTTGGGTGTCATGTCGCATTTGCAAAGCCCCGAGGTACCAAAACAGTGGAAACACCCAAAAAGTGTCTCCATTTGGAAAACTACACCACTTAAGGAATTCATCTATGGGTATAGTGAGCATTTAGACGCCACAGGTCTTTTGCAGAATTTGTTGGAATTAGGTCATGAAATTAAAAATATGCAGTTTTTACCAATAAATTGTAGAATTTTTTCATTTTTATAAGTGATAACGGAGAAAAAGAACCCCAACATTTGTAAAGCAATCTCTTCCGAGTACGGCAATACCCCATATGTGATAATAAACTGCTGTTTGGATACACAACAGGGCTCAGAAATGCAGGGGCGCTATTTGGCATGATTTTGCAGGATTGGTATTTAGGAGCCACGGCGAATTTGCAAAGCCCCTGTGGTACAAGTACAGTAGAAACCCCTGAGAAGTGACTAAATTTTGGAAACTACACCCTTCATCTAGGGGTGTAGTGAGCATTTTGACCCCACAGTTGTTTCATAGATTTTATTAGAATTAAGCAGTGAAAATAAAAAAAATATTTTTCTCAAACATATGTAGATTTAGGTCCCAATTTTTCCTTTTCATGAGGGGTAATAGGAGAAAAAAACACTACCAAACTTGTTACTCAATATCTCTCGAGTATGGCAATACACTATATGTGGTCGTAAACTGCTATTTGAGCACACGTCAGGGCTCTGAAGGGATGGAGCGCCATTTGGCATTTAGAGCTCAGATTTTATTGGATTGCTGTTCGAGCGCCATGCCACATTTGCAAAGCCTTGAGGTACCAGAGTACAGTGGAAACCCCCAAGAAGTGACCCCTTTTTTTAAACTACACCCCTCAAGGCATTTATCATTTGCCTGGACATATGACAGAGCTCAGAAGTGAAAGTACCATGCCCATTTGAGTCCTATTTTGGTGATCTTCACAGCATTACCCCACAATTGCAGGGCTCCGGGATCAAATAGTGAAACACACCCCCAGAAGTGACGCCATTTTTGAAACTACACCCGATTAGGCATTTTTTTTAAGGGCTGAAGTGAGCATTTTGACACCACAAGTGTTTTTTTTTTTATTAGATATTAATGCACAGCGGATGGTGTAAAGCAGAATATTTTTTTTCAACTAATTCTCTAATTATTATGCCGTGTTTCCTAGCTTTAGACACACCCTACATGTTTCCCTAATATTTTTCCTGGACATACGACAGGGATCAGAAGTGAAAAAGCACCATGCGCATTTGAGGTCATTTTGGCGATTTATGCAGCATTGGCCGACAATTGCTGGGCTCACAGGTCAAACAGTAAAACAAATCCTCAAAAAGAGACCCCATTTTGGAAACTACACCCTCAAGGCATTTATCAAGAAGAAATCAATGCGCAGGGGATGGTACAAATTGAGAATTGGAATTTTCTACTGATATGCCATTTTAGAGCACAATATATTGTGCCCAGTTTGTGCCACTGAAGAGAAATACCTCATAAACTGTTAAGTGGGTTCTTCCTGGTATGGCGACGCTGATGTTTGGGCACACAGTAGGGTTCAGAAGGGAGGGAGCGCCATTTGGAGCGCAGATTTTGCTTGGTGGTTGTTCTGTTTGGGGTTTCGCTGGTGTATCAGTTTATAATTTGGGAGTATATGTATGTTTGTAAGTTGCGCGGAGTACATCAGGGTATAATAATGCAGTTAATAAATAATATTCCACATGTAACACCGCTTTGGGCCGACCTCTACAGGCAGAGTGTATTGTAGTTCTCGCCTCACCGAATCTTGCTAGGAGCTCTATAGGAGCAGGAGGGCCTTCCTCTTCTGCCGGCGGTCGACTCGGGAAACCCCCACCTGAGCTCAGTACACACTCACAAGCGGTTATGGTGAAACTACTCAACAGTTTTATTTAGGGTAAGGTAAACAAGGGCGATCAGAATAAGAATGATGCAAATAAAGAAATAAAGTGCAAATGACAGAACAGTTACAGTTCTGTGTGAATAGTGGTGGGCATGGACTATATGCCAGGCCTGGCTGGTACAACACATATCAATATTCCCTGAAATGTTATGGGGATAACAAAGGGTTAAGATACTGTCTTCACCAAACATATACAGTATATCAGTGACCCACACAGGATAATGATCACTCACCCACACTTATACTACTGGTAATAGCTGGAATACAATACAAAATTACTAATGGCTGCAGTAAGTACAAACGTTGGGGCCCTGTTGCCGTGGACGTTGGCGCACTTTTCAGGAACCGTTGGTGCACTTAGATACTGAAATTCCTCTCAAGAACAGTTCTCTCACTAAGTCCTCAATATCAGCACAATAAGTTCCAGCAATGTGTACTCACTACTTCTTGCTGCAAAGATGATATTCCCCCGGGATCCAGCTCGGGGCTGCAGCGTTCAGACGCGTGGACGACAATGGAGTGGCAGGCAAAATCCTCCTGTGTTGCAGAGCAGGGAACCTCCCTGGAATCAGGCTGTTTTGCAGAGGTGATGCTGCTGCAGCATTTCTTTCTCTCATACAGTGATCAGGTGGGCTGTCAGGACTGTCTGTACGTCTCTGTGCTGTGTGCCCCAGTGCAGGACTCTCTTCTCTCTGCACTCACAGTCTACCTATCTCCTGACCATGTGTCTCTCCCAAAGATGGCCACTGTCTCTCCTCCCTGCTCAGCCTTGTTCCACAATCCCCTGCTCAGCCAATCAGTGCTCCACTCTGCTGCTCCTCTCCTAGGCTGCAGGGGTATAGAGAAGCAAGTGGTGCTGGGACATGTAGTCCACTGCACTTCAGAAGAAGAAGTGCTAATGTCTGTTGAGATGAGTCCCTGCTTGGCAGTAACTGCAGCATCCTCTATACACAATGCTTTCTCTGCAGGTGTTACACACAGATATTTGGCCAGTGTCGAACTGATAAATGGTGCCCGATGTTATCCCCCTTTTGGAACACACTCTGCACATTTTCTGAGAGGCAGAATTTTTTTATATTTTCGTCAACTGAGCTGTGTGAGGGCTTATTTTTTGCGGGACAATCTGTAGCTTTTATTGGTACAATTTGGGGGTACATGCAGCTTTTTGATCACTTTTTATAAAAATGTTTTTTTCGAAGCAAGGTGACCAAAAAACAGCAATTCTGGTATTGTTATTTTTATGGCGTTCACCATGCATTATAAATGCCATATTGAATTTATTCTGCGGGTCGATACGATTACGGTGATACCAAATGTAGATAGATTTTTTACGTTTTACAGCGCTACCATGGATAAACTTTTTTTTTTTTAAAGTATTTATTTTTTGGGCTGCCATATGCTAAGAGCCATAACTTATTTTTGGGTCAACAAGGCTGTGTAAGGGCATGTTTTTTGTGGGACGAGCTGTAGTTTATATTGGCACCATTTTGTGGTACATGCGACTTTTTGATCACTTTATATTACAACTTTTGGGAAGGCGAGGTAACTAAAAAACAGTGACTCTGGCATTGTTTTATTATTTATGTTTTTATGGAGTGCACCATGCGGGGAAAGTAATCTTATAGTTTTATATTTGGGGTCGTTACGGATGCGGCAATACCAAATATGTGTAGTCTTTTAGGCCCCATGCACACAAAGAAGCTTTTGCTGCCGCAGGAGAATTGCGGCCCCATTCGTTTCTATGGGGCCATGCACACAACCATGGTTTCCGTGCATGGCCCAGGTCCAGGCTCATAGAAAATAATAGACGCGGTCATGTGCATGGCCCGCGATTTGAGGGCGGCTCGCAGGTGACACTCCGCTGCCGGCCGACCCGATAATCACGGCCGTGCACATGGCTACGGTCGTGTGCATGAGGCCTTAATGTTTTCAGTTTTTTCCTATAATAAAACATCTATTATGGGGAAAAAAGCAGTATTTTGTTTATGTAACTTAAAACTTTTTTTTTTTTTATTCAACATTTTTAGTAACTTCTTTTTTGTCCCACTAGGGGACTTAAAGGCCTGAAGCCCTGATCGCTATTCTAATACACTGCACTACATATGTAGTGCAGTGTAAAAGAGCTGTCATCTATTCACTGACAGCAAGCCTATTAGGTACCACCTGTGGACGGGGCCTAATAGGCTTCCGTACTTGGCAACCAGGAGGCCATTGTTAGGCCTCCGGTTGCCATAGCAACCATCAGCACCCTTGCGATCGCATCACAGGGGTGCTGATATTGTACAAACCAACTAAATACTGCCATTACAGCAGAGTGTCATATTCTGAGCCTGCTCCATCACTGTCACGTACAGTTACGCGACAATGCGCTAATCCCTTGGCGGCAGCGACGTAACTGTACGTGACATGTCACCAAGGGGTTAATAATATATCTTCTATTTTCTCACATATATGGGGGTCACAGAAAATCAGTACAAGTATTAGATTGTGTTACAAACAAAATCACATTTTTTTTACTGAGTTAAAGTCTCCCAATATGTCTCATGCCTTACAATGGTAACTTTGGAATAGATTATCTGAAAAGTTACAAAAGTTTTTATATTGGCCCAGTTTTTAGAATTAGAAAACTAATTGCTTATAGTCATGGCTGGAGGCTGGGCATTACCTGGCACATGTACCCGCTTAGCATGTTAGAATTTGAACTGAAACTATTTGGGCCTCTGTAGATTTTTGCTGCAGCAGTCCTATCCCTTCAGTTCTGCGCACACAACCCATAAATACTGTGCGGGGCAAGAATTTATTAAGACTGGTCTTCCAGTCCTAATGGGAAACAAGCGGAGTAAGATGCAGCTAAATTATTAAGAGGCACATGCTAGATTTACGCTATAATTTACACCAGTTTCTGGCAGAAATAATAGTAAATGCGTCTGCCCATTAAAAAAAAAGTGTCAAGAGCAACGAAAACAACCCAAAAGTTGAAATTTGTCACTTTTGAGCCGTTTACGATTTTTTGACGCTAGATAACAGGCGTAGAAAAGTTGTTAAATTCCACCCTATGTTTTCACATGTGATAAGAAAAAGATAATAGTTCTAGAAAATGCTAGTAGTACTATTTCTATTCACACCACACATGGATCCTGCGGCAGGGTTGTGGTGGAGTGATAGTACAGATCTACCAGGTCTGCACAGAACTTTATTCTTTTACAAGTGACTCTGTCATAAAGACGGACTGAAGACCCGACTGAAATGTAGAAGATGAAGCTCCAGATCTCTTAGTGCTCAATGTAGGAATGACTCACTCCTTACACTTCACATATAAGAACACTACATATTTCTCCATGTTTCAATATCTTTATATACTATCTGTGTGTTCAGCTGCCAGCGACACACGAACTGCCCGCTAGAGCAGAAGACGTGGAGCCGGCAAGAGAAAAAGGCAGCGACGACATGAGCACCATGAAGGCATCAGCAGTGCGGACCAGCTTCACTATAAAGGTATGTTCACACGTTGTTTAAACACTGCGGATTATACGTAACGTATTTCATTGTGGAAAATCCACAGGATATTATAGTAGCAGCAAAGTGGATGGGATTTAAACAAATCCCATCCAAACGCAGCATAAAAAGTTCACCAAAAAGACTGAAATGTACCTGTGGTGCGGTTTTTTAATCCGCAGCATGTCAATCGCTGCTTTTCTGTTGTGCATTTTCCCTATTCAATTCAATGGGGTGGTAAAACCCGCAATAAATAGAATATGTTGCAATTTTTGCAGGGGAAAAGATGCGACTCCGTAACAAAATTAGCAATTTAAAGGAAAAAAAAAGCTTTTTGTCGTTTAAAATGAGTCAAAAGGTTTATAGTTACGATCCACGCCTTGTCATAGCGATGCATTATTTTATTGTTCGTCATGGCTGGCCTCCTGGGATGACGTTTTATCCCATGTGACTGCTGCAGCGGTCCCATGGGCTGTAGCGTTATCCCAGGAGGCCGGACTGTAAGGACAACATAGGGACGCGTCGCCATAACTATGGAAAACGGGCTAATTATAAGCTTTTTTTTTCTGCAGCGGAGATTACGCCCGGAAAAACTGCACCACAATTTGGTGTGTTTTTTGAGCCGGAATTCCGTGCGGGTTCCAGGGTGGATATGCTGTGTACTTTTATGCTGCGTATCCGCCCTGTGTGAAAAAGGCCTTAGTGTCAGGGTCTTTTATTTCTTCATATACAATGAATATATATATATATATATATATATATATATACACATCAGATAATTGGTGTAGAAAAGTTCCACCCTATGTTTTTACATGTGATAATAAAAAGATAGTAGGAATAGTACTAGTAGCATTTTTTAGAACTATCCACACCACACATGGATCCTGCGGCAGGGTTGTTGGTGGAGTGATAGTACAGATCTACCAGGTCTGCACAGAATTTTATTCTTTTACAAGTGACTCTGTCATAAAGACGGACTGAAGACCTGACTGAAATGTAGAAGATGAAGCTCCAGATCTCTTAGTGCTCAATGTAGGAATGACTCACTCCTTGCACTCCACATACAGTATATAAACAAATATACACACACATGTATATGTATACATAAACATATATACATACACATAAGCATATATATATATATACACACACACACACACACACACACATATGTACATACACACCTATATACACATATATATACACACATTTCTATACATATAAAAACTCTTACATGTTCTGAGTGATCTATGTGATATAAATGGTGCCATTTCTACGCAGACTAGCCCCTATAGAAACTGGCAAGTGCGAAACTGGTCTATCATATACCAAATTTCTACAGGGGCTAGTCTGCAGAAATGCCCAGGTTTTCAACCATATAATACTGAATAGAGAGCCATAATATCTAGTCATAATGGGACATAAGAGATTTCTCTAGTGGAGCCAGGGCAGGGGCTAGTCTACCCTCACACAGAATCAGAGCGCCTCCTGTTGTGTCTGTGACCCTCCGAGTTTATCTCCTGCTGCCTGTCCTGCATAGAATGAATGGCTCTTGCCAGTCCAGTTCTTTTCTGTTCTGTGCCTCTGGCAGTGCATGCCACCCTCAGCCAGCCCTTACAGTAAAGTCCCTAGCCACCCCTGCGCCACTAAGGCTGAGATCTGTGTTGTAGCCGATTACATGACGTCACAGCACCACAGAGCTCCTCCTAACTCCTGCTACACAAAGATGAAGAGATCACATGAGGGGACATGATGATACAACTGGGGGAGGTCTGATGTTGATGGAAGTGCTCGCAGCCTCCCCTGCAGACTGCAGTTGTGACTTTTGCTAGCACTGCGCTCGCGGTCCCCGTCATTTAAAGAGGTTTGCCCATCAGGGACATTTATGGCATATCCACAGGATATGCCATAAATGTCAGATGGATGCGGGTCCATCGCTTGGTCTACACAGTGGACAGTGTGGTAATGGGGGCCTGTGGCTTAGAGCTCAGGTCACAACTGCGGCCGCTGCGACTACACCACTGGGAGTTGAGTGATATTTTTAGAATATTTTTTGAAAATTCTAAATATTTTTAGCATTTTCTTGGAATGTCTCTAAAATTTAAATAAATGGAAATAAATCAAGTTAATTTATTCATTAAAAAACATTTTTTAAGTTAAAAATAAAACTAAGTACAAACTGTTCTATTGTAGCTTCCGTCACTCTTCGCTAAGAAGCACATCCTGAGGCCTGCCGAGGACTATGTAAGTTATATCAGCAGGTAATCCTATTACTACACAGAACATCTGTAAATCCACAGAAAAAAATCTCCCCAGAATAAATTTCAACCCTCATCACACACACACACACGCACACACGATGTATATATATGTATATTTTATGTATATGTATTATATGTGTGTATATACTGTATGTATTATGTGTATATATATATATATATATATATATATATATATATATACACACATACATGCACAACCACACACACACACACACACACACACACACACACACATACATGCACAACCACACACACACACACATACATGCACAACCACACACACATACATGCACAACCACACACACACACACACACACTGTATCTTTTTGACATACAGCTGCTCTGTATCCTGTATATGGAGCAGCTGTATTGTGTGCTAAGACCTGAATCCTTTAGATCCGCGGGACGGACACGCAGGATCCACCTGTAATCGATCACATCTAAGTTAGGCACCTGACGCACACAGGACCTGATGGGCACAGGATTCAGCCGCACTGTATACAGGATACAGAGCAGCTGTAACTTAAAAGTAAAAATCATTTTTAATAAAAACTAATTATAAAATGGCACAAAACACACTGACTGACCTTTTTATTAAAAAAATCATTTTCAAAACGTTTAAATAGCCTTTATACAATGTTATCTTTCCAGCTCTCCAAGGATCTACAAGTGGAGGAATTTACCATGGAGAAGGTAAGAGCCTCATTTCTTGGACATCATAAAATCCTCCTAAACATGGATTGTAACATAGTAATCTCCACACAGCAGAGAATAGGAGTAAATATCCCAGAGGCCAACATGAGTGACATGTAATTCTGCAGTGTTATTATTAGCACACGGTCTTCTACTGAAAAGTGGATATGGATTGTAGCTTCACACTGACACTGATCACAAAAATCTGTTTTGTCTACTAAGGAAATTTGTAAAGTTGCAAAATGAAGTGTAGATGAGAACTCCATACGCTCAGTTCTTTTGCTATTTTATACCCTTAACACCTTAGGGCACATTCACACGTTGCGGAATTGCTGTTGAATTCCGCTGCGGACAGTCCGCAGTGGAATTCTGCTGCAGCCGTTTTTTACATTTGTTTCTATACAGTTTTAGGAAAGTTAGTTCAGACTTTGCAGAAAATAACTGTGCGGAAATTAGGCTGCGGTGCAGAATTTCCCCTCCGCAGCATGCTCATGACGTTGCGGAGAAGCAGAATTTCACTGCGAATTTCAGCCTTTGCAATGCAAAAACTGAAATCTGTGGCAAGTCCGTTGTGATGTCTGCAACGTCTGAATTACCTGTCAAATATTCGTTGCGTAATTGCCCCAAATCTGCACCAACATTTGCAGCGGAAAAATTCTGCCACGTCTGAACGTGCTCTTAGTGTAGAATTACGTACATGCTCGTCATGCGAAGGCTCCCCATCCCGCATTCTGAAGTGCATGATTACCGCGGGAGCCCAGCTGTGACTGATAGCTGGGCTCCAACAACTGGGATTGGATAAACCTCTTTTAGGCTGGGTTCACACGACCTATTTTCAGGCGTAAACGAGACGTATTATGCCTCGTTTTACGCCTGAAAATAGTGCTACAATACGTCGGCAAACATCTGCCCATTCATTTGAATGGGTTTGCCGACGTAATGTGCAGACGACCTGTAATTTACGCGTCGTCGTTTGACAGCTGTCAAACGACGACACGTAAATTGACTGCCTCGGCAAAGAAGTGCAGGGCACTTCTTTGCAACGTAATTTGAGCCGTTCTTCATTGAACTCAATGAAGAGCAGCTCAAGATTTACGAGCGTCACAGACGCCTCGTATATTACGAGGAGGAGCATTTACGGTTGAAACGACGCAGCTGTTTTCTTCTGAAAACAGTCTGTCATTTCAGCCGTAAATGCCTGCTATCGTGTGAACATACCCTTAAACTGAATCACTGACAGGCAGTAAAGCTTTGGTATACGGAGGAAACCAAAGTATTATATCAGCGTTCAGGAGATTTCATTGTGAAATCTCCTAGTGGGACTAAAATACTAATTTAAAGAAATAAAAAAAAATAATACAGTAAAAATATAACCATATTTTTGCATAAAAGGTGGTTTTAGTTTTAAGTGTAAAACGAAAATAAAAAATAAACATATATGGTAGCACCGCAAACGTACCGGCCTGAACAATAAAGTTAACACATTAATTAAACTGCATGGTGAATACCGTACAAAATTGTTACAAAAAAACGCGTAAATAGACGCCCGCGTCAAAGAAGTGACCTGTCACTTCTTTGGCCGTAATTGGAGCCGTTATTCATTGACTCCAATGAATAGCAGCGCCAATTACGTCCGTAATTCAAGCGCCTGCACATGCCGTTACGGCTGAAATTACGGGGATGTTTTCAGGCGGAAACATCCCCGTAATTTCAGCCGTTACGGACGCTGCCGTGTGAACATACCCTAAGGGGTTAGGACTAAAGTTACCAGTCCTCTTTGAGTTTAAAGGCAATGTGCATCTTCGAAAGGGATTTTTTTATTTATTTTTTCATTTAAAAAAAGACAGTGTGTTTGGTACAACTTTCAAATTAGTTTTTATTAAAAAATATTTTTACTTTTTGAGATACAGCTGCTTAGTATCCTGTATACAGAGCAGCTGTATCATTCGCTGAATCCTGTATCCGTCAGGTCCGTGGCACTGACGTCTTCAGTGATAGAGGGTCCTGCGTGTCTCTGACACGCAAGATCCATCTGTTATCCATCACCTGTTATCCATGTGTGTCATAGACATGCAGGACCCACTAACACTGAACCCATCAGGTCCACAGGACTGACAGATTCAGGTCTTAGCAGACGATATAGCTCCTCTGTAAACAGGATAAAAAGCATCTGTTTTTAAAAAAAGTAAAAATAATTTTTAATAAAAACTAATTTGAAAGTTGCACCAAACACACTGACTGACATTTTTATTAAAATAAATAAATCACTTTCAAAGTTTTAGACAGCCTTTAAAGTGTAACTAAATTTTCAACAAACTTCTGACATGTCATAGTGACATGCCAGAACTTTTGATTGGTGGGGGTCCGAGTACTGGGACCCCACCAATCGTTAAAAATAAGCGGCAGAAGCTTAGTTTCTGTTTGGCTTTTTCCGGAAAGCCGACATAGCGGAGTACAGGCTCATAGACTTTCTATTGAGCCCGTACTCCGCTACATCAAGTTTCGAAAAAAGCCGAACAGAAACTAAGCAGCTATGCGCTCACCGGAGTGCTTCTGCAGCTTCGTTTCAGCCATTGGTGGGGGTCTCAGTACTCGGACCCCCACCAATCAAAACTTCTGACATGTCCCTCTGACATGTCAGAAGTTTGTTGAACGTTTAGTTACACTTCAATTTTCCAGGAACTTCTCTAGAGCAGTACTAGATCAAAAAGACAAGAATCAATTTATTTTATGTATTTTATTCAATTTAATTACAGATGAGAGACATAGAATTGAAGATGACCGAGTACTATGTAAGTTACATAGTTACATAGTTTGTACGGTTGAAAAAAGACACATGTCCATCAAGTTCAACCAAGGGATGGGAAAGGGGAAGTAAAGAATTTCTACACATAGGAGCTAATATTTTTTTGTTCTGGGAGAGTATGGTGTGCTGATGTTTGGCATAGTAAGCAGGGTAGCCCGCTCTATGAATTATCAAGGCGTCACAAATAGGCTTCTACCTGGCTTTACACGCTGCGCCTCATGACCTACACACTATCCCTCCATGTTTCACACACTGGCAGCCCATTATTCATTAATTTTTATTTATGCACCTTACTCATTACAGCCCCCTATATTTCACCCCTATTATTATCACTTGCACATACACTATTCATTTATTATTTTTTACTACACATCCCATGCAGCACACGCCACTCCCCTCAAGACTAGTGGGAGTGGCTATTATTATTTAAAGCACCTGTTCGCTCTCCCTCATCAGCGTTTCTGACCTCTCTGTGTCCATTTGTAAGTATGGCCTTTTTCTGTGTTTTTGTGTTATATGTCCCCTTGTTTTTATCTGTTTGCAAGCTTAGTTTCTGTTTGTCTTTTTCCGGAAAGCTGACATAGCGGAGTACAGGGTCACAGACTTTCTATTGAGCCCATACTCCGCTACATCAAGTTCCGAAAAAAGCTGAACAGAAACTAAGCAGCTATGCGCTCACCGGAGTGCTTCTGCAGCTTTGTTTCAGCCATTTGTGGGGGTCTCATTGCTCGGACCCCCACCAATCAAAACTTCTGACTTGTCACTGTGACATGTCAGAAGTTTGTTGAACGTTTAGTTGCACTTTAATTTTCCAGGAACTTCTCTAGAGCAGTACTAGATCAAAAAGACAAGAATCAATTTATTTTATGTATTTTATTCAATTTATTTACAGATGAGAGACATAGGATTGAAGATTACCGAGTACTATGTAAGTTACATAGTTACATAGTTTGTACGGTTGAAAAAAGACACATGTCCATCAAGTTCAACCAAGGCATGGGAAAGGGGAAGTAAAGAATTTCTACACATAGGAGCTAATATTTTTTTGTTCTAGGAAATTATCTAAGCCTTTTTTGAAGCCATCTACTGTCCCTGCTGTGACCAGCTCCTGCGGTAGACTATTCCATAAATTCACAGTTCTCACTGTAAAGAAGGCTTGTCGCCTCTGCATGTTGAACCTTTTTTTCTCCAGACGGAGGGAGTGCCCCCTTGTTTTATGAGGGCGTTTTACATGGAACAGGATTTCACCATATTTTTTGTATGTGCCATTCATATATTTATATAAGTTAATCATGTCCCCCCTTAGTCGTCTTTTTTCAAGGCTAAATAGGTTTAGTTCTTTTAATCTTTCCTCATAACTTAGATTCTCCATGCCCCATATTAGCTTCGTTGCTCTTCTTTGAATTTTTTCTAACTCCAGGGCATCCTTTCTATGAACTGGAGCCCGGAACTGAACTGCATATTCTAGATGAGGCCTCACTAATGCTTTGTAAAGTGGTAATATTATATCCCTGTCCCGCGAGTTCATGCCTCTGTTAATACACAACAATATCTTGCTGGCCCTTGAAGCAGTCGATTGACATTGCATGCTGTTTTTAGTTTATGATTTACAAGTACACCCAGATCCTCCTCAAAAAGTGACTCCCCCAGTGTAGCTCCCCCTAGGACATATGATGCATGCAGGTTGTTCGTACCCAGGTGCATAACTTTACATTTATCTACATTAAACTTAATTTGCCAAATGGACGCCCAAACACTTAGTGTGTTCAAATCAGCTTGCAATTCACGAACATCTTCCATAGACTGAACTATATTACATAGCTTGGTGTCATCTGCAAAAATAGAAATAGTGCTATTAATTCCATCCTCTATATCATTAATAAATAAGTTGAATAATAGTGGTCCCAGCACTGAACCCTGTGGTACACCACTTATAACCGAGGACCATTCAGAGTAGGAATCATTGACCACAATTCTCTGGATACGGTCCTTGAGCCAATTCTCAATCCAATTACAAACTATACTTTCTAAACCTATAGTCCTTAATTTACCCATTAGACGTCTATGAGGGACAGTGTCAAATGCCTTTGCAAAGTCCAAAAACACTGCATCCACAGCGGCCCCTCTGTCTAGGCTTCTGCTCACCTCTTCATAAAAACAAATCAGGTTGGTTTGACAGCTTCTGTGCTTAGTAAAACCATGCTGGCTGTCACTTATAATACTATTTTTTGTCACATAAACCTGTATATAGTCCCTCAATAGCCCCTCAAACATTTTCCCCACAATGGATGTTAGGCTTACTGGTCTATAATTACCCGGGGAAATCCTAGAGCCCTTTTTGAAAATAGGCATCACATTTGCCCTGCGCCAGTCCCTTGGTACTATACCAGTCACTAGAGAATCTCTAAATATTATGAAGAGGGGGACAGAAATAACTGAACTAAGCTCCTTAAGAACTGGGTGTAACCCATCTGGTCCCGGGGCCTTGTGTACATTTATTTTATTTTATTTAATTTAGCTTGCAACATATCTTCATTCATCCAATTCAGTTTATCAACTGATATATTAACAGCACTGGCACCAACTACATCAGCTGCTCTTTCTTCTGTTGTATATACAGAGCTGAAGAACCAATTAAGTAACTCTGCCTTCTCTTGATCCCCTGTGACCAACTCCCCATTACCACTATCTAGGGGTCCCACATGTTCAGACCTTGGCTTTTTTGCATTTATATACTTGAAAAATTTTTGAGGATTTGTTTTACTATCCTTGGCCACCTGCCTTTCATTTTGTATTTTTGCTGGTTTTATTAAGCTCTTTATATTTTACAAAGGCTACAGCTGTAACCTCAGATGTCTATTTTTCAAATGCCCTTTTTTGTCATGTATTGCCCTTGTTACAGACGGTGTAAGCCATGTGGGGTTTAATTTTAGTCGTTTATACTTGTTACCTATAGGAATAAATTTTGCACTATAATTACCCAAAGTAGATTTGAAAATCATTTCTACCATTATTTGACATTAGTTCTTCCCAGTCTATATCCTGAATTGCAGCCCTCATCCTGGGGAAATTGGCCTTCTTAAAATTAAGTATTTTTGCCCTCCCAGCTTGTGTTTGTTTTTTACAGTGTATGTAAAATATAACTATATTATGAACACTGTTACCGAGGTTTTCACGAACATTGACATTCCCAACAAGCTCTGCATTATTATAAATGACCAGATCCAACAGAGCTTCACCTCTACTCGGGTCTTCCACAAACTGGTCCATAAAATTTTCCTACAACAGGTTGAGGAAATGTCTCCCCTTTGCAGTTGAAGCCGAACCATGACACCAATCAATATCCCGGTAATTAAAATATCCCATTATCACTACTGTACCAGCCTGTGCAGCCCGCTCCATCTGTTTATATAGCTGACATTCCATCTCCTCAGTTATATTGGGGGGTCTATAGATTACACCAAAAGTAATTTTTTCAGTGTTTACCTCTCTTTGTAATTCCACCCACAAGGTTTCAACCTCCTCACAATCTTCACCCTCTAATGTCTCATTCACACTCACCTTCATATCGCTTCTCACATACAGACATACACCACCACCTTTCCTATTCGTCCTGTCTTTCCGAAACAGTGTAAAACCCTGTAGATTTACAGCCCAATCATGTGAAGAATCCAGCCATGTTTCAGCAATACCAACTATATCTATATTTTCTTCCAGTATCAAGGCCTCCAGCTCCCCCATTTTGCTAGACTTCTGGCATTTGTGAACATACACTTTAATTTGCCTTTAAATGTTTCACTTTCAGTATCAGAAATGTGCTTTTTATTTTCACTGCTGTTTTGTAACGAAAGGATCTCCTTATCCTGTTGCCTAGTTCTCTCCCCACAGTCTGTTTCTCCCCCCACCAATATAGTCTGACCCCTCTCTAACCTCACTATCCCTTTATTTTCTACATTGGCCTCCCTCCTCAGCCCCAGTTTAAATACTCCGCCACTCCAGCTAGAATTCTCTCCCCCAGCACAGCGGACCCCCTTCCATTTAGGTGCAAATCATCTGCAGAATACAGACCATCCTATTAACACATAGAATATTTGTAAAGATACACACACACACACACACACACACATTATATATATATATATATATATATATATATATATATATATATATATACACACCTCACATAAAAGCCTATGTCTGCACTCCAACAGCTGAAAGTAGGAATTAGACCTACCGGTAATTGTATTCCCAGGAGTCCATCATGACAGCACCACAGGAGGTTGCCCTCTTGACCTCTATAGGGACAGGAAGACAGAGGTTAAAAGGCCCCTCCCTCCACCCACTTGCCAGTGTTTTTCAATTACTACACCAGGATGGATGCAACCCTATTTTATTTTTAGGGGTAATGACTGACATGTTACTTGCACAAATCAGAATTTTACTAAAGGGAGGGAATGTAAGGGTGCTGTCATGATGGACTCCTGGAAATACAATTTACCGGTAGGTCTAATTCCTCCTTTCCAGTACGTCCCTCGTGACAGCAACACAGGAGCAATACCAGATTATAATGCTCAGGGAGGGAATACAGATTGGAGGATTTTGCAGCCAAAACTTAAATCTGTATCTGACAGAACATCTAGCCTAAAATGTCTGCAAAACGTACGATGGCTCGACCAAGTGGCATCTCTGCAGATTTGGTCCATAGAGGCTTCTCTTCTTCCTGCTCAGTATGCCGAAACTGCTCTCGTTGAATGAGCTTTTATGCCTTGGGGGGCACAGAGTCCTTGGGACTTGTACGCTTCTTGTATGGTAGTTTTCACCCATCTTGCTAGAGAGCTTTTTGAAGCTTTCTTTCCTTTATTCTTTCCACCATATAAGACAAATAGAATTATTTATTGGTCTCTATGGAAGGCAGTAGGCACTTGTGGAATAAAAGAAGGGTCTAGCTTTAGAATGATCTTGTTTTCTTGAATTTTTAGGTAAGTTTCTATGATCGAAAGAGATTGGATTTCTCCAAACCTTCTTGCTGATGTAATAGCGACTAAAAATGCAGATTTTAGCGTAAAAAATGTTATATCAATTGAGTCGATGGGCTCAAAAGGAGGATCACAAAGAGCCGTTAGAACTACATTCAAATCCCTGGCAGGTACCGATTTCTTTAGGGATGGTTTTAATTTAGAAATTTCTTGTGTGAATCTTATGATCCACTATGTTCAGCTAGGGGAGTATTGAAAAAAATAGCTTACAGCTGAAATTTGTACCTTTAAAGAACTAGGGCTAAGCCATTTTTTGAATCCTGATTGTAAAAAATGTAGGATTTTTGCGATGTTAGGAAAAAAGTGGTCTGGTCCAGGATCTTCATACCAGGAACAGAATTTCTTCCAAATTTTTCGATAGATTTTTGAGGTAACTTCTTTATGGCTTAATAAAATAGTTGAAATTACCTCGTCTGACAGACCATGGTTCCTCAGGATCTGCCTTTCAGGATCCATGCTGACAACTTCAGAGTCTCTACTCCTTAAAAAAGTAAGGGACCTTGGGAGAGAAGGCTCTTTTTGACTGGGAGCAGGATAGGGTCTTCCAATGCCAGGTACTTTAGGATTGGAAACCATTTTCTCTTTGCCCAATAAGGAAGAATGATGATGACTTGTCAATTCCTCCTGAATTTTTCTTAACACCACTGGAATTAGAGGAAATGGAGGAGAGGCATAGGCCAGATTCATGTCCCAGGGTTGGGACAATGCAACCGCTCCCCAATGGGTTCTCTCTGAGATCCAGAAAGCAGAATGCCTCTACCTGGGAGTTTTTTCTTGTGGTGAATAGTTCCACTTGAGGATAACCCCATTTTTGGGTTAGGAACTGGAAAACTGCCAGGGGACCATTCCCCTGGATCTATTTTCTTCCGGCTCAGGAAGTCTGCTAAGCCTTTCACGTAGACTGCGGAAACCGACATAACATTTTCTTCTGCCCAACTGAAGATCTGCTCAGAGAGGGCATGAAGATGAGCATGTCTTGTGCCCCCTGATGGCGAAGAAAGGATACTGCAGTTGTGCTGTCCGATAGGACCCTTACATGCATCCCTTTTATGATGGGCATAGCTTTTATGAATGTTTCCCATACGGCTTTTAGTTCTCTGTGGTTTAAAAATGTAATCTTCACCTGAGGAGGCCATGTGCCCTAAAACTGTTTGTCTTGGACCACGGACCCCCAGCCTTGTTTGCTGGCATCTGTGGTTATTACCACATAAGGAGAAGTTTTCCATGGGACACCTTTGTTTATGTTGTTTGAGCAGAGCCACCAGTGGAGAGATGATTTCACTGTCTCGAGAAACCAAATTTTTGAATTCAAGGACTTTTGTTTTCAATTCCACTGGGATAAAATTAGATTCTGTAAGGTTTGGGAGTAGAATTGGCTCCACGGAATGGACTGTATGCAAGACGTCATCAAACCTAACATCCGCATTCCTTCTCTTATGTAACAGGTGTCTTTTTCACAACATTTTCTCACGTCAGTCTGTAGATGAAATGGTTTCTCCCTTGGAAGGAAGGAATGTTGGGGGGAGGAATCTAACAATAGTACTAGTACCTTCTGTTTCTGGGGAGGAAGACTTTTCGAAGTATATTATCCATCCCAATTTCTGTAGTAGGGTAAGAACCTGTAACCGATGGTTATTTAGTATAGACAGAGTATCCGCTACCAGAAGGAAATCGTCTAGTTATGGGATGATAACTACGTCTTGACTCCTTAAAAACGCCATAATCTCTACCAGAATTTTTGTAAATACTCTGGGGGCAGAGGAAATGCTAAAGGGGAGACAAACAAATTTGGAGTGAAGAATGGAAGGACTGTCCTGAATCGCGAATCTGAGGAATCTTTGGTAGGCTGGGTGGAAAGGGACGTGATAGTAAGCATCTTTTAAATCTATCGTACACATTGATGCTTCTTGGTTTATCAGTGGAGTAGTTAGATAGACTCCATCTTGGCCAAAAAGAATTTTGAGTAGTGGCCCTTGTTTCTTTGTGCGGTACCAGAGCAATCGCCTTTAGTTGTGGAAGTTTCTGGATGTCCAAGATGAGAAATTGATTGCGATTTCTTAATTGTTACATGGTTAGTTGAAATTTCCCTGGTGGAAGAGAGGAGATTTCTATTTTGTACCCATCTTTGATAATTTGTAGAACCCAAGGGTTCTGGATATTTTGGTCCACCTGGTTTAAAAGTGTAGGAGTCTTCCTCCTACACTTCTGGCTTCATTGCTTTGAGGGCTGGAATGAGTTGTTGGGGTAGAGAATCCCCGACCTCTTCGATCTTTGGGCTAACTCCAGCGGCCCGAATTTCCTTTACCTCTGTAGTTTGGTTGTTGGCGAAACTTACGAAATTGAGTAGTCTTTTTGGGTTTCTTCTCGAAACCCCTTCTTCCGATCTGTTGCGGTTTCCAACATATTGTCTAGGAGAGGCCCAAAAGCCAAAGATCCTGTGAAGGGAATGGAGCAAAGCTTGTTTTTAGATTTCGTGTCTCCTGACCGCATCTTGAGCCACAATGCTCTTCTAGCAGCGTTGGATAGAGCCCCATTCATGGATGCAAATCTGACCGATTCGGCTAATGCGTCTACCAAAAACCCTGTTGCCATTTTTAGTAAAGGTAGAGATTCCAATATATCTTCTCTTGAAGTTTTCATCATTAAATGGGCCTCGAGTTGGCTCAACCAAATAAACATCGATCTTGCGACAGACGTAGCAGCGACATTTGTAGAAATTAATGCGGATGAAAATTCCCAGGCTCTTTTCAGCAGCCCTTTTGCTTTTCGGTGCATGGTATTTTTTAACTGAGAGGAATCTTCAAAGAGGATTGCCTTTTTTTAGCGACTCTAGCCACCAGGACATCAACCTTTGGGACTTCATCCCAAGGTTTTGTGTCTTCTGGATCAAAAAGAAGTCTGTTTTTAAATTCTCTTGAAATGAAGAGACTCCTTTCAGAATCCTCCAATTCCGCCATAATCATTTTTATTCACAGGGAAAACTTTAGTTTTCCTTTCTGTAAGGCCCCTGCACATCTTATCCAAGACGGTATGGGGATGGTTTTCTTCTGGGATATCCATTGTTTCCCTAATAGCCTGGATTAAGGTATCGGACATGTCAGAAGAGAAGTAAAATATCTTCTCCTGTGTGGATGAGTTTGAAGGTAACAGTTCTTCCCCTTCTTCCAATTCACCTTCCAATAAATAATAACATTCTTGTTCAGAGTCAGAACCCTTATAAGATGGGCACCATATTTGCTCTACTTCTATTTTGGTTTCTTTGCACGGGAGTACGACAGAATTTCTTGAGGAGAGGCGAGGGAGGCTACAGACTGATTCAATTCCTCACAAATAATAGCCCTCAGCTCAGACATAAACGTGAGTTGCTCTTCTTTCAGTAGTTTTGTGATACAATCCTAACAACTGTTTGTTATGTTATTCTAGCTATTTTTTAACTTGCCTTTTAAGGTCTGTTTGTCTCTGGAAGGATTCTTTATCCTAGAGACACAAAAGGCAGATAAAGCAAACCTTACTTTCATTCGGAGTCATCCCCTTAACCCCCAAGGGTTAGACTGGAATTCCA
Source organism: Rhinoderma darwinii (assembly GCF_050947455.1). Taxonomy (NCBI): domain Eukaryota; kingdom Metazoa; phylum Chordata; class Amphibia; order Anura; family Rhinodermatidae; genus Rhinoderma; species Rhinoderma darwinii. The sequence continues at coordinate 2,735,383 of NW_027464514.1, read as the reverse complement.
TCAGAACGAGGCAGTTCCATCACCGCACCAAGCATATAATCCAATATCCAACTCAAAAGATATATAATATAAACTGTAAATATCCACGTTAGTGTTATTAGCTCCAACACATACCTGTGCGTGTCCCTTTATACATCGGTGTTTAGAATTTTCCCGTCTTCCAAGATGGCTGCAGACCGGAAGTAGTCGGATGTAAATTCTGGTGACACGGCTACTCCCGAGATGCCAAGGTTACTTCCCGTGTTCCAAATATATGGAGCTTCCAGTCTCCGAGTGGGTCCTCGCGGTTTTCGGCTCAAAGCCGTATTTGGGAGTCCTGAACCTGCACGCAATAAGAATCCAGCCTAGGATCTATAAAGGTTAGCGCTTTGGTTCGGTAAGCTAAAGGACCTGTCATATGAAAGGTGTTAGCCTAGGCACATAGGGGGAATAGAAGGAGAAGTTCACTGACTCCCCGATCTTGCCCCCTGCCTGAATTTTCTAGTACCGATCTCTCTCTGCACCTGACCCTGTAGGGCCTGGAAGAAGACTGGAAAATGGGTGGAGGGGGGGGGCCTTATAACCTCTCTGTCTTCCTGTCCCTTAGGAGGTCAAGAGCGCAATCTCCTTTGGTGCTGTCATGAGGGACGTACTGGAAAAGTAGATTTATCACAGTAACTGCTTTAACAGCACAAATGCCCCCCTCCCTCACCACACATATATATATATATAAAAGAATTATAAGAAAATGATATGGTAGAATTATATTTTATTTCTTTCCTTTTACAAGGATAAAGATGCAGAAGATCCTGAGGACGGGGTAAGAGCCTCACTGTTACTATTACTAGATAGACATAACATAAATTTTAACCACAGCACAGAATAACATTAAACATCTCAGTGCCCAACCAGAGGGTCTATAATTCTGCAAAATATTGTTCAGAAGGAGTTTTCCATAGATAAATCTACAGGTAGGATTATTCAGTACTGACAGCAGAGCGTGAGAAAGAACCTTAAATGGGTGAACATGGCATTCACAAGAAAAATAGGAAATGAAATGTAACATTATTATATAACCCAGAAAAACTAATTATTCCCTGTTCTGTTGTAGCCGATCTACATGAAGCTGGACAACGGCATACGGATCCCGGAAGATGTAAGTGATGTCAGCAGATAATGGTATTACTTTATGAAGATTCACAACTTCTCTACATATTAACCTGACATTAAATTCTTTATATTCACATCATAATAAACCAAAAACCTACTTATTACAGGAAATAGCGCTCACAATGTCTCTGACAGATTCCTTACATATATCACACTCAGCATTTATGCATTCTTAACATTATCTGTTACATTTAAATGTGTAGTCCTGGGTTTCATAGATGTCATTGACTCCCTAGCTTATAGACGGGCCGGCCTTAGATTAACCCTTTCCCATCGCTTTTTATGTCAGGACAGGGTATTTAAAAATGGCGCCCACTTAGAAGCCCAGCAGGTGCCATAGACCCTGGGTCTCTGTTGTGTTTCACAGCAGGGGCCCAGTAGCAATGCTTACTATCAGAGACATCTCTGATTGCAAGCATTTAACCCTTCAGATGCTCGGGTCAGATCTGACCACCGCCATCTGAGGGGTTTTCAACTTTCACTTCCTGTTTGTGGCCGGTCACCGTCTCCTGTGTGGCGACATTGCGGGAGCCGGTGTGTTCCTATAGCAGTCGAGAACCTTGTAAACGCTCCCAGTCCTGCTATAGGAAAATTTGCACTGATGCAATTAAGCAATGTACTGATTTTGCAGTAGATTTCAATACAGTGATAGTGCAGTCTATGGCATAAATGATCTACTGGCTATATAAAAAAACAAAATAAACAAAGTTTTGAAAAAAGGAGTGGGGAGTGATAAGTGATGGTGGCTGTTATGTATTGAATTTGATTTGCATAGCTGAATAAATAAGCTTCAGATTCTTTCTACTGTAGAAGTTTTCATTTTGCTTTCTTTGAGATATTAGTATAAATAGCTCAGCGTTCTGCACATTTAACATTAAATGCAAAGGATACGGCATTCTAAATTATTTCCTAACGTACTGTTATTATGGGAATCACTCCCTTAATAGGCAATAGCCACTCCCATAAACCTGCTATAAACACCCACACAACCCGTAGGTGTTTTTTTCTTGCGTTGCAGTTCCGCGTGACATCCGTGTACGGTGCGCGTCTGCGTTTTTTACGCGCATATGTCATCCGTATGTCACGCGTTTTTTACGTCAGCAAAAAAAAACTGAAGGAGGTGGTTTTCTTTTTCTCATCATTTCGTTAGCAACTGTTGTGTAAATCACGGACAGCACACGGGTGACCTTCGTGTGCTGTCCGTGATTTTCATGCACCCATTGACTTCAATGGTTGCGTGATGCGCAAGAAACGCACAACAAAGGAAATGCAGTAAGTTTCACGCAGCGGACACACGCTGCGTGAAAAACACTGACTGTCTAAATGGCCCCATTGAATTGCATAGGTCCATGTGACGTCCGTTGTTTTAACGCGCGTAACACAGACGTGAAATACGCTGGTGTGAATAAGGCCTAAAGCTAACCCTGCATATAGAGATGCACTAGCATCCCTACAGAAATAAACTACATTATACATAGCTATTATCACTGTTAGGCTCCAAAATCAATACACATGGGGGAGTTCAGTGTACAGAACATACGGTCTTTGAAATTGCTTCATTTTGTTCACAGGAACCAGCAGAACCATCTGAAGAAGAGGAAACACAAAGCTGCGCCTGGTTCTGCATTCCAGCATTCCTGATCGTCAGAAGAGCAAGGGCCAGGATTGCGTCCTTCTTCAGGGTGTAAAGGGAATCTTCGGTCTGAGAGGCATCTGGGGTCAGGGATGGAGGGCAGGCATCGGTAGACAGGGGTGGAGGGCAGGCATCTGGGGTCAGGGATGGTGGGCAGGCATCTGGGGTCAGGGATGGTGGGCGGGCATCTGGGGTCAGGGATTGAGGACGCGTATCTAGTTCAGGGATGGAGGGCGGGCATCGGGGTCAGGGAAAGAGGGCGGGCATTTGGGGTCAGGTATAGAGGGCAGTCATCTGGAGTCAGGGATGGAGGGCAGGCACCTGGGGTCAGGGATGCAGGATGGGCATCTAGATCAGGGTTTGATGGCGGGCATCGGGGTCAGGTATAGAGGGCAGGCATTTGGGTCAGGGATGGAGGGCAGGCATCTGGGGTCAGGGATGGAGGGCAGGTATCTGGGGTCAGGGATGGAGGGCATCAGGAAGGAAATCTGGCATCAGAGAGGGAGGGCATCGGGAGTCAGAGAGAGGCCGTCAGGCGTCAGAGAGAGAGAGTGTCAGGCGTCAGAAAGGGAGGGCGTCAGGCGTCAGACAGAAGGGCGTCAGGAAGGAAATCCGGCGTCAGAGAGGGAGGGCGTCAGGAAGGAAATCCGACGTCAGAGAGGGAGGGCATCAGGAAGGAAATCTGGCGTCAAAGAGTGCATCAGGAAGGAAATCCGACGTCAGAGAGTGAGGGTGTCAGGACAGAACTCCGGCGTCAGAGAGGGAGGGTGTCAGTAAGGAAATCTGGTGTCAGAAAGGAAGGACGGAAATCCGGCGTCAGGGAGGGAGGACGTCAGGAAGTTAATCCGGCATCAGAATGAGAGGGCGTCAGGAAGGAAATCCTGACGACCTCAATCTCTGACGCCGGAGTTCTGTCCTGACGCCCTCACTCTCTGACGTCGGATTTCCTACCTGACGCCCTCTTTGACGCCAGATTTCCTTTCCGACGCCCTCCCTCTCTGACGCCGGATTTCCTTCCTGACGCTCTCCCTCTCTGACGCCAGATTTCCTTCCTTACGCCCTTCCTCTCTGACGCGAGATTTCCTTCCTGACGCCTTTCCTCCCTGACGCCGGATTACTATCCTGACGTTCTCCCTCTCTGACGGACGCCGGATTTCCTTACTGATGCCCTCCCTCTTTGACGCCTGATTTCCTTCCTGAAGCCCCCCACTTTCTGACGCCGGATTTCCTTCCTGACGCCCTCACTCTCTGATGCCAGATTTCCTTCCTGACGACCTCAATCTCTGACGCCGGATTTCCTTCCTGACGCCCTCTCATTCTGACGCCGGATTTCCTTCCTGACGCCCTCTCATTCTGACGCCGGATTTCCTTCCTGACGCCCTGTCATTCTGATGCCGGATTAACTTCCTGACGTCCTCCCTCCCTGACGCCGGATTTCTGTCCTTCCTTTCTGACGCCGGATTTTCTTACTGACACCCTCCCTCTCTGACGCCGGAATTCTGTCCTGACGCCCTCACGCTCTGACGTCGGATTTCCTTCCTGTTAAAAAAGTATTAGTAATAGGGCCCCATCCAGTGTTATCACTGCAGTGAACCAGGGAGTAGCCGATCGCCAGTACTTGGGGTCAGGAAGGAATTTTTTTTCCCCCACATGGGGGTTATGTTTCGCCTTCCTCTGGTTCACACCTCTTTTATTGCAGTAAATTCTATAAATTGTCCTGGATGGTTTAGGTAGGTAGTTATAATAGGTATTAATAAAACCTATTTTAATTTACTTATTGTGTCCGTGTCATCTTTGATAGGTGTGAAATCACATGAACGATCTGGTAATAAATTGTAAATTCCTGCCGTCTGTTACTTCTAAAAAAAAATAACATTAACATAAATATACCAAAATCCCTTCAGTCTGGTACAGAACAGTCCACAGAAGCGGATTATCTGGAGTCTGAGAAAAGTAAACATAAAGGAACGGGCATAACAAGAACTTTATGGGACCTGAGCCCCTTCTCACTTGTGTCACGCATTATGCATCTTACCCCTGGATAATAACCCCTCCTGAAATAAGGACCTGGAAACCATTATGATCTGTGGTGTATATGGTACAGTATCTGGTCTAAGGTGAGTAGTCCATATGGTTTGACAATTAAAACAAACCATCACCATGGTTGACATGTAAAGCTGAGTAAAAGACACGTTTCTTCTCTTACCACTGGCTTTGGATTTCTGAATGATCCTATGTCTCATTCCTATAAAAGATTACAATAGAATGAGTATGTGGGTTATTGCTTTATAAATGTATTGTGTGAAGTCTAGGCCGGTCTTGAGTTATGTGGTGACTGGTGGAGAAATATTCCCTCCCCCGCCACCAACTAAAAATGGTGGACATTGCTTTTGATAGAAATCTGAGCACCATAGAAAGGGTGATATGAGTGACAGTTCTATACGGCAGTTCAGAAGATAATTTTAGGCAAAATTACAGATTCACCAACAATACCACAATTAATATGCACATTCAAAGTGCAGTCTGATGAGGAATGTTTTTAGTAAAGAAAGAAAAGAACATTTTTTACTAGGTAATGAGCCACTATCAGGGGCAGATTGGGCATGTAGTTTGCCGGGAATTTTCCTGGTGGGCTGGCCGCTCCACTGAGAGGTACAGTATGTAGGTACTGAACCAGGAGCGGGCTGGGCCGGGGGGCAGTGAGGCCTGTAAACTTTATTAAAAAGCTGGGACAGCGCAGAGGACAGGAGCTGTGTGTGTAATGTACTGCATTCTCCTGCACAGGAACAGCGTGTATTATACGTCACATGTGACGTCATATAATGCAGCTGGCCACACTCTGCCTGTGAGGAGAACATTGTTTTCGGTCCCAGCTGTTTACATAGCAGACATGGCGGGAGGATGGAGGAAAAGAGTGCTGGGAAGGAGCAGTTATACACACAGCTCTCCTCCTGCCTGCAACGTGTGACCCATGAGAACATGAAGAATCCCTCCATGGAGCTGAGGACGGGTAAGTACAGCTGTAGTGTTCTGAGCAAGTAGGGGAACTGTAAGTGTTATGTGTGTGGGGGGAATATTCTTTATAAATCGTTTTTGTGGGGAGGATGGACTTGTGTGTGTGTTTACAAATCGTTTTTGTGTGGGGGAGGGGGGACTTGACTAAATATTATGTGTGGGGTGAGGGTATTCTGTATTTTTGTGGGACAGGGAGGATTTTACTGTAAATGCTATGTTTTGGGGGAGGGGGACTTCTTAATACATAGTTTTTTTGTGAGGATGGGGGTGAACACTATGTGTGGGGGGACTTATTTAGTGTAGCGCCCATGGCCGCGTGCCGTCGGGTTCACTCACCTCCCGACGCCCGCAGCCATGGATCTGTGAGCGCTGGCCTCCGTCTCCCTCCTAGGAGATGCCAGCGCTCACTTACGCTCCGTGCGGCCGTGTCCCGTAGGGTGTGCGCGCACGTTCGCGCCCGCTCTTAAAGGGCCAGCGCGCGCACATGAAAACTATGATCATTAACCCACGTGATTCCCTGCTCTATAAGAATGCCCCAGCCCTTCTGATCCTTGCCTGAGCATTGTTAGTTTTTCCCTGTCTGTCTCGCAAATGGTCCCTTAGTGTCTCCCGTTCCAGCTGTTTCCCGTGCCCTGTTACCGCTCCTGTATTCCGCTTTGTTCCTGTGCCTACCCGTGTTCAGGTGCCATCTGCCACGTCAAGTGTCATCTGCCACGTCAAGTGCCATCTGCCACGTCAAGTGCCATCTGCCACGTCAAGTACCATCTGCCACGTCAAGTGTCTTCTGCCACGTCAAGTGCCATCTGCTCATCGGATACTGCCCGCCACGTCTGGCGCCACTCTCCGCACCTGCCTCTATCCGTGCTGAAGCAACAGCCACCGTCCGGACTATTTCAGGTACCTAAGCATTACAGTCTGCCATCTTACTTTCACATAGACTGTGACCTTGTCAGCTGCCTCCCCACTACGGCGGAGCGGCCTAGTGGGTCCACAAACCCAGCGTCCGTGACATTTAGCATCTAGGAACAGGTGAAGGACCCTAGTAGTTGCCAGGGATATAATTATATAAAGAAACGACTGATGTGCAAAGGCACAGTAGTCCCAATTTCCCAACTACTAAAAGAATTAATTAGAAATCCAAAAATATACCTGATGTAAAAAATAATAACACCAAGTAGACAAAAGATAAAATATGTAAATCTTTATTATCCCATACGGGAGAAGTTACCCACAAAAAACATACATTTAAAATACAAAAAACTAAAAACACCCCGGATGGGAATGTGCCTCAAGTCCCACGGAAATGACCATATGTTATAACAAGATAACAGCATAAGACATATCAGTAGAATAGCCAGAAGATCCAATATCTAGAATGATCAACTAAGACGGCAAGATATGACTCAATATTAATGCAAAAGTACACCAAGGTCTATAAAAGTCTAAATAGATCGTCATTTACCTGAAGTGGACATGGTAAAGAAACACACTCCGATCCAAGGACCACCTCGACGCGCGTTTCGCTTCCTTCGTCAGGAGGTGAGGTATGCCTAATGATTCCTCTCTTAAGTACACCTCCAAATGAGGTGATGTGAAGCGGCGCATGACAGGTCACGCCCATCTCCACATGTCAGACCATCCGCGTCACGGCCGGAAGTTCGTACCTGGAAACCAGGACTCGTTCTCAGACCTAGAGACAACTTCCGGTCCGACGCATGAGAGATCACGCGACCCGCATGCGCACCCATCAAGTACCCAACAGGTGAAGCAGGAAGCATACTGTCAGTAGGGGAAAGTGTCCTAAATCATTCCGATCCCTGGAACTGTCAAAAACTATCAATAATACATATGTACATGCACATGAAAATAAACCGGAATATTTCGAAAGTATCATTATTATGCGTAACATTAAATCCAGAATTAGATTACTCAACAAGTAATTATATAAATAAGTATACATGACTGACCACAAATATCATCATTATGTTTTAGTTCTAAGAAATTCATTACTTGTAATATATCATACACATAATGATCAAATGTGATTAAAGGTAACACACAGGATCCAACATAAAATATCATGTGGATTAAAACCCACCCATGAGAAAATAATTTAAGAGGACCAAAAAACGGACCAGACCCTTAATTATATATGACAATTATACATATAAAGTGCACAGTAGTAGGTAATTAGCTGATAAGGCTAGAAAATGTAAACGAGACCTTGCAGATTACCAGTCTAATACTGCCTATAAATGGCAAAGATCAGGGAGACCTGTGTCTTCATCGCGATCATCTTCGGTTTCATCTACCAGAAGCAATGTAGGGGAATGTTTTTTAGACAAACGTGTAACCTCAATAAATCAAGAGGAAACGGATCGATCTCGAATGCATACCCGAAATTACTACAAAAAGAAAAATTATGGAGGTTTTAGAGAGAACCAAACGAAAGTACGGAAACATTAAAGGTAATTAATTTATCTAGTATCAACCTCTCAGATGCACAGATCTCCGTTTTAAGTAGAGGTTTGACCTTTTCACCTTCGACTAACTTTGATCTCTTTGAAGCGGTTAAAGATTTACACCTTTTTGCCCGTAAACTTATGCTTAAACGCTATTTTTCCAATTCGGGTGAATTTATACCATGTGATGATACTGAAAGGGAGGCCCTTAGAGCATTGGAGGAATTAAGGGAGGAAAGTTCTGTTGAATTGATTAGTACATCTATACTTCCCCCATGTGCCCGTAAGAAATCCACGACATTTCCATCCTTTTCCCTTTGTCCACAGGTTGATATTTTTGTTAGATTGGTAACTGAGGATTTGAGATCTATCTCCAATAATTTTGGTGACAACCTGGCACCTTGTGAGAGGGAGGCTCTCAGGGAATTAAAACAGATGAAAGACGTTATATTTAAACCAGCGGATAAGGGTGGAAATGTCGTGGTGTGGCCATGTGATATGTATGAAAAAGTTATATTATGATAATCATTGTCATACCTGATGGTTTGATATATGCTCTAAGTACAATTTCTGTTGATAAAAGAATTAATTAGTTTATTAAAATATAGCTTTTATTATTAAAGTTAATATTGAGCAAAAGAACGTAAAACATGTAGTTAGTTAAAAACTTGCACAGAGTCGGTTAGCATGTCATTAGAAATGATGTGTGTGCTGTACATCTCATAGATGCAGTGTGACTGACACATTCAGTAGCTGCAGACTGCTGAGAAAACCCTTTTGTCACACTGAGGTTGGATATAGTTACTAAAGCCGACTGTGTTGATTAAAATTGCGCTAGCCCCCCCGACAAGTCTCACTGCATAAGCAGCGTCCTCAGGGGATAAATCAGGGCTAATACGCACGCGTGCGATTTCCTCTTCCTTTTGTAATATGGGATAGACCTCCGAAAGGAGTGTCTTCCCATATGACAGCCAGTCAAGGCTCGCAACGAGGGACGAGCCCTCGTGTAGCCAGACTGGCATATCGGGTGACCAATGGGGTGAGTCAGCCATGTACCCAATCACCGAGCGATCTGGGCCCATGTTCCTTTACGGCCAAGCCGGGTGATAGAATATCTTATAGCCGCGAATGCGGCTACCCCAGTCAGTCAGTGAAGGCAGAAAGATGCGTGCTATGCGCATCGCGTCAAGTCGCGATGACAGCCACATTCATGGGTATCTCCAGAATAGTAGGTATATTTCTATTTGGGGTGATTAGCCCATGTGTGGGAGGGGGTAATTTACCACTTGCAAGGTGCCAGAATTGATCTAACACCGCAAAGAAAAGACATTAGTCCAGGAAAACTGGACCAGTATGCGTTTATGTTACTATTGTTATTATTGAAATGCTGTTTAGATATCATTACTGGATTCACGAGTGACAGGCTTCATCTATAGGTTGGAATTAATGAGGATAGAATATCGTTAGATAAAAGGAAGGAGGAAACTTTACTTAGTGTTGTACATTGGTAACAGATTGCATAAGTGGTTGCTGGTAGCTTATGTATAGATTTATAAATATGTACCAAATATTAGTGATATAGTAAATTCATAATTTCGAATGATTATTGTAGGAGTGGTTGTCAATGACAACAGTGTTGCTATAGTTAAAGATATTAGGTTTATAAAGGGAATCTATAGGAAGGCTACAAAGGTAAAGCCCTCATTCAGTCCAGTAGGACTGAGAAAGCTAAGCCTATGTATCCAACGATTGCAGCAACTTCCTGTCCAGATTGCCGGCCCTAGGGCCCAGCTTGACTCGAGTGATGCCCCAGAACTGAAGGGTATTGGCATTCCCATGGTGGAAGGATCTAACGTGTCTGGAGAGGGGTATATCTTCTTTTGTATTAATGGCACTAATATGCCTAGAGATCCTTCTCCTAAGTTGTTGGATGGTCTTACCATGTCAGGAAGATGCTCCAGGCCCTTCGGGAACACAAACTCTTTGCTAAATCCGAAAAATGTGTGTTTGGGGTGCAGGAGATACCATTTTTGGGTCAAATCCTCACTCCTAATGAATTCCGCATGGACCCTGCCAAGGTTCAGGCTGTGGCTGAATAGGTCCAACCTGCCTCCCTGAAGGCGTTACAGTGTTTCCTGGGATTTGCTAATTATTACTGGAGATTTATTGCTAACTTCTAGGTCACCGCTGAGCCTCTTACGGATCTTACTCGCAAAGGTGCTGATCTCCTCCACTTGCCTCCGGAGGCGGTCCAGGCTTTTGAGATCCCTAAGAAGTGATTTATCTCCGCCCCAGTGCTGATTCAGCCTAACCAAATGGAGCCATTCATCGTGGAGGTTGACGCCTCCAAGGTGGGAGTGGGTGCTGTCTTGTCCCAGGGTACCAGGTCCCTCACCCATCTCCGTCCCTGTGCCTACTTCTCCAGGAAGTTCTCGCCCACTGAGAGTAACTATGACGTGGGCAACCGCAAACTCTTAGCCATTAAATGGGCATTTGAAGAGTGGAGCCACTTCTTGGAGGGGGCTAGGCACCATGTAACAGTCCTTACCGACCACAAGAATCTGGTCTTCCTAGAATCTGCCCGAAGGCTAAACCCGAGACAAGCTCGATGGGCGTTGTTTTTTACTGGATTCAACTTTGTGGTCACCTATAGGGCTGGGTCTAAAAGTATTAAAGCTGATGCACTGTCGGGTAGCTTCATGGCCAGCCCTCCTTCGGAGGAAGATCCTGCTTGTGTTTTGCCCCCAGGTATAATAACATCCTCTGTTGATTCAGACTTAGTCTCCGAAAGTGCGGCTGATCAAGGTTCAGCTCCCGGGAACCTTCCTGAGAACAAGCTGTTTGTTCCCCTGCAATTCCGGCTAAGGGTACTCAGGGAAAATCATGACTCTGCACTATCTGGCCATCCAGGCATCCTGGGTACCAAGCACCTCATTGCTAGAAACTATTGGTGGCCTGTGTTGCCTAAAGACGTTAGGGCCTACGTCGCCGCTTGTGAAATTTGTGCTAGGTCCAAGACTCCCAGGTCCCGACCAGCGGGCTTACTATGTTCTTTGCCCATTCCCCAGAGACCTTGGACCCATATCTCTATGGATTTTATCACCGATCTGCCTCCATCTCAAGGCAAGTCGGTGGTGTGGGTTGTAGTAGACCGCTTTAGTAAGATGTGCCACTTTGTGCCCCTCAAGAAACTACCCAATGCCAAGACGTTAGCTACCTTGTTTGTCAAACACATCCTGCGTCTCCATGGGGTTCCTGTCAATATTGTTTCTGACAGAGGGGTTCAATTTGTTTCATTGTTTTGGAGAGCTTTCTGTAAAAAGTTGGAGATTGATCTGTCCTTCTCCTCGGCCTTCCATCATGAAACTAATGGCTAAACTGAGAGGACTAATCAGTCTCTAGAACGATATTTAAGGTGTTTTATCTCTGACTGTCAATATGATTGGGTCTCCTTCAATCCCCTCACCGAATTTTCCCTTAATAACCGGGTCAGTAACTCGTCAGGGGTCTCCCCCTTTTTCTGTAATTTTGGGTTTAATCCACGGTTCTCCTCCGTTTCACCTGGTGGTTCCAACAATCCCGAGGTAGATGTCGTTTATCGGTTACTGTGCACAGTCTGGGCCCAGGTTCAGAAGAACCTAGAGGCGTCCCAGAGAATACAAAAGACTCAGGCAGATAGAAGACGTTCTGCTAACCCCTTGTTTGTGTTCGGGATCTGGTGTGGCTGTCTTCAAAAAATTTGCGCCTTAAGGTTCCGTCCAAAAACTTTGGTCATTGAGGTCCTTAACCCTGTCTCCTTCCGGCTGGAGTTACCCCCGTCTTTTCAAATACACGACATGTTTCATGCCTCCCTCCTGAAACGCTTCTCCCCGTCCTTGGTTACCTAGAGGAAACCTCCGGTCCCTGTTCTCACCCCTGAAGGGGTAGAATTTGAGGTGGCCAAGATTGTGGACAGCAGGATGGTCCAAGGCTCCCTCCAGTACCTGGTCCATTGGAGAGGATACGGGCCTGAGGAGAGGACTTGGGTACCCGCCCGGGATGTTCACACTGGGGTATTGCTCAGTAGGTTCCATCTTCGGTTCCTCAATAAGCCAGGTCCACCTAGGAAGGGTCCAGTGGCCCCTCATAAAAGGGGGGGTACTGTAAAGGATCTGCCAGACACAGCTTCTGTGTCGACGCCCGTGGTTATTCAGTCTGCATCTGCTCCTAGGTCTGATAGAGTGACTCGATCTGCTACCACTCAGGCTGGTAGGCTGAGGAGTGGGAGAACCTATCACACTCTGGCCTTCATTTGCTTCTGGTCTTTGCCTGTGATTCTCTCTTGTTTCCTGGCTCTGCTGTTCCAGCTATTACTATTGACCTCTGCTTCATATTGACCCTGGCTTTACTGACTACGTTCCTGCTCTGAATTTGGTACCTCGTACACTCCTGGTTTGACTCGACTCGTTCACTAATCTTGTTGCTCACAGTGTTGCCGTGGGAAACTGCCCCATTTCCCTTAGCTTCTGTGTACCCTTGTCTGTTTGTCTGTCGTGCACATACTGAGCGTAGGGACCGTCGCCCAGTTGTACGCCGTCGCCTAGGACGGGTCGTGAAAGTAGTCAGGGACTGAGTGGCAGGTAAATTATGGCATACCTGTCTGTCTCCCTACCCCGTCATTACAATTACAGTATGGAGCAGTATTCCCGCGGAGAGGCAGGGGCTTCAAGCAGCATTGATAACTATGTGCGGCTCCCTGAATTGTGGTTGGCCTGGGAAATACAGCCAATACACGCTCCGTGTATCACGGACCGAACACGGCAGTCTGAATTAGGCCCATTCACACGAGCGTGAGTCATGTCCGTGTGCTGTGCATTGAAACAACACACAGCACACTGACCCATTCACACATGCGTGATTTTTCTTGTAGCGAGAGTCCGTTGCATGAAACTCACTGCATGTTGTATATTGGTGCGTTATCATGCACCTATGCACCCATTGATGTCAATGAGTGCGTGAAAACCGCGCACCGCACACAGATGCACATGCGTGTGCTGTGCATGATTTGCACATCAATTCAATTGAAATAATTGAAAAAAAAATTATGTGCTTTGCGAGTGCGTGAATAACGCATGCCCCTCACAAAGCACACTGATGCATAATGCAACACACATGGACCAGATTCACCCGCATGAAACTGATATGCTCGTGTGAATGAGGCCTAAGTCCTTAGTCATAATTACACAGTGCTGCCAAATCCCATTTTTTTTGCCACAATTTTTGCAAAGTCGCGACATGTAATTTGACCGCACTGTGAGAATATAGCCAAACAGCACTATTTTTTCATGTTTTGTATCCATTTTTTATGCAATTTTCATAATCGCAGCAAAAATCACGCGGTTTTGCCGCGATTTTTATATAATCGCGGAAAAACTGCGCCATTTTTGCCGTGATTGCAAAAATCGGGGCAAAAAAATGCTAGGTAAACTGAAAAAAAACAAAAAACATTTTAACATACTTTATATATTCTACAAGTGGGGTCAGGAGGGATGGGAAGCAGCATGGAGAGGGGGGGGGGGACACTCACCAGCCTACAGGTACAGGCGGCTGTGTAGAGAAGGAGCTGGCTGGGGGGCGGGATCTCCACACCGAGCTTCTGCTTCTCATTCTGCATCTTCCTCTTCTGTTATTCCTCTGGAATGCTAAAGTTGGTGTCCAGTTCGTGAAGTTACAACAGGTCTGCAGGGGGCACGCGAGCATTGTGAGGGGGGGCGACAGTCCAGGGTAGACGACAACAGCCCGACGGGCCCCTTTTCTTCAGCCATGTGGCCGGGCCCCTAACGGGAGTACCACTAGTACTGCCATGATGGCGGCCCTGCCCCACAGTATAATGCCCCCATAGCTGACTCTACGGTATAATGCCCCCCATAGCTTCCCCCCACACAGTATAATGCCCCCATAGTATAATGCTCCCCATAGCTGCCCCCCTCACAGTATAATGCCCCATGGTATAATGCATCCCATTGCTGCCCCAACACAGTATTATGCTCCCCATAGCTTCCCCCACAGAGTACAATGCTCCCCATAGCTGCCCCCTCACATTATAATGCCCCCCATAGCTGCCCCCATAGTATAATGCTCCCCATAGCTGCCCCCACACTATAATGCCCCCCATACAGTATAAGGCCCCCCATACAGTATAAGGCCCCCTATACAGTATAAGGCACCCTATACAGTATAAGGCCCCCCTTAGCTGCCCCATACAGTAAAATGCTGCCACCATGCTGCCACAATATCAGCCCCCCTTCCCATACCCAGTATAATGCCCCCATATGTGCCTAATAAGAAATAATAACATAATTACTTACCTATCCCCGTTCCAACGACGGGTGGAGGATCCTTCTTTGTTCTGTGCTATGAGTGACTCGGCGCAGACAGGCGCAATGACGTCACAACATCGCGCCTGCCTGCGCCGACCCGCTCACGGCAGAGTGAATGCTGGGGCAAGGAGCCGTCACTCTTGCTCCAGCATGCAATTAAACTGTACCTGCATAGTAAGGATGCAAATTGGAACTGGGACCAGTGGCGGTTACATGGGATGGAACATCATCCCAGGAGGCTGGCCTGGATGACGTTAGAGGGCCGGCCTCCTGGGATCATGTTTCATCCCATGTGACCGCCGCTGTAGCCAGTCACAGGCCAACGGGGCGGATACCAGATACCGCGGCCCGGTACCAAATGATCCGCGGCCCGGTATTGGTCTGCGGCCCGGTGGTTGGGGATCACTGATGTAGAGACATACAGATACAGTTAAAGGATATAATTCTGGTTGCCCTCAGCTACTACTAGGGGGAGTTTAGTATTGCATTTAATCCCTTCCCTTCGCAGCCAACTTTTTTATCTTTCCGTCAATATAGCCGTATGAGGACTTGTTTTTTGTGGGACGAGTTGTGGTTTTTCAGGGCACAATTTATTGTACCATATAATGTACTGGGAAACTGAAAATAATTTATTTGTGGGGTATTGATTTCATGTATTGCAGAATATCGTGATTTTTACAGGCTCTTATTAAGCTTAATGAATATGGCAGAACTGAGGGCCCACATTAGACCCCCAGGCTACTATGACAACTTTCAGCATCCAGCTATCGTGTCGCGGGGAGCCAATGGGACATCAGAGAAGGCTGCCCCCTCTATCTGGTGGCTTAGATGCTGAGGTCACTATTAACCACAGCATCTAAAGGGGTTAAACAAGCGGAATCACGCTCTTTGCAGTGAAGTTTCGACTGTAACATACAGCCAACATGCTCAAACAAAACTAAAACATAACTCTTTTAGATACCACCAAATAAAATCAAAATATGTATAATATAAGACAAGTTCTGTCTTAGGCTAAAAATATGGGAGCCGTTGCTTTTGGGTTTTTGTTTAGGGTTAGATTACACCAGAATCTGGCATGCACTCAAATAAATGAGGATTATGGAATATGACCTTTGGAGAAGGATAAAGAAACAGCTGACATTAGCATGCACTCCAAAACCGCAGAGAAAGGATAGCACACAATAATTATAGTGAGCACATACATACGTATAGTTGTTAGACTAAGAAGATACAATTCTTTCATGAGTCTCTACTAACAGATCAATATTTTATTTTGTTTTATTAACCCTGTTAAATGTGCTTACAAAGAAACATTTTCTTAATGCATTTGTGATTTTTGGCAACACCAAATTCTTGAGGGAGAAGCTAGTTTTACATTTTGCATGGATCACTTTCAAACAAAGTAAGGCAAAAAATTTGATATTGCGATGCTTTTTTTTTTTTTTTAAAGAAGTTCAAGGACACATTCCTAGAAGAACTACTTTTAAAAATTGTATAACTGTAAACAATAAATAAAAAGTGATTGTACATGCAGTTTTTTATACAGTAGTTTGTCCCCGATAAAAGTCAATTTTATAGTTTTGCTCTGACATCACAGATATGTTCTCTCAATGCCATAGAAAGGTCAATAAAGTCCCCTTAAGCCATGCTGGGAGTCAGAGGCATACCTGGGCCCCAATAGTAAATCTGTAACAGTGTCCCCCACCTACCATGTGCCATTTATAATGGTGGTGTCTACCTATGTGGCAAAGGGGCCCTTGGGACCACTCAGGCACCAATGCCTGGGTGCTACTGCTACCTCTGCATCCCCTATAGCTAGGCTCCAGCTAGGAAATGTAGTTTTGCAACAGCTGTAGAGCCGCAGGTTGGCGAATCCTGTATTAGAATACACTGTAGAACCTCCTAATTATGGACCTACTAGTGGCTACATGTATAAAATTGGTGGCAACCAATGGGTAAGAGTTATATCACAAAATGTGGGGCTAACAATTATTTCCAGTTCTACAACAACAACAAAAAATTCAGATTCAGCGTGACATATTGCTTGACATATCTTAGCTCAGGGGTGCACAACCTGCAGCCCAGGGGACACAATAGGCCCGCAATGCCATTCTGTGCAGCCCCCACCTATCAAGACATTAGACACCGATGTCTTTTGACAACCGCATCCATGGGAAAAAACAGGATTTTTAAATGGGGTTTCCAAATGCATACTTTTTAAACCGTTATTTTCGCGACGCTCCTGCTATCCTATGGTTTTTACAATAGGAGTACTGTTCTGCATCTATCCACCAGCCTAGTCCTTTATATTAGAAAGTCTAATATAAAAACGGCTAGGCTAGTGGATCTGTGCTGACAACTACTCGTCGTGTAAAAACCAAGGTAGATAGTGTCAAACACTGCCCACCTGTAAATAGAGTGCCACACACTGCCCCTTGTAAATATAGTGCCACACACTGGCCCAAGTACAGAGTGCCACACACTGGCCCAAATACATTGTGCCACACAATACCCCCTGTACATATTGCCACACAATGCCCCCTTTACATAGTGCCACACAATGCCCCCTTTACATAGTGCCACACAATGCCCACTGTACATAGTGCCACACAATGTCCCCTGTACATACCACCCGCTCTAACAAGCACTCACCTGTCCCTGTTCCGCCCCGTTCTCTCCTCCAGCGATGCAGACCAGGTCTCTTCTGACTAGGCCTGCTCCAGCAGAACAATGCAGGTACACCACCTTCATCACAAGAAAAGCACTCATGCGTCTTAATAAATTAGTCGCATCTCTGGAGTCCACGTGCCGTAAAATCACATCTACGCCAGCGACGAAGTGGTGCAGATTTGCACAGTAATTTACGCTCGTTTTCTGCGACTTTGCTATGGTGGTGTAGTGGGCTTCATAAATTTCCCATTATGTGTCTGGCACTGTTATGGTAGGAACAGAGGCTGCATAAGTTCTATTTTAAGCAGATAAAACTGCCAGGGTCAGTTCACACACAGAAATTGCGTAGGAATCAGCACCAAAAAAACGGTTAAAATCACCCTCCATTGATTTCAATGGGCAACAGAGGTGGTTTTTTTCCCGGGCGGCTTTTGGCCACTCGTGGAAAAAAAAGCAAAATTTCCTTTCTTGCCTCTGACCAGAAAAAGCCTACAGCGCTAGTTTCTGAGTGTTTTTCACTGTTTTTTCCCCACAGTCCTTGCATTAGCTTTAATGGCCGCAGGCGCAAAACTCACTAAAAAAACGCAGAAAAATACGTGCAGGCAGTTCAAAATCTGCCTCAAATTTCCTGATGGAATTCTGAGGCAGACTTCTTCTGCCTGCAAAAAAACTCTGTGTGAACGGGGCCTTACTGTGTTATGACTTGTGAAAACCATTACATCGACTTTACCAATATTGCTTCCTTAAAGGGGTATTTCCACCAGAGACATTTATGGCATATCCACAAGATATGCCAGTAATGTCGGACACGTCCGGCACTCCAGAGAGAAGGCAAGGTGGAGAGGTGGGTGTGCATGTGTGCGGCTCTCTCCTTTGTAGTTTATGGGCATTATGACATGCTCAGGTATTTCCATAACTCTCATAAATTGCAAAGGAGATAACTGCTTACATGTGCGGCCACCCTGTCTTTCCTGGAGTAAAGGGGAATTCCCATTCTCACTATATATGTGGGTATCCCAGATGTGGAACCCCCACACATGCCATAAATGCCTCATATGGAAATACCCCTTTACATTTTATTGTGATTCTTGGGAGTGTTATAATCGTACAATGTGGGGGCCAGAAAAGGTTGTACATCCCTACCTTAGATTGTTAATATATTTATTATTTATACTTCATTTTTGTTGAAGCCTTAAATATTTTTCCCCTTGGGAACTGTCAGATTATCGAATATTCTGGATTATTGGACTGTCATAACATAGTATATAAAATTTACCTCTAAGATTATAAATCTTTAAACCACAATGTTCTACCATGACATTTGTTTAATCACAGGGGTGTCTCTAAATGTATTGGTTTTGTGATATTACAGATCAGGTTGTACCAGTCTATCAGACTTTCTGTATTATCAGATGGCAGATTAAAGATTTTTACAGTGTTTGGGTGATATAGCAGTTATTCCTACCATTATTACTACTAATACCAAGGATTAGAATAAATGATTCTATGTTAAGCCCCATCTGACATTGCACATATATCATTTATCCTTAAAATAGCTTGGATTTTTCTTCCTGTTAGGCTGGGTTCACACGTGGCGGAATTTCACTTAAATTCCGCTGCGGACACTCCGCAGCGTTAATCCGCAGCGGAGCCGTTTGTCCATTGACTTTTACTTTAATTTAGCAGTGTTCGTTTAGACGATGCGTAAAATTCCGCTCCGGAGCACAGGCTGCGGAGCGGAATTTGGTGTCCGCAGCATGCTCTGTCTGTTGCGGAGCAGTGGCGGACTCATGGCGGAATTTCTCCATTGACTTCAATGGAGATTCTAATTTTCCGCAATGAAGTCCGCAGCTGTCATGCACATGTTATGTGTGCTGCGGATGCGTCTTGCTTTTTTAACTTGACATTTCTTCATTCTGGCTGGACCTAGGTATTTCTAGGTCTACAGCCAGACTGAGGAAGTCAATGGGGCTCCCGTAATGACGGGAGCGTTGCTAGGAGACCTCTGTAAATAGTCACTGTCCAGGGTGCTGAAAGAGTTAAGCGATCGGCAGTAACTGTTTCTGCACCCTGGACAGTGACTACCGATCACAATATACAGTAACCTGTCCAAAAAATAGAAGTTCATACTTACCGAGAACTCCCTGCTTCTGTCTCCAGTCCGGCCTCCCAGGATGACGTTTCAGTCTAAGTGACGGCTGCAGCCAATCACAGGCCAAGCACAGGCTGCAGCGGTCACATGGACTGGCGCGTCATCCAGGGAGGTCGGGCTGGATGCCGAAAGAGGGACGCGTCACCAAGACAACGGCCGGTAAGTATGAAATTTGTTTACTTTCACTAGGGAAAGTGCTGTCCTTTCTCTCTATCCTGCACTGATAGGGAGAAGGGAAGCACTTTTTCCGCAGTCCGCAGCAGCTAGTCTGCATCAATTTTCTACAAATTTTGTGCAGATCCGCAGCAGAATCTGCAACGCAGATTCTGTGCGGCATTGATGCGGACAGTTGCGGAGGAAATCCGCCACGTGTGGTCATGCCCTTACACCAAAAAATCTGCTCATGTGAAATGGTGCTGCAGCTGGTGCTTGCATCTAGAACAGGCATCTCACTGGGCCTGACCAAGCACACTGGGTGCCGCTGACAGATTTCTATTGGATTAGCCAATCCTCAAATTTTTGGCACCGTACAAATTAACCCCTGGTAAACTATAGCTCTGCCAGGAAAAGAGCTGCAGTGTCATCTCAGGCGTGCCCAGCTAGACTTAAGGGCCCAAGTTTTGTGTGAAGCATGTGGAAGATAAAGTGACAGCTTACAAGTCTCGCCCTGCCTCTGAAGGGGGGGGGGGGGGCGTTACGCACAGGCTCTTGTGCACCATTTATTTATAACAGAGGAGTCAGTTTGTGCAGATGAAATGTCCAGTCCGGAGGAGGAAGGAGAAAACTCACAAGAAGGGAGGTAAGATTTTATATATAATAGCACCTAGATGTAGTATCAGCCTCAGGTTAAGGAGTAGAAAACAATGGATTTTTTTTTTTTCAGAAGTTCAGGTGCAAGGAAAGTAGAATTACATATGATACTGAAGCAGGATAGACGGAAGTTATTAAAAGTGCCACATAGGGGAGCAATGTAAGGTGGGATTGTACAAATGCACACTCAGAATGGAAAGATGCGCATAAAATGGCACCACTGGGGTTGAGGAGTGTGACAGTCTTCAATAAACAGCTGCACTAACAGTTCACGTAATGGCCCAGACAAAGATGAGATTCTACATAAAGAAGAAGCACAGAAGGAAATTCTAATAATGGGAATGGGAAGAAATGTGACAACATCTTTCTGTATAACTTCTTATGTATAGTATTATGGGCTCCTCTGTATAACATGAATATATAGCAAACTGAGTATCCATACAGAAATTGAACTGTAAGAAAAATGAATAATAAAAATTATTAAAGCTTAGCAGGACTCAAAACCTGAGGATTAGACCAGATAACCCATATACCCTTCCCTCCTCATCAACCTGCATGTCCCTCTCAAAGGGGTCTAGGAAAAAGAGTTGCTTGGAAGGGTCTTTACACTGGTCATTGGTAAAGTTCTTCTCCTTACAAAATATTGACTTTGTAGGGTTAAGGAGTCCTAAACGGATTCATGGGACACAAGTGGGGTTAGCGGACGTCACACCGGAATAAGTTCAGTTTTTGAGGGAATTTAGACCAAGAAAAAAATAATTATTTTTGGATTCAATGGGAATCTCTCTAAAACAGTACTGGCCAAGCTGATTTTTGAGTCTAGTTGAACAATTTTAACATCACTGCATAACTGCAATTGTGGCGTTTATATACCCACAATATTTGGAAACTTAGGCTATGTTCCCACAGGCAGGATACGCTGCAGAATTTGCGCAACCGAATTCTGTGTGAAAATTTCATAGCATTTACAGTAGCAGCAAATGTCAGCCACATGCTGCAGAAAGAAAATACAGAAAAGTCGCGTGGAAAGTGTTCTGCGGCGCGGCGTTCTAATCCGTAGCATGTCGATGCCGTGTATTACAAGCGAAGATGCTGCGTGTTTGGGCCATAGAATGGGAAGCCTAAATTCCACAAGTTGAGTTTTGTTGCATTTTGTACAGCGTTTGCACAGCAGAAACGTCGTAAAAATTGATGCAAATCCGCTGGCGCACATAAAGTTTGTTACAATCAATGTTTTACACTACATCCGCAGAAAAAAACGAAAGTTGAAAACGACACTGCATTACTGCAGAAATATGCTCTATTTGCTGATGATTCATGTGACTGATTTAGCTGTGTCTTTTTGAGATTCCACTTCAGATTTCCCCCCGCCTCCACTACCAGTACCTATGTATAATTCACACAACCTCTTTGGGTTTTTCTATATGTATTTCTTTAAGAGGCAAAGATACGGCTTCTACCACTTAATTTATGTTTCCTCAGTTTAAAAAAAAAAAAAGGAAAAATTAAACAAACAAGCATGTATCCGGTGCTCCCAAGTGCCTGCTATAGATACTACTATACACCATATACATTTGTTTGTGGTATATAAGGGGCATGTATTTGGTGGAGTTGTTTTTATATATGCCATATCTACCAATTTGGCGGGGATGCATTAGCTTGTATTTCTTATGATCATTTTGGTTGAGATTCCTACTTGGGATAGGGGGATTTTATGAGCGTAATATATTATATATGTGTATATATATCCATTCCTAAAAACACAAATTTGTCAGTTTTATTTACGTAAGGTGGTTCCTGTCTCTTTAGGGTACTTGCTGTGCCTAGTCCCCCTTCACCAGTCACTCCGGAACTTTTGTCCCTGGAGGACATTGGGCTAAGGTTCCAGTATTGTATCGCAGCTGTGGAAGACTTGGAAAGGGAACGAAATGAGCTCATACGAGAGCTGGCCATACTTCAGGAGCCCTCATTGGAAGCTGTACAACAGGCACATGAGGAACTAGTGCAGGCATATGGACAGAAGGCTCAGACAGAACTGGAGAGGGACACTTTGCAGGAAGAGATACGAGGAATACGTCGCAGATTGTTCCGAGTGACTAAAGAATGTGTAGCTTGCCAATACCAGCTTGAAAATCGGCGTCAGGAATTAGCTCAGAAAACAGCAGAACACAAGGAACTAGAGACTGTTGCAGCTCGGTTGACAGAGGAGATTTCCCAACTGCGGAATACCTTTACTCAACAGAGACAGGGGGAAGAGCAGCGAGTTAGAGCTCCACAACGCAGGCGAATCTCACGTGAACTGCAGGAAAGAAGACGGCTCTCTGCAGACCTGCAAAGCCTGACTGAGGAACAACACGGTACCCTCCAAGACCATTATGAGCCCAAACTTCTTCAACGCTTGGAGTGTGCTGAAAGAGGGACACAAGCCCTAAGAAAGGCGCAGGAAGAGTTGCGAAAACTAAGAGGGGAAATAAGGCCACTCCAAGGAGAAGCCTGCCAACTGCAGGCTCAGAAATGCAGTCTACAAGAGCAAATTAATCTCATGAAGAAGAAGAGGGAAGAAGAAGTGCTGCTATACAGGGTATGGATGGAGTCAAGGACAGATTTCATAAATGTTCATCTTGTAAAAGAGCTACTAATATAATTCATATATGTAAGCCTCTGTTCACATTTTCTTTGTAGGCTCTGAACCTCCATTCAAATGTCCATCAGATTTAACAGGAAAAATTGCGCTGCCATGCAGCACTATTCTTCCCGTCAAAACGATGGACATCCTGACCAAACTAATTGTAAGTCAATTGGGTCCATCATACGACGGATCCGGCACAGCGGCTTGATTTTCATTATGTACAAAAGCCAAAATGCAAGTGTGAACATAGTGTAAATGTTTTTGTGGGTTCTGAGAACTGCAGATATGTGAGATAAAGTAGTGATCATTGGGGTGGACATTTTTCTGAAGTGCTGCAAACTCAGTAAAAAACACTACAGCCTCTACCCATCCCGAACTAGCAATTGACACACAACAGATTGTATTCAACTATACAGCAGTAAATAAATGCATACTGATGGCAATGTATATCTGCAATCTCTGCCATTGTATAAAAAAGAACTACTAAACAAGCAGCTGCATATACAAATACATCATTCTATATATTTAAATGTTTGTTTTTTATTAACGGTCTTTGCACACAACTTAGCCTACTTTGATTAGTAGCCAGTTGTAAAATGCCTATAGCCAATTGTATACAGAGTTATATGATAACGTTTTCTGACTTTAAAAAGTAGCAAATTATGGCATATGCCATATTTGTGCAACAATTTGCAACTTTTTATTGGTTTCCGCCACCCACTGCACTTTTTAAAAAGTGGGCAGAGCTTAGCAGAAGAGTACGCGCCACCGCAAGCCACACAAAATAATTTACGCAAGAAAATAGAGTAAATCTTAGCGCAAATTATGTCACTGTGTAGTTTTCCCCTTCTGGTGCACAGAAAGCAGAAGATGCGAAAAATTTATTAAGAGGTGCGCGCCTCTTAATAAATTAGCCGCATCTTACTCCTGCGGGCTTCAGTCTAACATTGGCGTTTAAAGCGCCAATCATAGTAAAATGTGCCCCATGGTGTTGTAAAGTGTAGCTCCAGCTCAAAGTTTAAATGTGCCACCGAGAGTGCCTGGTATCCTGTATCATAGGTATCTATGATTCCAGAAGCTTCCATCTCCTATAAATAATAGGATCTATGAAGGAGAGGAGTCCGGCGTCATACTTTTGCCTAGGATACAGAAGCGCCTGCTTTTCCTACAGCAAGATATTCAAATTTCAGATGGGAGCACCGAAGTTGTATGTTGTAACTGAAGCTAAGCTAAAAAGTTTGGTTTATGTCTTGCCCCGTTTTTGAACTTACTTGAGCATTTCTTACAATGGATAACTTCAAATATGACTTGCAACGTGGTTAAATGTCTTTCACACCTGATATTGATACTAACCTCTTCCATCTTGAACGCTCATGGAGGAATAACCTATTTATAAGACATTTTTACTCATGAGCAGAGATCTGAAAGACTTCCCTTTATCCTCACCCTTTGCCCACTCACCCTTTGCATTGGGCAGGCAATACGTGGGTTCAGCCCAAATGACACGGGAGAGCCCAAGTATTGACTCCTGCATGCATGGTTAATGTTACTTATATGCATGGTGCTTCTACACTTGCAAACATGCAAATATATAGTATGGTTCAGTATTGGCCATTATCCATATTATGAACCATATTAGGTGTGAACACAATAAAAATATAACACAAACGCAAAGGCCAAAGAGTAATTCTGTGCCTGTCAGTCATTATTTATCGGGGAATCCTTTGGACCAGTGTTTCTCAACCTTTCTAAGCCTAGTAAATCCTCGTCAAAGAAATTTGAATCAAGTTCCCCATAACCTACGTTCCATCAGCAAATGTTCTCAACTGGCAGGATATTACACTTAGTGCAAATTCATGCATAAATAAATCACAAATAATGAAATACAATAGGCGTAAGAAGCAACACAAGAGAAAGTTGTCAGTCAATATGGGCATGACCGTCGTCAGCACCCGGCGAACCCGGGCAAGTACCGGCGCCCACTACCCTTTGGGGGACCCACTCTGCCGCCGGGTACTGTCGCTGCATGGCTCCTCCAGGATTGGAATCCCCAGCCAGAGTTTTGCCGACGGCTATTCTGCCGTTTACTCGGCTACAGCCTGCCAGGCAAAGTGCTAGAAGCGGCTCTGCTCTGGGACTCCGCCTCTGGGCAAGCCACTGTCCACGTATGAACAGTGATGTCAGGGGCTTCCCCAGAGTTCCAGAGCAGAGCCTATACTGAAGGAAGAGAAAAGGAGGAATCCTCCAGCTCACCGTGTATGTACACTTGTACTGCTTATAGCGCTCGGGTCCTCGTGTCGGCACACGGCATGGAGTAGAAGCAGAGAACAAAGATTGGATCCAGCGCTAATATGGATAAAAAGGAAACGTCTTCCAAGTTTTATTTGAGTGTTTAAAAACAAAATTGGCAGGATAATTTCCTGGTACAGAGGGAGGGTCAATGGAATGAATAGCCTACACGTGTCAGACGCTTGCTGCGTCCTTACTCATGGCTTAAGAGCATAAGCCATGAGTAAGGACGCAGCAAGCGTCTGAAACGTGTAGGCTATTCATTCCATTGACCCTCCCTCTGTACCAGGAAATTATCCTGCCAATTTTGTTTTTAAACACTCAAATAAAACTTGGAAGAAGTCTCCTTTTTATCCATATCAGCGCTAGATCCAATCTTTGTTCTCTGCTTCAGAGCCTATACTAGCGCTCTGCTCCGGGACTCCAGCTCTGGGGTTTCCCCTGACATCACAGTCCATATATGGACAGTGATGTCAGGAGCAGAGCATTGTCCCAGGCAGAGTGCTAGTAGCGCTCTGCATGGGACTTTGGCTCTGGGATTGCCCCTGACGTCACTATGCGTATATGGACAGTGATGTCAGGGGCTTCCTCAGAGCCGGAGTACTGGAGCAGAGACTTTACTAGCGCTCTGCCCGGGACTCCAACTCAGGGGTTGCCCCTGACATCACTGTGTATATTTGGATGCCAGGAGAGGAGAAGGAGGCCCATGTGGAGCACTAGAAGCGGCTCTGCTCCGGGACTCCGTCTCTGTGGAAGCCCTTGACATTACTGTCCACTGTCATATGAAGCAGAGCAGTGCAGTGTCCCAGGCAGAGTGCTATTAGCTCTCTGCCCGGGACTTTGGCTCTGGGATTGCCCCTGACATTACTGTCCATATATGGACAGTGACGCCAGGAGGAGAGAAGGGGTCCCAGGCAGAGCGCTAGAAGCAGCTCTGCCCGGGACTCCATCTTTGGGGAAGCCCCCGACATCACTGTCCATATATGGATAGTGACGTTAGGGGCTCCTCCTGAAGCGGAATCCCCAGCCAGAGAGTCGGCAATACTCTGGTTGGGGATTCCACTCCTAGAGTGAGCCCCAAAGTCGCTACCTACAGGGAGGGGGATGTGTGGCATTACCTGGGAGGGGGGGCTGTGTGCACTACCAGGGAGGGGGGCTGTATGGCACTCCCAGGAAGGAGGGGCTGTGTGGCACTCCCAGGGAGGAGGGGCTGTGTGCCACTTCCAGGGAGGGGGCTGTGTGACACTATCTACAGTGGGCACTAAATTTATGGGGGTACAATCTGGGCACCTAACTTTCTTTATGGGGGCATAAACAGGGTCTAACTTCTATATGGGGGAACAAAGTGATGTTTTCTGCCATTTTACTGCCTCTGTAATTTACCCACTAAGTCTGTGTCGCCCAAGGGCCCAGATAAAACTCCAATATAGTACTCTATTAATACCCCCATAAAATTATTTATCAATTAATGCTGCCATTCAGTGTCCAATTAATGCTGTATACCACCAGTGCTCATTTAACGTCAATATCCACAGTACAGTAAATGCAGTTTTGTAGTGGTCAATTAAAGGGATTATCTGGGGACCAAAAATGTTTAATAGTTGACACAAAAAAGAAACAGGTTATGGCTAAACCATACCCTTTGTTCAAAAGGCAATCAATTTTCCAAGATTTCGTATGGTAACTTGTATTTTTACCTCTAATTTTCCGGTGAGCCTCTGTAATCCATGTGAGGGAGCAATCTTGTTAACAGGTGGGACGAAAAAGCCTTCCAAAGGCAAATTCCAGGCTATATATTCATCTGTTTCTCAGCCCACTTTGGAGCTCCACCGCAAGGTCGGATGGCTTTCGATTTTCTTCTGAATATCCGCTTATTCCACACCGTGAATAAGGAGGCACAAGGTCCGGGAGGGCAAGAGCATATGCCGGCCGTAAGTTGAATTACAATTCACATGAGGTCTCCTTCCATATCATGTCTCCAGATTTAGTCAGGGATTTGCAGGGCCAGGTATAGACCCAACTTCACTGTCACTGTCCATATATGGGCAGTGACGTTGGCAGCAGTACTGGAGTCCCCAAGCAGAGCATCAGCTGATGTGATGTATGTGACTGCACATCATGATCTAGCAAGATCACTATGTGCTGATAAACGAATGGAGAGAAGTGTATGACGCGGATTGGTCAGCATCATACACTTCTCGCCACAACACCCACTTGGTCAAAAAGTAAAAACACGCCCAGTTGGGCATTAAGAAAATCATTAGCATAAATCTAAAATAGGTCATAATAAAAAACACTGCTGTAATCTACATTACAGCGCTGATCACATTATGTAGAAGATAGGGCACTTATAATGTGGTGATAAAGCCTCTTTAACCTGTGACTTTCCAGTAGTTGCTAACAACACCCAACCTACCTATGCACTCCCAGCAACTCCAACAGGCACTCAGGGCATGCTGGGATTTGCAGTTTTGCAACAGCTCGAAAGATACAGGTTGAAGACCACTAGTTAGACTATAGTTTGGCTGCAAGCTCATGATCTAACAGACTAGGTTTACAGCGAATGGATGAATCTCAGTTCTTCTAGGGGTATGTTCACACGCACTGTTTTCAGACGTAATTCGGGCGTTTTACGCCTCGAATGACGCCTGAAAAAATGGCTCCATTATGCCTACAAACATCTGCCCATTGATTGCAATGGCATTTACGATGTTCTGTTCCCACAAGGTGTTTTTTTTACGCGTTGCTGTCAAAATACGGTGCGTAAAAAGACGCCCGTGAAACAGAAGTGCATGTCACTTCTTGGGACGTTTTTGGAGCCGTTTTTCATTGACTCGAAAAACAGCTCCAATAACATCCGTAAAAAAACCGCGACTTGCTACAAAGGAGCTGTTTTCGGCTGAAAACAGCTCCATATTTTCAGACGTATTTTGCTAAGCCGTGTGAACATACCCTAGCTGTGATACGTTCTATACCAGACTAATAGTACAACTTCAAATAGCCCAACCTATAGATCAACATGGTTGCACCAAAATTCATTTAAATGTTCACCAGAAGACCAGATAAGTACTGGTTGCAAATATCTATTTTGGTCACCCTTTCAGTTCACAGTGAGTTTTTTGACAAATTTTTTGACAAGGAAACCGCATCGGAAACCGCGTCCGAAAATGCCTCCCATTGATTTCAATGGGAGGCGGAGGCGTTTTTTCCCCACGAGCGGAAGAACCGTCTCGCGGGAAAAAGAAGCGACATGCCCTATCTTCGGGCGTTTACGTCTCTGACCTGCCATTGACATCAAAATCTGCTTCAAAATTCCAAACTGAATTTTGGGGCAGAATTTTCTGCCTGCAAAAAACTCCAATGCAGTCTTGGTTCGGAAAAAAATAACGTTTTAAACTGTGTACTTGTTAGCATACAAGGCCTATTATTTCATGCTTTATAATACTTAGAATCTGTGGCGATTAATCAAAACTGGTGCAAAGAAAAAGTGGAGCAGTTGCCCATAGCAACAAATCAACCGGCTTCTTTCATTTTCAAAATAGCATCTGAAAAATGAAAGCTTAAATCCGATTGGTTACAATGGGCTACTACTCCACTTATTCATTGGATCAGTTCTTAGGCTGGGTTCACACGACCATGTTACGTCCGTAATGTACGGAACGTATTTCGGCCGGAAGACCCGGACCGAACACAGTGCAGGGAGCCGGGCTCCTAGCATCATAGTTATGTACGATGCTAGGAGTCCCTGCCTCGCTGCAGGACAACTGTCCCGTACTGTAATCATGATTACAGTACGGGACAGAAGTTCCACGCAGAGGCAGGGTCGTGTGAACCCAGCCTTATAAAACTCCACCTATGTCTGTAGTCTCTCACACTTTAGGGTATGTTCACACGCTTACTAAAAAAACATCTGAAAATACAGAGCTGTTTTCAAGGGAAAACAGCTCCTGATTTTCAGCCGTTTTTTTAGCAACTCACGTTTTTCGCTGTATTTTTTATGGCCGTTTTTGGAGCTGATTTTCTATAGAGTCATTGAAAAACGGCTCCAATAACAGCTCAACAAGTGACATGCACTTCTTTTTCACGGGTGTCTTTTTACGCGCCGTTTTTTAAAAATGAGACGTAAAAAAATGCCCCGTCGGAACAGAACGCCGTATTTCCCATTGAGATGTTTGTAGGTGTGCTGCTTCCATTTTTTCAAACATATTTTGAGGCGTAAATGCCCCGAAATATGCCTGAAAACACTACGTGTGCACATACCCTTAGATTCAGAATTCATTTATAATAATCTCCCAGCTACGAAACTGCCTAGGCGAAGCCCATGAGCATGCATGTCCTCACACAAATAGCCATAAGACAGATCTAATTGACCTGCTCATCAGGGTGTATTTTTAAGGCTATGTTCACATCTGCGTTGGGGTCCAATTCTGACTTTCCGTCGGAGGTTTCCATCAAAACGGGACCCTGAGCAGAAACAAACCAGAGGTTTCAGTCTCCATCACCTTTGATTTCAATGGGGACGGAGCCGATGCCCCTGGTTTCCGTTTGTCTCCTTTGTGCACCGGATCCGTCGTTTTGCCGGAAGCAATAGCGTAGTCGACTTTTTTATTACCTGTATTATTCCTTTTTATTACCTGTAGCTAAATATGAGTTGTTATACTATGCTAAATTAAATGATTTGTGTATTTACATACTGAACATTTAGGGTAAGGCCACACGGTGCGTCGTTGACATGGTTTTGCTGCGGTTTTGTTGCGTTTGAAAACCGCATGCAGTCAACTGCATGCGTTTTTGCCTCTGTAATGCTGCAGTTCTGTTGCGTTTTTAAAGGAAATAATTGATGGACATAGTTTTCACCCGTGTTGAAGTTTATTAGGTGCTTCCTGTATATAGTTCATTACAATGCATTGCAGAACTGTTAGCAAAAACGCAAGCAGTTCAGCAACAACATTGGCAGCGCGGTCATTAACTGCATGCGGTCAGACATTATGAAGATGCAGTTACTGCACAAAAAACACATTGCAATATAATAGCAGCCGTCTGTCCATAACACAAACTTCACCATTGACTTCTATTGAAAAATGACTTGCTGCAGTTTAAAAACGCAACATAAACGCACCGTGAGCGCAGTCTGTCGCTTTACCCTTAATCCGTTTTATAGTTGCTCATGCTGAGGTGAAGTCCGCTTTTAACTGCAGGAAAGTGTAATTAACCCCTTAAGGACACGCTCGATTTGAGTTCTTTCATTTTCGATTTTTCCTCCCCGCATTCCAAAAGCCATATTTTTTTTTATTTCTTTGTCGACATAGCCATATGAGGGCTTGTTTTTTGCAGGACAAGTTGTAGTTTTTCATGGCACCATTTCTTGTACCGCCGAATTTACTGGGATGCTGAAAAAAAAAATATTTGTGGGGTGAAATGGGCAAAAAACATAGATTACGCCATTTTTTTTAGCCCATCAGGCGGTAAAAACGACATATTCACCTTATTCTACAGGTTTATACGATTACGGCGATATCAAATTCATATGTTTTGTTTTATGTTTTACCACTTCTGAAAAAATAAATGCATTTGCTAAAAAAAAAAAAAAAGTTTTGTATCTCCATATTCTGAGAGCCATAACTTTTTTTATTTTTCCATCAATTTAGTGGTGTGTGGGCTTAAATTTTGGAGGATGAGCTGTAGTTTTCACCGATACTGTTTTGGGGTACATGCGACTTTCTGATCACTTTTTATTCTATTTTTTTGGAGAGCTAAGGTGACCAAAAAACAGCAGCAATTTGAATGTTTTAGATATTTATTTATTTTTACGGCGTTCACCGAGCGGGTTAAACAATGTTATATTGTGATAGCTCAGACTTTTACGGACGCGGCGATACCAGTTATGTTAACTTTTATTTATTTTTAACATTTCTTTAGGGGAAAAATGGGAAAAACTCGTTGGATCGCTTGCATGATATACTGCAACACTAATGTTTTGCAGTATATCGTGATTCTGAAAGTCTCTTTTGAAGCCTTGGCTTCAAAGGCAGGGCTTCATAGTACATAGATGGCAGACCTGGGGGCCATTATTAGTCGCCCAGGCTGCTATGACAACCATTGTCACCAGCCGACTGCGTCCTGGGGGGCGCGATGGCGTGTTCGGAGGGGGCACCCCCCTGATTCTTACAATTTAAATGCTGCGGTCGCGATAGACAGCGGCATTTAAGGTGTTAAAAAAGTGGAATCAAAGTGATCTTTGATTCCGCCTGTTACAGTGAGGTGTCGGCTTTTATAACACAGCCGTCACCCGCTGAGTATGGAGCGAGCTCAACCTGTGAGCCCACTCCATACTTCCCCTTAATGGCTGTCACGTACTAGTACGTGACATGTCGTTAAAGCGTTCTTTAGTTTTTTAGCAAATTTCCCAATCTACTTTCTGTATAAATGTTTTCAAGATCTCTGCTTCTTGTTATAGAGTAGGAATATTCATTGTTAACTCTCAGGGTATAAAATCCTGTCCATAGTTACGTGATGAACACACAGTTGCTGAAATCATTGGAAGACACAGCTCTGATACACATACTGTAACGAGCCATGCACCTATGTGTAAATCATGTGCCCTGGAGGCAGTGGGTACCGAAGTAATAATGGGGGGCTTATGTTAACCTTTTTACTGGCTAGTGCTAAGTCCTGCTTTAGTAATCGACGTCGTCAAACAGACAACTGCCATTACTAAGATGGTAATAAAGTGTTAAAAAATATACAGGCATAAAAATGGTGGTAAAGCAATAAAAACATACAGGCATAAAACATTTTTGGACTAAAATAAAAACTCCCCCACACAAATCTCCTTGACCATTTTATAAAGAAAAAAATAAATAAAGCGTAAATCATCGAAGTAGTCCAACGAATCTTCAACGTAGTCCAAACGGTCCAGTGGAACCTGCAAAATAAGCAATTTGAAAAATAAAAAAAACGTATACTCACCCATAGCAGTCTTCTGTCTTCTTCCTTCTCTGCTGTGCCGCAATAGAATCTAGACATCAATAAACTCTAATTTCTATTGTGGCGCACAGGACCTAGAGATGCACCAGTAATATTAATAGATAATGGGAGGTCCTGTGTGCCAGAAAAAGCTAACACAGGGACTCCTAATATAACACAATACCTTTCCTTTAAATGGGAACTAAACTTTTAAAAACTTCTGAGATGTCATAGTGACATGTTAGAAGTTATTGTCAGTGGGGGTCCAAGCACTGAGACCCTCACCGATCGATAAATCAAAGAGGCAGAGCTGCTTGGGTGAGCGCTGAGCTGTTTCGTTTCTGATGGGCTTTTCTAGGAGCCGTGTATGAGCTCAATAGAAAGTCTATGAGTCCGTACACCAACTGGTTGGCTTTCTGGGAAGAGCCGATCAGAAGCGAAGCAAAACTCACCCGAGCACTTCTGCGGCTTCGTTTTAGTGCTCAATGGGGTCTCAGTGCTCAGACCCCCATCGATCAAAACTTTTGACATGTCACTGAAGTGTCTCAGAATTTTTTAAAAGTTTA
Source organism: Rhinoderma darwinii (assembly GCF_050947455.1). Classification (NCBI taxonomy): domain Eukaryota; kingdom Metazoa; phylum Chordata; class Amphibia; order Anura; family Rhinodermatidae; genus Rhinoderma; species Rhinoderma darwinii. The sequence continues at coordinate 2,702,683 of NW_027464514.1, read as the reverse complement.
GATACAGTTGAAGCAGTTAGACAAACCTCCCCCTTGCAGTATAATATTGACGGCTCTATAGGGGAAATTATACTACAAGGAGGGGTCTGAGCTTCTGACTGCTAAGGGCTCTATGTGGAAGGATTATCATACGCTCAGCTTCCTGCCCCCACTAATTTAAAAGTGATCGGCTGATGCTGGGGGTGGGATTATACTGCAAAGGGGGGGGGGGGTGTATGAGCGTCATGCTGCTGACAGCAGAGGGCTCTGTGGGGGAGAATCCCGCCATAGAGCACTCAGTAGTTACTGTCTGAGTGTCTAACTGCTGAGGGATCTATGGGGAAATTAATCCCCCCCCCACAGAGCCCTCTGCAGTCAGATGCTCAGACCCCCCCTGCAGTATAGTAGCTACTGAGGGCTGTATGGGGGGGGGGGATTATTCTCCCCCACAGAGCCCTTTGCTGTCGGACGATCACTTTTAAATTAGTGGGGGCAGGAGGCTGAGTAATGTAAGCGGCGCTCTGTTAGCCTCACCTTTTAAATCACAGGCCGCTCTGCTCCTCCTGACCTGCTCCTCTCTGGCTGCGTGTGCAGCGTCAGAGAGGAGTGTTCTAGCAGACATGCACTTATCCTGCAGCACGTCTGCTAATAAGTGCTCTGGTGGATGGGTCATCAGCTATCCGGTAGTGGACAACCCCTTTAAAGTGTGTCTGAGTAAGATTGTTTATCGTTTCCAATGACAGGCAGAATGGGACTGCAAGGACCCATTATCCACGTTACCTGCCCAGGACCTTAACCATCCTTCTTTGAATTAACTCACCAACACCTTCTTTATGGAAATGTGGAAGTGGCCACAGCTTTATTCTTATTTACAAACATCGGCATGAAGACATATATATATATATATAACTTTTTCTCTCCTTCTCCTGAAATGCCGATGCTCCCTGTCTCCATCAGGCATGTAGGGTGCTACCTCCGTCTTCATCTGCCGTACTTTCCGCCAAGAAGGGGGAACTGAGAAACCTACTCAGTCCCCCGACCACCCCCACCAAGCAACGCCAACCCTCTCTCGGCACCATCCAAGAGGTCCAATAAAAAGATATCGAGCCCGATATCATTCAGATGCACTCCATCCAGCGCCAGCAAATCTGCATTATCCCCCTCCAGGGATTGGTGTCGCAAACCCTATCCCCCCTATAGAGCGAATGAACCGCGACACCCGCACATTAATTAGCCTGCGCACTCTTTCCAATGCTGCCATGTTCCTCGCTCCTCGCCACACCGTGCGCGCCACTATCTCGGACCAAACTACCACACAACGGGCGAACAGGTCCTGAAAACGCGCCAAATCAGTCCGTATAAATGATAATAACTCGGCCATTTTTACTTGGCCGATATCATTTCCACCAGCATGTATGAACAGGACAACAGGTCCGTACGTGTGCCTTGTAACTGCCACTACTTCTGGCAGTAACTGCACCCACCGTAATCCCCGGACACCTCTCCAATGGACGTCGGCCTGTGAGAGGCCCAAATTCGGACCCAACGGCCTACGTCCCGCTCGAACTGCTGCCCAATGCACATACGAATGCCCCAAGATCCACACTTGGGGGCGCCGCGACCCTAACAAAGAAAATCAAGCTACATTCCGGTCAAATGAAGATACAGGCAGGATTAACATAACACTCCATATAAAACGAGGAAGGAAAAACAGGGGTGGGGGGGTAGGGGGGGGAGGGGGGGGCATTTTTACTATGAAAACCTTCCAGCTTACACACTCTTAAAACCAAATCAGGTCGCACATATGACTTATAGCTATTAGAACGCCATCTACCCAGACGCATGATAGCCGCTGAATCCAAGCCCAATGCATCCGCCTCAGTTGCCGCCCCTATCCTAAACGAATGTGTACCAAACTCGCCCGGTGGCAAACCCAGGTACTTCAAACCGGCCTTAAAAATCGCCTCAAATTGAAAACGCGACATTGCGGATCCATCCTGATGGATCAAGAATTGAGCCCCGGGCAATCGGACCAACACGAATTCCTGGACCCATTTTACCGGGCAATCCTGCCCCCCAATCCTCCCAATCGACAGCCAAGCACCCCTCCCTACCATGTCAGTCTTTGACCTCCGCACACAGACCCTGAGAGAATCTCCCAACGTCACTACATCAGATCCGAGAAGACCACCGCTTGCACCCACGCTGTGCGGAACCAGCTCACTAACCCGTAATGCGGCAAAGAAAGCCAAAGAAAACGCCGCGCCGAACAAGGACACTTCATATTCATCCCGACACACAAAACATAAAACGGCTAGAAGCCGACCCAGAAACGAAAAAGATACTGGCCGCCTCGTGTCCCTGGAACACGCCTCTTTTTTCCACCCTTTTAAAGACTGCCGAACTACAAATTCTTTTGTAACATCTCTGCATCCCCACAATTTTAACATAAAGGCCACCCCTGCTAAAAACTTGCTCGCCGTGGCCGCACTACCCCCTTCCTGACGTAATTGTACCAAACTTGCTAACGTGACGTCCAGGTGACACCCATCCTGTGATGGGAAGTTATTCCCCGCAATCTCCAACCATCGATCCCACGCTCTGCAATGACTCTTCCAAGTCGCCGGTACCACCGAACCCCTCAACAGCCTCATAAGTTGTCCTCGACCAGGGCCCATAAGTGAAGGGGCGGGGACTCCCCTTCTGCCAAAGCTGCCGGGTGCAATTCCCGAAACCGGGACACCTGTGAACGAGACAAAGCATCAGCCATCACATTACGGACTCCCGGAACATGTTTTGCACGAAACCACACATTCAAACGCAAACACTTCAAAACCAACCGTCTTAATAAAGCTAATACCGGCAATGAACTAGACGACAACCCGTTCACCGCATGCACCACCGCCATGTTGTCTGTCCAAAATACAATCCTCTTATTCACCATCACGCTACCCCACAACTCTATTGCAACTATAATAGGAAACAATTCCAATAGTGTCAAATTACGTAAAACTCCCAAATCACTCCAATGCGAGGGCCAAGGGGACCTACACCAACTTCGGCCCAAAATTGCTCCAAAACCATCACTTCCGGCTGCATCCGTAAACAATTCCAAGTCTACATTAGACAACTCCGCGTCCTGACATACCGACCTCCCATTAAACGAACTCAAAAACGAATGCCAGACAAACAAATCCTTCTTCATCCAAGAGGTTACCCGGATAAAATGATTCGGCTTCGAGATACCCCTAGTGGCTAAAGACAAACGCCTAGAAAAAACACGACCCATTGGAATTATCCGACAAGCAAACACCAGCAGTCCCATTAACGACTGTAACTGTTTTAACGTCACTTTTTTCGACCCCATGACCTGGTCAACTTGCGTCACTAGCCTTGCCAATTTTTCATCAGGCAAGCGAAAAATCATCCGCTCGCTATCTATTTCGATACCCAAAAATGACAAAACAGTTAACGGACCTTCCGTCTTATCTTCGGAAATAGGTACACCAAAACGCGACATCACCTGTCGAAACACTCTCAGCAACGTGCTGCACAACCCAGAGCTACAAAAAGAAAATCATCCAGATAATGAATGACCGAGTCACAACCAGACTCCAAACGAACTACCCATTCTAGAAATGACGCAAACATCTCAAAGTAACTGCATGATATTGAACAACCCATGGGAAGGCACATATCAACGTAAAACCCTTTATCTAAACAACAACCCAGCAGGTGAAAACACTCTGGATGAACCGGCAGCAAACGAAAGGCCGCTTCAATATCAGATTTAGCTAACAACGCCCCCTGTCCAGCCGCCTGTACCAGCCTTACTGCAACATCGAAAGACGTATACGAAACCGCCGCCTCCGCCCTAGAAATACCGTCGTTAACAGAACCACCGCGAGGAAAGGTGATGAATCAGCCTAAACTTTCCCCGTTCCTTCTTTGGAACTAAACCAAGGGGGGAAACTCGCAGATTCGTATACGGCGGCTCGCTGAATGGACCTGCCATTCTCCCTAATTCCACGTCTTTCGCCAATTTTAGCCGCGCAATGCCCACATTCTCATTGATCGACTTCAAATTGTCAGCCAATGACAATGTCGCAGAATATTCAAAAGGAATCTCAAAACCAAACGAAAACCCGCTAGTGAGCACCTCTGCTTCCCGTCTCCTGTGGTACTGCTCTAACCATGGGCCCATCTCGAGCACGTTCACCGGCGTTCTCCGCTGCGCCGGAAGGAGGTGCCTTAACCGGCTGCTTACCTCTCCGGAAACACCGGAGCGCCGCATGAGCGCCCCCACAGATGGAGCATTCATGTCGGAATTTGCACGCGGCAAAGAAACGACAGTGGCCCTCGTTGTAGAGCCAACAGGCACCCAGGGCCTAGCGGCCGCAACTCCAGGGGCGGGGCCCGGCGCTGCGGCCGCACTGGGAAAGGGGCGTTGTTGCCTGCTCCCTTGCGCTAAGATAAGCTGCAACCACACGTCCGTTGCCTTCGTCGCCCAACTAATATCAGGCGACAAAGCCAAACGACGCCGAAATTCTTCATCATATCGCCACCAGGCCGCACCACCGTGCAGCCTGTGGGCGCTGAAAATTGTGTCAAAATAGACAAACAACTCGGCCCCTTTCCCAGGATAGCGTTGGCAAATAACATGAGCCAGTGTAGCATAACACTGTACCCAGTTGCCAAACGTTTTCGCGACTTTTGCTTTCCTATCTGAACCTCTCTCAAAACCCCGCTCCTTGTCGACAGTCACCTGCTCCACCGAGACCAAGGACCAAATATCCACAAATTCATTCCTCCAAATCTTGTCCTTGATCTCCGCTGACAAATGAGTCCCGAGAGGAGCGACTCCACAAAACAATGAATCTCTAAACGTCAAACTAGCTAAAGCATTCTCTTTCTCAGACGGGGGCATAGCTCCCTCTGGTGGCACCGAGGGACACGACGTTCCCTCATTCACTTTTAACCCAGCCACCACGGCTTTTAAAACAGAAATCAAATCCGCAACCGATGCATTAGATTTATTAAGCCATGCGTCACCGCAGGCCGACTCACCGCTCCCAGAGGTCCCACCGACTCCAGAGGGTCCTTCAGCCACTTGCCGCGGCACTGGAACCACGGCCTGCACCTCCTCCACCGGCCCGGCGAGAGGGACAACCTGGGACAGCTGCTCCCGATCCACCGACAAGCGCTGCACCTCCCGGCGTCGACTGCGTCTCTGCGGCCGTGATGATCTCCGCGACGACCTCCTCCACGATCCTGATGATGCAGACGTCGTCGCCGACGAGGAGGAGAATCCATCGCTGGAAGACGAGGAATACCGCCGACCACGCCTCTTCACGTCACCTGATCTGCGACGTCTCTGATGGCCGTGCCGGCGATGTCCTCCAGCCCGGCGTTTCCTCCCTCGCCTGGAACGCTCCCTCCTTGGACCTGCAGGAGAAAAAGATGACAAGGCAGGAGAAGGGCAAATCGAGTCCAAAACACCCTCGACCCTATCCCTCCTAGCACACTCCCCCCCTGGCCTTGACCCATGCTGACAGGGGCCCGGGGGGGACCGGGGTGGAGAAGCGACAGGCACCGCAGAAGCCCCCGCTCCCTGGCTGGGCTGCTTGCTCACCGCCCGCTTCCCCGAACCCGCCGCCATCTTCTTTTTATGTGAGCCGCCATCTTGTTTCCTGGCCGCACTGCGCCTGCCAGGACGTCCCGCCTCTGTTCTCCCCGCCGCCAATTCTGGCTGCGCAGAGAACAGCACGGGGAAAGATGGCGCCGACCCCGGCTGCACACAGGCACCGGAAGCAAGTCCCAGCTCCCGTGAACATGCCGCATGGTAAGCGACCATGTCGGACCAATCACCTGTGCCCGCCATATTCACCCCACTGTCCCGAAAGTCGACCGCTGCCTCCGCGCCCGCATCAGCAGCTCGAGGCGGGTTGTACCATGCCCGTACCGGTTTAACAGCCGCCCTCTTACCGCCATGGGGAAGGACGCCAGCGCGACGAGTGGGCGGGGGGCACTTTGTCGACCGACGAAGCGCCCGTCGACATAGGCCTAGGGGACCTGCTGGGACCACCGCATGACTGTGCAGCAGTCACAGCACCCCTCATAGCAACGGGGCTAGGGCTCAGTCGAACCGGAGGGCGTGTAACGCGCTGCGGCCTTCCTCGGGTAGCCGCTCCCGACTGTTCCGTGCCGCGCTCTGATCCTCGCTTTTCTCCTTCCTCCAGCAGGGATTCCAGCCAGGCAGGTTCCTCCGATGCTACCCGCTGTGCCACCTTCCGCAACAGTTCTTCTGCCATCTTCTTGAAAGGAACCCGCTCTGAATCTCCACAGCAGCAGCAAAGGTGTTTCTTCCACTGCAGCTTGAAGGTAAGAGGGCTTTCTGCTCCAAACCCCTGCCTTATATCTTCTTAACCACGCCCCTCTTACCCCTTGTTAACCAATCCTGGTCCTGGGCATTATTTAAACCGTTCCATCCTTTCTTAACCCCTTGCAGTCCCTGACACTCTCCCTAGGCGCTTCAGTGTCTGCAATGAATGCGGCTCTAGAATTTAACACAGGCTGTTACTTTGGATCTAAAAAGTAATGAACGTTTTATATTATATAAACTGTAAAAAAGGGATGTTCTAAGCTGAACATACACTTTACAATTCCATTCCATCAGCTTTTAAAATCATTACCATTAAAGGGTAACTAAACATTTGACAAACTTCTGACATGTCATAATGACATGTCAGAAGTTTTGATTGGTGGGGGTCCGAGCACTGAGACCCCCACCAATCGCTAAAACGAAGCGGCGGAAGCGCTCGTGTGAGTGCTCAGCCACTTCGTGTCTGTTCGGTTTTTTCCTGAAATCAGTGTATCAGAGTACGGACTCAATAGAAAGTCTATGAGCCCGTCCTCCGATACATCGGCTTTCCGGAAAAAGCCGAACAGACACGAAGTGGCTGAGCACTCACACGAGCGGTTCCGCTGCTTCGTTTTAGCGATTGGTGGGGGTCTCAGGGCTCGGACCCCCACCAATCAAAACTTCTGACATGTCACTATGACATGTCAGAAGTTTGTCAAACATTTAGTTACCCTTTAAGTTAATAAAATCTAGCCTGGACTATAAAATACTTAACAATGGAAATCCAGCAGTAATTATTACACCTTATTTTAAAAATACAACAAACAAATCTACATTTGGTGAAATGTTAAAAACGTTCTAACATGCACGATATTCTCAGAGGTAACAAAGCATCCCTAAACAGACATAATGTACAGAGCTGTGAACTACTGAAAAAAAATAGTCGTATAAAAGTCTATAGCAAATTAATTCTACAATCAGCCCAACACTATCCATCTAAGGCTGTTCCCAAGTAACGTAAACACAGCAGAATTTGACCAGATTTTCCGTCCAGAAATTCTGCAGTGTTTACAGTAGCAGCAAGGTACATGAGATTAAGCAAATCTAATCCACACAAAGAGTTTTAACCCTTTCCCTCTTTGGCCGCTTTTGACCTTCCTGACAGAGCCACATTTTTCAAATCTGACATGTTTCACTTTATATGGTAATAACTTCGGAATGCTTTTTACCTATCCAAGCGATTCTGAGATTGTTTTCTCGTGACACATTGGACTTTATGTTACTGGCAAAATTTGCTCGATACATTGAGTATTTAATTGTGGAAAAACACAAACATTTTGCGAAAAATTAAGAAAATTAGCATTTTTATAAATTTAAATGTATCTGCTTGTAAGACAGGCAGTTATACCACACAAAATGTTTTCTAATTAACATCACCATATGTCTACTTTAGATTGACATCGTTTTTTGAACATACTTTTATTTTTCTAGGACGTTACAAAACGTATAACTTTAGCAGCAATTTCTCAAGAAAATTTCAAAAGGCTATTTTTTCACGGACTAGTTCAGTTGTGAAGTGGCTTTGAGGGTCTTATATATTAGAAACCCCCAATAAGTCTCAATTTAAAAACTTCACCCCTCAAAGTATTCAAGACAGCATTTAGAAAGCTTTTTTTTTATCCTTTTAGACGTTTTACATGAATTAAAGCAAGTAGAGGTGAAATTTCCAAATGTCATTTTTTTTTGCAGAAATTCATTTTTAATCCATTTTTTTTGTAACACAGAAAGTTTTACCAGAGAAATGCAACTCAATATTTATTGCCCAGGTTCTGCGGATATCCCACATGTGGCTCTAGTGTGGTAATGTACTGAAGCACCGGCCTCAGAAGCAAAGGAGCACCTGGAGGATTTTGGGGCCTTCTTTTTATTAGAATATATTTTAGGTACCATGTCAGGTTTGAAGGGCTCTTGAGGTTCCAAAAATGTGGAAATCCCCCAAAAGTGACCCCATTTGGGAAACTACACATCTCAAGGAAATTATCTAGGGGTATAGTGAGCATTTTGACCCCAAAAGTTTATTGCAGAAATTATAGGAAGTAGGCCATAAAAATGAAAATCTACATTTTTTTCAAAGAAAATGTAGGTTTAGCTAATTTTTTTTTAATTTCCAGAAGGACTAAAGGGGGAAAAGCAACATTTGTAAAGCAATTTCTCCCGAGTAAAACACACGGCAGGGCTCAGAAAGGAAAGAGCACTACTTGGCTTTTGGAGATCACATTTAGCAGGAATGGTTTGCGGAGGCCATGTCACATTTACAAATCACCTGAGGGGACAAAACAGTGAAAACGTCCAAAAAGTGACTCCATTTAGGAAACTACATCCCTTGAGGAAATGATCTAGTGGTGTAGTGAGCATTTTGACCCCACAGGTGTTTCATAGAATTTATAAGAATTGGGCAGTGAAAATAAAAACAATCCTTTTCTTCAATAAGACATAGATTTAGCTCAACGATTTTCATTTTCTCAACAAATAAAGGAAAAATAATTATTTTCTGAAAAAACATAGAAATTTGTAATACTTACAAGGAATAAGGAAGAAAATGCACCCCAGCATTTGTAAAGCAATTTCTCCCGAGTACGGCAATACCCCATATGTGGTCATAAACTGCTTTGGGCACAGAGTAGGGCTCAGAAGAGAAGGAGCGCCATTTGGCTTTTGGAATGCAGATTTCGCTGGATTGGTTTCTGGTCGCTATGTCACATTTGCAAAGCCCATGTGGGACCAAAACAGTGGAAACCCCCCAGAAGTGACAGCATTTTGGAAACTACACCCCTCAAGGTATTCACCTAGGGGTGTAGTGGGCATGTTAACCCCGCAGGTGTTTTGCAGAAATTAGTGTGCACTCGATGTTGCAGAGTGAAAATGGGATTTTCTCCATAGATATGCCAATACGTGGTGCCCAGCTTGTGCCGCCATAACAAGACAGCTCTCGAATTATTATGCTGTGTTTCCTGATTTTAGAAACACCCTACATGTGGCCCTAATCTTTTGCCTGGACATTTGATAGGGCTCAGGAGTGAAAGAGTGCCATGTAAAATTGAGGCCTAATTTGGCGATTTACAAAGTATTGGTTCACAATTGCAGAGCCTCTGATGTGAAATAATACAAGAAAGCCCTGAGAAGTGACCCCATGTTGGAAGCTACACCCTCAAGGCATTTATTAAGGGGTGTAGTGAGCATTTTCACCCTACAGGACTTTTCCATAAATGATTGCGCTGCAGATGGTGCAAAGTAAAATTGTCAAGTTTTCCCTAGATATGCAATTTCAGTGGCAAATAGGTTGTGCCCAGCTTATGCCACTGGAGACACACATCCCAAAAATTGTTAAAAGGGTTCTCCCGGGTATGGCGATGACATATATATGGAAGTAAACAGCTGTTTGGGCACACTGTAGGGCTCAGAGGGAAGGGAACACCATTTGGCTTTTGGAGTGTGGATATGCTTGGTAGTAATTTTGTTTGAGTATTGCTGGTGTTTCCATTTATAATGTGGGGGCATATGTAAGCTTGGCAGAGTACATCAGGGGCATAGTCATGTGGTATAATAATTGGGTTAAAAAAAAACAGTAAAATAATCCATAGATGTGTGTTACACTGTGACACAATCCCTTCTGCACAGGCCAGTGTCGCACTGATAAATGTCCTTCCTTATCCCCCACTTCTGGTCCACACTTCGCACCTTTGCAGTTTGAGGAATTTTTCTGGGAAAGTGTTGTCCAGAAGATATGTTTAGGCCCTCCCCTTCCTGGTTCCCTAATTTTAGGGCCTTGATAATTCACCTCTTGAAACAGAAGAAATGTTCCCCTCGGGCCTGCACAACTGCGTATTTTTTACTTCCTGATTTATGGAAGTCTTAACTAATTTTATTTTTTCATAGACGTAGTGGTATGAGGGATGTTTTTTTGCGTGACGAGCTGTAGTTATTATTGGTACCATTTTGGGGTACATGCGACTTTTTGATCACTTTTTATCCTATTTTGTGGGAGGCAAGGTGACCAAAAAACTGCAATTCCAGCATTGTTTTTTTTAGGGGTTTTTTATACAGCGTCCACCATGCGTTATAAACTACATTTTAACTTCATTCTGCGGGTCAGTACGATTCCGGCGATACCTAATTTATAGCACTTTTTTATGTTTTACAACTTTTTGCAAAAATTTGTTTTTCCTGTCACCAAGTTTTGAGAACCATAACGTTTAAATTTTTTTGCTGACTGAGTTGTATGAGGGCTTGTTTTTGAGAGCCGAGCTATAGTTTATATAGGTACCATTTTCGGATACATGCGACTTTTGATCACTTTTTATTCCGATATTTGTAGGGCGAAGTGACCAAAAACCAGAAATTCTGGTATAGTTTTTTACGCCGTTCACCGTGTGGAATAAATAACACAATATTTTTATAGTTCAGGCCATTACGGACACGGCGATACCAAACATGTTTGGTTTGTTTCTTTTTTTCAATAATAAAGGACTTGATAAGTGAAAAGGGCGATTGTGTTTTATTTTATTACTTGAAACTTTTCTTATATGTTTTAAAACATTTTTACACTTTCTTTCAAGTCCCACTAGGAGACTTGAAGGTCCAACTCTCAGATTGTTTTTTTTTTATATATATACATTGCGCTACCTATTTAGTGCAATGTATTAGATCTGTTAGTCATTCACTAACAGCAAGCCGATTAGGCTTCACCTCCCGGCGGGGCCTATTCGGCTTCCGTAATGGCAGAGCAGGAGGACATTGTTAGGTCTCCTGTTGCCATAGCAGCAGTCGCCAGCCCTGATTTCATAGCTGGCGATCTGCAAGCAACCTCTAAGATGCAGCCATCGTTTCCGATCGCTGTATCTAAGGGGCTAATGGCAGGGATCGGAGCTAGCTCACAGGTGGATGTCAGCTGTAACATAGAGCTGACATCCACCGCTGATTACGCCGGTTCAGCTCCTGAGCCAGCGACATCTTGCAGTCGGCTACGGGAGCTTTTCAGGCTTCGCCGACGGGCGGGTCCTGTAAGGCTCCCGTGTTAGGCATACCGGGAGGCCAGTATTAGGCCTCCTGTTGCCATTGAAGCCACCGGAACCCCTGCAATGTTATTGCAGGGGTTCCGATGAGCTGCAAACAACTTAAATGCAGCGATCGCTTTTGACAGCTGCATTTAAACATCGGTCCTCGCCATTACCCCAGGGTGTCGGCTAGAAGATGGTGGCACCGCTTTCCACAATTTGTCGTATGGATATGGCAAAATGCGGGAAGCACCAGTTTCCATGACGTATCCATACGACAAATGTCGGGAGGGGTTAAACCCACAGAAAGTGTGGTCAGAAATTCACATTCTGAACGGAGTTTCATTCTGCAGTATGTCAATTGTTGATGTGAATTTGGAACATACCCTTGAAAATGAGCCCATCTTTAGAAAACTACCACAGTAAACGTGCCATTTTTTGTGGTTTACTTATTTATTTAACCCCTTAAGGCCAGGCCATTTTGCACGTTAATGACCAAGGATTATTTTTTGTTTTTTCACGGTCGGATTCCAAGAGTCGTAACTTTTTTTTTATTCCGTCGATATAGCCGTATAAGGGCTTGTGTTTTGCGGGACGAGTTGTACTTTGTAATTGTGCAATTTTTAGATGCTTATAATATATCGATTAACTTTTATTAACTTTATTTTAGGAGATAATTGAAAATAAGCAGCTATTCCAGCATTGATTTTCAAGTTAAAAATTTACGCCGTTTACTATGCAGCGTAAATAACATGTTAACTTTATTCTATGGGTTGGCACGATTACGGGGATATCAAATATGTAAAGGTTTTATATGTTTTCCTACGTTTGCACAATAAAAACCCTTTTAGAAGAAAATTACTTATTTTTGCATCGCCGCATTCCAAAAGCCGTAATTTTTTTTTGGGGACCTCCCTGATTCAATGCATGAAGCAGCAGTGCTGATATTCCCAAAACCAGGAAATCATATAGAGGAAATCACCTCATATAGAGCAATCTCTCTACTTAATGTGGATGGCAAAATATTGGCAAGGGTTTTGATAACAGTTTCAAAAGTTATAGAAGTGGTGACTAGAGATCAGGCAGGGTTTATGCCCAATAGACGCACAACGTAAAATATTAGTAGTTTATGTTTGAATACGCAGGGCACCCCACCTGATCCTAAACATCTGCTGGTATTACTAGACGCCTCCAGGGCCTTTGACCCGGTTAAGTGGGGGCTCTTGCAAGACGTACTGGGGAGGATGGGTTTTGGTACAATAGTCAGACAATGGATAAAAATAACATATCTTAGACCATGGGCACATGTTCTAATTAATGGGGGGAAAAACATCTAACTTCCTGCTTGGTAGAGGTATCCGTCAGGGGTGCCCTCTGTCCCCACTCTTGTTTGCCCTCGTAATTGAACCTCTTCCTGTAGCAATAAGAGGAGACTTGGGTATACGTGGCTTTAGATATGGCAGGTTAGAGAAAAAAATGTATGTTATATGCAGATGATGTAATGTTATTCTTGGAGGATAGGGGGAGATCGCTATCCAGAGATATGGAAAAAAAATACATGAATATTCAGATTAACGCACAAAAGTTTAATTATGCCTCTGGATAACTCATGTGTGGACATTTCTCTTCCGCTTTGTAACACCTCGTTCAGATATTTGGGGATAAATATCTCTAAAAATATTGATGATTATCTTGAATTGAATACAAAACCCCTATTTAGATGGAGGTCAAAATCTGGTCAAAACTCCCACTCTTTACATGGACGGTCTGCATTGGTTAAATCTGTGCTGCACCGCCAGGTATTGTATATCCTGGTAAATAGCCCAGTATGGCGGAATCCTAAAATATTTAAGACAATAGATGCAAATTATAGGGATATAATATGGAAAGGCCGCAATGAAAGAATAGGTTCAAACATCCTGCAGAGAAATAGAGAGGGGAGGGGTTTAGCTGTTCCAAAAACTCAAATGTATTTCCTGGCAGGCCAAATGTCTCAGTGGGGAGGCTGGCGTTTAAATAACTGAGAATATCCCTGGGAAATTGCTAAGTTATTATGGAGTAGGAAATTCGGAAAGTTATACTAGAGGCTAACTCCAAAATATTTTGCACTAAATGCCCCACTGGGGTGATGTTGCACAGCAGCCCCAGTTACAGGTGAAATCAGACCTCTCATAGTGACGATTGTCACTAATAGGACTGTGCTGGGTCTAGTAAGACCCAGCAGCAGTCTGTCAGTAACAGCACCCGGCGATCATGTGACCAGTCACATGATCACCGGGAGGAATAGAGACAGCGCCGCTGCCTCTATTCCTATACACAGCGTTCATTGAGCACTGTGTACAAGTGATCAGAGAAGGCAGAATCTATCCTCTCCTTAGGTTCCCCGGCAGTCACTGACAGCCGGAGACCAGACATTCAGCTGCCCGATCGCTCGGGCAGCAAGTTAAAACCAGAGCTGTAAAAAGTCTATGGCTCGGGTTTTAAGGACCCTGACCGCCGGCCGTAAAAACACAGCCAGCGGTCGGGAACCAGTTAAATAAATCCCATGTACCCCAAAACAGTACCAATCAAAACTACGTCGCGTGCTACGAAAAACAAGCCCCAAAAATCACTACATTGAGAGACAAATAAAAAAAAATTACAGCTCTTAGAAAGAGACGATGCAAAAACAAATAATTTTAGTTCAAAATTGTTTTTATTGTGCAGAAGTTGTAAAACATAAAAAACCTATACATAAGTGGTATCGTCGTAATCGTACCGACGCATAGAATAAAAGTAGTGTTATTTACGCCGCAGTAATCGGCATCAATTTAAAACGCATACAACAATGGCGGAATTTCAGGGTTTTTTCTCTATCCCCCCCCCCCGCCAGATGTTGTTCAAAAAACATGTACCCCAAAACGGTGCCATAAAAAAAGTACAACTAATCCCACAAAAAACAAAGTCCTCATACAGCTATGTCGAAGGAAAAATAAAAAAAAAGTTATAGCTCTTTGAACGAGACTATAGAAAAACGGAAAAATTAGCTTGGTCATTAGGGCCTAAAATAGGCTGGTCACTAAGGGGTTAAAGAATAGATTTTGAAAAAAAAAAAAAGGGATAAAAAAAAAAAATCTATGGGGAGTCGATTAATGAAAAAGCAGTGAATTGGGAAACCCTAGTGGATAAATGGGAGGACGTAGGGAAAAGAGAGGAAGCAGTGGTTAAACGTATTTCTTTATCTGTATTCCTCTCCCAAAGGACCTCTCAACTCTTCATAATTCATAGTGCTCATTATACACCGACCACATTAAGAGATGGGATATAGGGAAACTGATAGTTGTCCAAGATGTATGGGCCTGCAGGGAGATCTGATCCACTTAATATGGAATTGCCCAAAGCCAAGAAGATACGGTTATAGAATAGAATTTATAATGTTTAGATAGACTGCAGCCCAATTATGGATATACTTGGATTTAGCCTTGGGATAAATCTAAATAACGCTCAAAAAAAGATCATTAGGGTGCAGTTTATATATCGATAGGAAAAGGATATTGAAAAAATAAAAATAAAAAAATGGATCTCAAATAAGCCCCCGGGATGGAAAGCAGCGGTTCTGAGGTATATCCATCTGGAGGGTATTCAATGTAAAAATATGAAGACAGCTCAAAAATTCTCAGCAATGGGGAAACTGGTATAATGAGGTAACCGCAGATATTGAAGAACGCTGGTTGAAAAAAATTACAATTTGTGTTTTTTTTTATCCCTTGGGGGTTGGGGTGGGCAGGGAGGGAAAGGTGATTTATTACTTGCATTTTTTTATGTATTTAATGTGAAGTAACTTTGTAGATGAAAAGTAGTGACATCATTTTGTATATGATGTGAAAAGTAAAGGAAAAAAAAACTAAATCTAGATTTTATGCAAATTACCACTATAAAAGTTGAAGCAGCAAACTTTGTGAAAACCAAAATTATTGTGTCAGTCTCAAAAGTTTTGGCCAGGACTGTAGTCACAGCAGCAACTCTTGCTATAGCAGTCACAGAAATATTAAAACACCCACCTTCACTAGTAGTCACAGCAGCTGCACACAAGTCTCAACCTCACCATGCGCAGTGCCAAGTGTTGGCTGGAGTGGCGTAAAGCATGTCGCCACTGGAATCTGAAGTGATGGTGTTTTGTGGAGTGATTAACTATGATTCAACATCCAGCAGTCTAAATGGCCAATTCTGTTTGGCGGGTGCCATATTGCTACCTACCAGAACGCAAAGTGCCATGTTTTTTTTTAGGGCTAGAGCTGGGCACCAGTAAAGGGAAACATTGATGCTAAAGCACACAAGGACATTTATGCGTCTAACTTTGAGGCAACAGTTTGTGGAAGGCCAGTTCCTGTTCCAGCATGGCTGTGCCCGTGCACAAAGCAAGGTCCATAAAAGACATTGGGATGACAAATTTGGTGTGGAAGAAGTTGACTGGCCTGCAGAGCCCTGAAGTCAGCCCCATCCAACAACACAGGGATAAACTAGAATGCAGATTGCGAGTCAGACCTCACCCAACATTAGTGTCTGACCTCACAAATGCTCTTTTGGCTAATTGTGCATCTATTCCCAAACTCTCCAAAAACTTGAGGAAAGCCTTCCCAGAAGAGTGTGGTTTTCCATTGGGATGACCAAAAAGCTCATAGATGTGACGGGCAAATGTCCACATGCTTTTGCCCATATAGTGTGTATATAGCTATAGAAATATATGCTCTTGTTAATGTGAAGGTGCGTTGCAGTGACATCTAGTGGCCAATGGACAACAGCCTAACAAATTACACTGCATTTTGATTACTATATAGCTTCATGTATACATTTGGAATTGATTTAGTAATCAATGTTTCTTTTACAGAGGATGCCTTGAACTATATGGAAAGCTTTTCAAGCCTGTTACAAAAAAATGACCACTTGAAGACTATGACCAGTCCAAATCTGTAATATAATGGAACTTGATGTGGAGTGAAGCAGCAGCTGTGCCAGAAGTCCAAGATTTCCACTTCTATACAGCGCTTGTAGAGTGTGGTCTCGCTCAAGAGTTTTAGTAAATTGACTTTGCAGCTGCAATTTCAGACAAGAAATGAAGGCAAGAAAAATTCAATATCACAGTTCTTTTTGAGTGAAATAGTGATTTTTACAAAACAAATGCTATTTATTGTAATGGCTTCAAGTGAACATTTGGGTGAAATGACACTCATTACCCATTGTAGCGCCCATGGCCGCGGGCCGTCGGGTTCACTCACCTCCTGACGCCCGCAGCCATGGATCTGTGAGCGCTGGCCTCCGTCTCCCTCCTAGGAGATGCCAGCGCTCACTTCCGCTCCGTCCGGCCGGGTCCCGTAGGGTGCGCGCGCACGCTCGCGCCCGCTCTTAAAGGGCCAGCGCGCGCACATGAAAACAATGTTCATTAACCCAGATGATTTCCTGCCCTATAAGAATGCCCCAGCCCTTCTGATCCTTGCCTGAGCGTTGTTAGTCTTTCCCAGTCTGTCTCGCAAATGGTCCCTTAGTGTCTCCCGTTCCAGCTGTTACCCGTGCCCTGTTACCCTTCCTGTATTCTGCATTGTTTCCGTGCCTACCCGTGTTCAAGTGTCGTCTGCCACGTCAAGTGTCATCTGCCACGCCAAGTGCCATCTGCCACGTCAAGTGCCATCTGCCACGTCAAGTGTTATCTGCCACGCCAAGTGCCATCTGCCACGCAAAGTGCTATCTGCCACGTCAAGTGCCAACTGCCACGTCAAGTGTCTTCTGCCACGTCAAGTGCCATCTGCTCATCGGATACTGCCCGCCACGTCTGGCGCCACTTTCCGTACCTGCCTCCATCCGTGCTGAAGCCACAGCCACCGCCCGGACTATTTCAGGTACCTAAGCATTACTGGCTAATGAAACAAAAATGGTGTGTAGAAAAGGCAGATCCAGCACTCCAATGTATAAAATTTCCAATTTTTATTAGGTCATTTTAAAAACATAGCTTAAGCTATGATTAAGGACCCCAGTGGTCTGAAACGCGTAAGCGTGGTCCCGGGATTTTTGTTTTATCCTTGTTTTTAAAATGACCTAAAAAAAAAAGAAAAAATAAATTGGAAATTTTATACATTGGAGTGCTGGATCTCCCTTTTCTACACACCATTTTTGTTTCATTAGCCTGCAGTCGACACAGGATCAAGCTCAGGAGGATCTACGAGCACCTACAGCTTTTGGATTTTTCATTCATACATTGGTATCAATCAAGCTTCATAAAAACGCATTGGAAAAACGCAATCAAGCATGTTGGTTATGAGGTGAGCAAAACTTTTGGTAAAACATTTTTTCACTTTTCACCTAAGCATTACTGTCTGCCATCTTACTTTCACATAGACTGTGGCCTGGTCAGCTGCCTCCCCGCTACGGCGGAGCGGCCTAGTGGGTCCACAAACCCAGTGTCCGTGACACCCATTCACACACCTACACAAAAGAAAATCGTGTAGAAAAACAATTTAAATCTATTTCAAATGAGCTGCTTGTACAAAGGAGACATACGGTACAGACAGGAAAATCCACACAAATATAAAGGATATTATTGTGCCCCCATAAAATTAAACACAACTAAATAGTGGATGACAAGTCTAAAGTACAATATATACTTCAATCAAAAAATTCATATACAGGGGGATGACTTAAGGAGCTGGTCCTAGATAGTAACAGGAGAGAAGTTCACTTTTCCAGTGGAAAAATATGAGCAATGTTTGCCTGTCTTGTCTGTCCAGTCATAGGAGAGGCACCTGAAGGCACAGTATCTGACAAGTCTTACTCCTCTCCTTGCTTTGTTAAAAACAAAAATAAACAAAACCGTCTTTGCACTGACCAGTTAAAAATGGCATTTTTGTATAAAATATTTATATATAAAACTGAAAGGATTTTTCTGACTAAGATGAATAAAAGCAAGTTGGAATGAATGAGAGGAGCGATTGCTTGCAGAACAGGAAGGTCAATATCCAAGTGCTGGATAAAGAGACATCTGGGAGTAAGATGCCACTAGATCGCAGCAGGGAAATAAAAAAACCAAAGTATATATATATTAGAATTACAACTAGGAGCCCTGTCCCTCTGGATCTACACCACCCTCTGTGTCTTCATCATTGTAGATATTCTCTGCCTGTGGAAACAAACCAAAGCGCTTACCAACTGTTTAAGGTAATTCCGTTTTATTGCAGATATTTTACACATACACACACGCACGCACGCACGCACGTTACCTCTCCTGACATGTCTGTTTTAGTAATCACTTGTAGGGATGCACGATGCATCGAAACTTCGGTACGGTTTCGATACGGTGCATCCCCAAACGGTCCGATACCATTATTTCATGTATGTCGATACTTAGCTGTGCGGGCGCACAGCTTAGTATAGTAATACATGAATGTATGAGAGCGGGGCTGCGGCTGTGTAATACAGCCATTGCCCCGCTCCCGAGTAATGACAAGTGCGCACAGTCAGGATCATGCGATGCGGGCGGCGCTGCACTAATGAGCGGCGGCACGGACGACAGAACATGGCAGGCGTGCTGCAAAACACCCCCATGTTCTGTCCTCAATGCCTGCGTCGCCGCTCATTGGTGCAGCGCCGGCCGCATCACCTCATGCTGACCGACCGCGCACAGTCAGGACAATGACTGTATTACACAACCGCAGCCCTGCTCTATAACGGCGGAGATCAGGGAAACCTCATCTCTGCCGCTATTCTCCTGAATGCTGCGATCATAGCTGACTGCAGCATTGAGAGGTAAATGAGAAAGGGGGATGCCCCTTTGGATCGCATCACAGGTAATTCCTGTGACGCGATCGAGGGACATACCATATATGGGCAGACAGCCAAGGGTCCAATAAAGAACCCCAGGGCTGTGTTACCATATTTCCTGTTAGGGCATACTTAGGTATATCCTAACAACTGCCTGTGTACTATCCGTACACAGGCTAATGTACTGTAATATAGATATATGCCAGTACATTAGTTTAAAAATTAAAGTAAAAACTTAAAGTAATATTAAATAAAATAAAAATACACTTTTTTTTTTTAAAATAAACATTAAAATAAGTCCCAATACATAAAATATACATTCGGAATTGGCGCGGCCGTAATAACCTGCACAACTATTTTTTTGCGTCTTTTAGGATGTGTAAGCCGTAAATAAAATAAAAACGCCTTTTTCACTTATTGTGAGGCTCGTGGTGGGATAATGAATTTAACCTCCATGTGCCTCACATTAATAGTAATTAACCCCATCATGTAACTTACACATTAACCCATTATGACGGAGAAACATGATGGGGTTAATTACTATTAACGTAAGGCACATGGAGGTTAAATTCATCATCACACCTCGTGCCTCACATCAGAAAATGAAAGAACTTTTTTTTTATTTTTTTTATTACTGGTGGCAAAGTATCGTTTTGCTATAGAAATCGCAATACTACACAAAGTATCAGTATCGAAGTCCAAATTCTGGTATCGTGACATCCATAATCACTTGTATTCCCTATAATTCTGGAGCATCTTTTTCTTAAAACTCTGGGTTGTACCTTTCTTCTGTTATTCCTCCTAGAAATGTATGAATAAATTGACAACTGGGATTATCAGTCCCCTTGTCAAAGGGGTGTCCCTACATAGTTTACACCCAGTTGTCAATTTTTTTTCATACATTTGTACGAGGAATAACAGAGGAATAATACAACAATTTCAAGTTTTTGTTCTCCGTAGCTAGATGGGTTTCCAACTCAATCTTTGGTTCTAAAGCGAATGTCAGATGTCAAAGACATTTGATTTTTGCCAGTGGATGGCACCAATTTTGAGTTGATCCGCCAACAATCTAATGTCTGTCAAAAAATCTGTAGTCACGGTTAACAAAAGATTTGGGCAGGTTAAAACACGATCAGATCCAGCAGTCTGCTAGAAACGTATGCCTTTCCCAATTTCATAAACATTCACATTTGACCAAGCTAAATTTTCAGGGTAATAGAGGAATTAGGAGTGACCACTATCATCCGACAATTTTACAATATAATCTAAGGATTAGGAGAATGCCTCAATACCATTATTTTATTCCCTCAAGGGGAACCCCTCTTAACATGCCTTATTAGGGCATATGACGCCAGCATGTCCCCCGCTTGCCACCCTCTATGAGCCAGAGCGTATGACCAGCATCTAAATGATACGTTTAAACTGCAGAGCCTGCTGCAGGGGGAAGTGTATGGCCTGCTGTGACATCCCCAAGGACCCTAGCTAAATGCTGAGGCTTACGGAAGCTAAACACATGCAAATATCTAAAGTATAAAAATTAAAAAGAACAAACAGAAAAACTACTTTACTACATGCAAATTTAGTGGTGTATAATATTAAAAACAATTTGCTACTTTATCAAAACTCACCATTTGCCAAACTTGCATAATATTGTCTTCAGATACTGAACATATAACCCAAGGCTCATTAGGATTCCATGAAAAGTCTGAAATCTTTGCAGTGTGACCTCCATGAATAAACTGAGGAAAACAAAGAAAATGAATGAATGGAAAAAATAAAATAAAAAAAAGACTTAAAAGGAGATTTCCCACGAGAGACATTTATGACACATCCGCAGGATGTCATAAATGTCAGATAGATGCAGGTCCCCAGCTTTGGGACCCGCACCTATTTCCAGAACAGGGCCCCCTAAACCCCATTCAGCCGCTGTGTGTTGCGGCTGATTGAGGTGCTTTCCGACCATGAAAAAAAGTTATATGGTCATGAGTTACGTAAACAGCATAACTCGGAGCTACGCTGTTTACGCAAGCCTCATAGAGCTTAATGGTAGTTACGGAAACAACGTAGCTTGCATGCTACTTCTGTAACTGCCATTCACTACTATTGGAGTTACGGAAACAGCGTAGCTCAGCGAGTTACGTAAACGGCGTAACTCACGACCATATAACTTTTTCATGGTCGGAAAACACATCATCCAGCCGCAAAACACAGCGGCTGAACGGGGTTTAGGAGGCCCCGTTCTGGAGATAGGTGGGACCCGCATCTGACATTTATGACACATCCAGAGGATATGCCTCTCGTGGGAAAACCCCTTTAACACATATCAGGCTTACGGATATCAAATATCGACATAGCTACTTACCAGCAACTCAGGGGGGCCGTCTTCAGCATCCTCTGGATGAAAAAAATATTAACCCCTTGACGACATGTGATAGGGGGTGTGTTTGGGGTAGTATTGAGGAGGCTCAATGGCAAAGCCCACTCCATACTCTGTGTGAACTGTATGTAGCAGCCAACACCCAACCGCAACAGTCAAGTGATCGCAGCGTCTGTGCCGTTAGAAAGAGTGGAACAGACCCCTCTGATAGCCTATTGGCTGTGATGTGGGGTTCCGATGGTTGTCATGGCAGCCTGGGGGCCTAATAAAGGCCCCCAGATGTGCTGTCTGTTCCTATTAAGCCCTGCCGGAGCTTAAAAGGAGGGCCGGGTAACCGTAAAATACACTGCAATATACAAGTACTGGAGTGTAATATACCAGCGACCAAAGAATCGTTTGTTCAAATCCCCTAGTGACACAAAATTCAAGTGGTTTTTAATATACAAAAAAATAGAAATGTATTTTTTACAGCACATTGAATGTTGTAAAAACTAAACCCAGAAAACTGGTGGGAGGTTTTTTTCCCCCCATTTCAACCCAAAGTACTTTTTTTCCCCCGTAGTACATTAAATAGTGACATCAAAAACGACAACTACTCATGCAAACAGAAGAGAAAAAAAATAAATAAAAAGTCCTCATAGCGACATCTATAGAAAAACGTATGGACTTTGGAAAGCGAGGCGGGGGGGCTTGGAGAAGGCAAGAAAATAATAAAATTGGCTGCGGCACCAAAGTTTTCAGAGCTATTTAACCTTGAACCGGCGGTCATTTAAGAGAACGGTGTTCTGAGCAAAAATCAGTCTGCAAATGTCACTGATCAAATTCTGGCACTACACAAAAAAACAAAACCCTACACTATTATATGTACATAGAACTCTTCTTTGGCAGTATACAGTAACCTTGAAAGAGACCTATCAATCAAATTGATCCCTTTAAAGAAAAGGTTGGCAATACCGCCTATAGTGAAGCATGAAGAATTAAAATCCCCTTCCATATCAGTACAACAGTGTGTATGTTGTCGACCTAGTCACAGGCTACAGATATCTAGAAAGTCTTGACACATGCAGGGCAACAATGCAAAATTTTAATTCCACACATCCACACTCCTATCGAAACGCATCAGCATGTAAAATAGACATCAATTGTGCAAATCCCTAATCTATTAGTTTAAATTCATTACAAAACCTACAATTCAATATTCCCTGTATACAAGTCGCATGAAAACATTCTAAACTAATGACGGTCAGTAAACAGGTGTTGAAGCACTGCGTCGTACCTTAAATCCCAGACATTCAACCTCCGATCAGTACCACTAGATGCCAATATAGTTTCATTGTGTGGGGACCACTGTACCTGCAGGTAAATTAAGACGATGCAATAAAGTTATCCTGTATATACTAGAATTTGGCATCCATCACATCTTGCTGATGCCAGTTTAAACAGAATTCACTAAGAATTACTGATCTATACCTGGAAAATTTCATCTTTATGGGACTCAAAAGAATGTAACTTCAGTTTCAGATTACGCAAATCCCACAATGCCACAGTCTATTGATAGAGCAAAAATGTGTTAATAGGTAGCAAATCAATTCACTCCAAAAGTTGTTACAAAAAAACACACTAAGCAATACCAAAACTATAAAAACAAATCAAAATTAGTCAACTGAAATATTGCAGATTAACGCATTACATACATTTTAGATTGACAAAAACTATGCGGTGTGCAATTTCCTGCGCCATTTGCATGTAAATATCTATACATGCTTAACCAGAAACATTGTTCAAATACATTGTTTTCTGTTAACTCTGTTCTAGAAAAGCATAATCTATGGAGCACTGCAAATTCAGTGATTAAAACTCCCTCTAAGGCTGGATTCACACGAACGTGGCGTTTTTGCGCACGCAAAAATCACTTGCCAGCTCCGTGTGTCATCCGTGTATGATGCGCGGCTGCGTGATTTTCGCGCAGCCGCCATCATAGAGATGATTCTAGGCGACGTCAGTCACTGTCCAGGGTGCTGAAAGAGTTAACTGATCGGCAGTAACTCTTTCAGCACCCTCGACAGTGAATTCCGATCACAATATCGAGAAACCTGTTAAAAAAAAAAAGAGGTTCGTACTTACTGAGAACTTCCCGGCCGTTGCCTTGGTGACGCGTCCTTGGTGACGCGCCTCTCTTGACATCTGGCCCCACCTCCCTGGATGACGCCGCAGTCCATGTGACCGCTGCAGCCTGTGCTTGGCCTGTCATTGGCTGCAGCTGTCACTTGGACTGAATTGTCATCCCGGGAGGTCAGACTGGAGGAAGAAGCCGGGAGTTCTCGGTAAGTAGGAACTTCTTTTTTTTTTACACGTTCATGTATATTGGGATCGGAAGTCACTGTCCAGGGTGCTGAAACAGTTGAACTCTTTCAGCACCCTGAACAGTGACTATCTCCTGACGTCGCGTACCGGCCATTTTTTTGCCGGGTTCGGCCAAAACGAGTTCGACCGAACCCGGTGAAGTTCGGTTCGGTTGTCCGGGTTCGCTCATCTAAAAGACACTCCGTTTGGATGTTTGTAAACAGAAAAGCACCACGTGCTTTTCTGTTTACATTCATCCTTTTGACAGCTCTTGCGCGAATCACGCAGTTCGCACGGAAGTGCTTCCGTGCGGCATGCGTGGTTTTCACGCACCCGTTGACTTCAATGGGTGCGTGATGCGTGCAAAACGCCCAAAGAACGGACATGTCGTGACTTTTTTTCAGCGGACTCACGCTGAGCAAAAATCACGGACATGTCTACACGGCCCCATAGACACATATAGGTCCGTGCAACGCGCGTGCAAATCATGCGCGTTGCACGCACGTATTTCCAATTCGTCTGAATAAAGCCTAAGGGCTCATTCAGACGAACGTGAATAACGTCCGTGTGCTGCGCATGGAAATCACGTGCAGCACACGGATCCATTGGTTTCAATGGGGCCATTCACACATGCAGGGGTTTTCATGCAGCGAGAGTCCGTTGAGTGAAACTCACTGCATGTCCTATATTGGTGCGTTACGCATGCACATCCGTGTGCAATGCGTGATTTGCACATCAATTCAATTTGCGAGTGCGTGAATAATGCATGCCAATCGGATATGCTTGTGTGAATGGAGCCTAAGGGCTTGTACACGTAACGAAATTGCTTCAGAAAAGTTCTGAAGCATCTCCGTGAAAACCAGCAGACAACCTGCTGCGGAAAAACCACACCCTTTCATGCATTTATATTGCTACGTTTTTTTTTTCAAGCCTGTGTAATGTTGATATCTCCTCTGAAAAACGCAGCAATTCAGTCCACTTTCCACAGCAGCAATGGACATGCTGCGGAAAGAAGAATATGCAGCGCAGGTGAATTTCAAGACTGAAATTTTATGCAGCGTGTGGATGACATTTGAGCATTCACAACCACTTTGCTGCGTATTTTCCACCCGCATTTCCAGATGGAAAATACGTAGCAATTCCGTTACGTGTGGACAAGCCCTAAAGTGGTGCTCACATTGTAGTCTTTATGGGCTTTATATTCAGCTAAAAACAAAACTTGACTAAAAAAAAATGGAAAGTTTTTCCTTTATACGTTTCTTCTGTTTAGCATCCACTCCAGCAAAAACTGCACCAAAATGTAAATGTTTGAGAAAGGCCTAAGAGAATGATTGTATTACCTTGTCTGCAGACCCAGTAGCTAAGATGAACTCACTATAGGGGTTAAATGACAAGCAGTTGACCTCAGCTGTGTGAGCGTCCACAGAATGACTTGGTTTTGATGTGTTGTTTGATCGAGTGTCCCATCTACAACAGAGAGAATAGGAACAGTGAGGCAAAAGGATAAACACAATGAAGATTTCAAATTCCATAAACCTTGGGACCTGGTCGGTAACCATAAAACAGATATCTAGCTTCTCCATCTCTAGGTCGGAATACAAATGTTAACATACAACTACATTATAGTAGTCTGAAACCAGCCTTAGATATCCCTATGACGCAGTTACTTTGGGTCATTAGAACATCGGTCGGGGCAGCCCTGCGGCCACATTTTACCTTACCTTGTTCACCAAACCATTCTCCACTGTTTGACAATTACCGCCACTTCATTCCTGACTCATTATAAACAAAGCCTCATAAACCAGTGATCGCTACTGATCTTGTGACTAAAAGCAAATGCATTAGCCTGAAATCCACATCAGTGGCTAGACTCACATGTAAAACTGGGCAGAAATTTGCTTAAAAGGGGGTTTTCCTAGGATTTTGATGACTTATCCTTAGGATAGGTAATCAGATCGGTAAGGGGCGGATTAAAATCCCCCACGATCAGCTGACTGAAGTGGCCGTGGTGCTTCGTCCTCTTCATTGCTCACCAGGCACAGATAGTGGCTGTGGCTGGTACTGCAGCTCAGTCCCATGCACTTGGATGGCAAAAAGCTGCTTGTGTTTTACAGTCAACATAACTGTATGAGGGCTTGTTTGCATGACAAAATAGTTTTTAATTACATAATTTTTGGGTACATTAACTGGTCTTGATAGCCTTTGAGAGTGTTTGCGTGTGGTCAATGGAACACCTGTAGCTGGACGTCTGGCTCGTAGCCCAATGTCATGCAAACGCCTTCTGATATTTGTGTCGACACTGGTTGCCGCCCTAGGCTTCGGATGTGACGTTCAATTTCACTTGCAGTACAGAATGGATCACTACGCGCCATTCTTCCAATCAGACTAGTCTTGCTGTCATTCCAGTTCGTTGTTCCCCCAGCCTACGGGACACACAATGTTGAGCAGTGCTGACATCTCTGCCTAGGCTCGTAGCGATAGTAATAAACCAAGGCCTCTCAGTTCAAAGATTCTGTCCCTGTCAGTTTGCGACAAGTGACGATAACTCTTACAACGACGAAGAGGAGGCATCGCAC
Organism: Rhinoderma darwinii; assembly: GCF_050947455.1. Classification (NCBI taxonomy): domain Eukaryota; kingdom Metazoa; phylum Chordata; class Amphibia; order Anura; family Rhinodermatidae; genus Rhinoderma; species Rhinoderma darwinii. Next base: position 2,676,205 of record NW_027464514.1, on the reverse strand, counting down.
AATCATCCCACACCACTTGATCTGATTTTTGAGGTATCATGTGGTTAAAAAAAACTTTGCTTTCAGTCTGGCTTTTATGCTCGTCCCACATGCCACAGATTGGAGCTCGGTGCTTGAAAATGTGATCACTTGCAGATCTTAGCGACACCTGCTGCTTCCTTGATTTGCACAACCTTATAGCTTGCCCTTCTTGGTGTTGCAATTTCAACGTTGAGGAGTGTATAGAAAACTTTGTAACATGTTAGGGAAAAATAGCAAATTCCCCACTGAACAGCACAATGTAGACTTTTTAAAGGTTTAAATCTCCTCTGCACACCGTCTCCAAAAAATAAATATCCAAATAAAATACAGAACACAGGAAGGAGCAAGATGGAGAGAATATGGATTTTTTTTCTTAATGACATTTATACACTCATTCAAGTCACACATTTTACCAGACGAGTACAACACGTACATCATGAGTTTCTGGTCATCGGCTACAGATCCAAATAGGGATTCATGTAGTAAGTGCCAGGAAACATCTTCCACCACGGCAGTATGTCCTGTAAAAATGGTCTTGGCATCAACCACCTTGCCCTCTTTGGGCACTGCACTGATATCCCACAAGCAAATTGTCTGCAAGGTTAAAAAAAACATGTATTAATCAGGTCAATTAATTCTGCAGTGACATAAATGTACCTATAAAACAAAAGAATCTAAAAGCAATTCTAGAAAAAAAATCTGCTATAATAAAGTAAAGCTAGACTGCCCTGCTTGTGAACACCTTACAATATTTTAGTGGGGGCTCAGTATAAAGCATTGCGATTTTAAAACAAGGAAAACAAAACAAACGAAAATGACTTACATGGTCATCAGATGCACTAAGTAGGTTTCCACTAAGATTAGGATTCCAGGACAATCCATATCCTTCCTTTTGGTGACCACGAAGCCGGAGATCAGGGTTACATTCACCTGATGGATCTATACAATGAGAGAAGGGCTTTCTTATACGCAACAGCAAAAAGGTACTTGAAGCACCTTATACAGTTGATGTAATCTCAAATATATGAAAAAATTCGAAACTATTTAAACTGAATATTTATCAAATAAAAAAAAAAAATCTACACTTCTCAAATCTGAATGCTGCTGGCTCAAAAAAAGACAGTAGCACTTTCACTTCAATGCCCAGATTTGGCTGTACACAATTTGCTATGGAATTTACTTAAATTAACATATTTCACCTTGCAAACCTTGATCGTGAAGCCAATCTTTACCGTGGATTCACACTAAACTTCTGCAACAAAACCTACCGCATGTGAATCCGTTATAGTCAAGTTTACAAATAGCAATTCACTAAAGTAAAGTAAAGTAAAGTGGTCACCACCCCCAGACGAAGGCATTAGCGCCGAAACGCGCGTTGGGGTGGACCTTGGCTGCATTCACTCTGCTTATTTACCATGGGTATGTGAGACTTTATCTATTTTGTGCAATTTCACTTACCTTATTACTGGATTTTCTTGCATGTTTGATCCCATTGTATCCCATTTTGACCACACAGGTGTTTCATAGATTTTATTAAAATTCGGCAGTGAAAATAAAAATATATATTTTTTCCAATATGACATGGCTTTAGCTCAAAATGTTTCACTTTCTCAACAAATAAAAGGAGAAAAGCACGCAAACATTTGTGAAGCAATTTCTATGGTACGGCAATACCCTATATGTGATCATAAACTTCTGTTTGGGCACAAAGTAGGGTTCAGAAGGGAAGGAGCGCCGTTTGGCTATTGTAGTGCATATTTTGCTGGTTTGGTTTCTGGGCGCTATGTCACCTTTGAAAAGCCCCTGTGGGACCAAAACAGTAGAAACCCCCCCAGAAGTGACCCCATTTTGGAAACGACACCCCTCAAGGTATTCACCTAGGGGTGTAGTGAGTGAGTCAAAATGGCAATTTTTCCATAGATATGCCAATATGTGGCGCCCAGCTTGTGCCACCATGAAAAGATAGCTCTCTAATTATTATGCTGTGTTTCCCGGTTTTAGAAACACCCTACATGTGGCCCTAATCTTTTGCCTGGAAGATCGACAGGGCTCAGGAGTAAAAGAGTACCATACGAAATTGAGGCCTAATTTTGCGACTTACAAAGTATTGGTTCACAATTGCAGAGGCTCTGATGTAAAATAATAAAATAAACTCCTGAGAAGTGATGTCATTTTGGAAACTACACCCCTCAAGGCATTTTTTATTTAGACAGGTCTTTTCCATAAATGATTGTGCTGCGGATGGTGCAATGTAAAAATTTCAGTTTTTCCCCAGATATGACATTTCAGTGGCAAATATGTTGTGCCCAACCTGTGCCACTGGAGACACACACCCCAAAAATTGTTAAAAGGGTTCTACCTGGTTTGGCGATGCCATATATGTGGAAGTAAACTGCTGTTTGGGCACGCTGTAGGTTTCAGAAGGGAGGGAGCAACATTCGGCTTTTGGACTGTGGATTTTGCTTGGTAGTAGTTTTGTTTGGAGTTTTACTGGTATTTTAGTTTACAATGTGGGAGCATATGTAAGCTTGGCAGAGTACATCAGGGGCATAGTCAGGTGGTATAATAATGGGGCGAAAAAAACAATAACATAATCCATAGATGTGTGTTACGCTGTGAAGCAATCCTTTCTGCACAGGCCGGTGTCGCACTGATAAATGGTGTCCTTTCTTATCCCCCTTTTGGTCCACACTCTGAACCTTTGCAGTTTGGCTAATTTTGCTGGAAAGTGTTGTCCTGGTATAATACGGGCACCCTCGCTTCCAGCAGATATGTTTGAGTCCTCCCCTTCCTGGTTCCCTAATTTTAGGGCCTTGATAAATCACTGCTTGAAAACAGAAAAAATGTTCCCCTCGTGCCTGCACAACTGCATATTTTGTATTTCCTGACTTATTGGAGCCTTAACTTATTTTAATTTGTTCACAGACGTAGCGGTATGAGGGCTGTTTTTTTGCAGGACGAGCTGTAGTTTTTATTGTTACCATTATGGGGTACATGTGACTTTTTGATCACTTTTTACCCTTTTTTTTGGGAGTCAAGGTGACCAAAAAACAGCAATTCTGGCATAGTTTTTCTAGTTGTTTTTTTATATAGCGTTCACCACGCTTTATAAATTACATGTTAACTTTATTCTGCGGGTCAGTACAATTCCGGTGATACTAAAGTTATGCACTTTTTTACGTTTTACAACTTTTTGCACGATAAAATTTTGTAAAAAGAATGTATTTTTTTCTGTCGCCATGTTGTAAGAGCCATAACGTTTACATTTTTTAGTCGATGGAACTGCATGAGGGCTAGTTTTTTTTGCGAGACGATCTATAGTTTTGATAGGTACCATTTTTGACTACATGCAAAATTTTGATCACTTTTTATTTACATTTTTGGAAGGCAAAGTGACCAAAAAACAGCAATTCTGGCAATGTTGTTTAGTTTTTTTTTAGGGCGTTCACAAAGCGGGATAAAAAAAAACAAGTTTTTTATAGTTTAGGCCGTTACAGACGAGGCAATACCAAATATGTATGGTTTGCTTATTTTTTTCAATAATAAATGGCTTGATAAGGGAAAAATGGCAATTGTGTTTAATTTTAATGCTTGAAACTTTTATTTTTTTAAATTTGTATTTTTACTTTTTTTACACTTTTTTTTTAGTCCCACTAGGGATATGGCAGGGCTGCCGATTTGCTACAAACCACTAAGATGCAGCGATCGCTTTCATTTGCTGCATATAGGGGTTAATGGCAGGAATCATAGCTAGCGCCAGTTCCTGCCGTTACAGCAGTGTGTCAACTGTAACGTACAGTAGACACCACTGCACAGCCGTCTCCATCTAGCCGTCCATACCGGAATCCTTTTAGTCTCTGTCTCCGAGCGAGGCATAGAAGGCTTCCGCAGCTGGCAGACTGACAGGCCTCCAGTTGCCATAGCAGAAACCTGCAACCAAGTGATCACGTTGCTGGGGTGCCGGTGTCTAAAAACGCTTCAGATGCTGCGATCTCTATTAAACACAGCATCTAAGGGGTTAATCGGCCGAATCGGAGGCTAGCTCCGGTCTTAGACGTTACATCAGGGTGTCAGCTGTAACATACAGCTGCCACCCGGTGGTGATGGTGCGGTTTCAGCTCCTGAGCCCGCACTATCACCGAGGCGCAATTGCACTGCCGCTTGCGGGAACCGCTGCCCGATAGCGCCGTATATATATTTTATTAAGACGTCTTATGAGTGGGGTCTGAATGGTGACAAGTGCATTATAAGGGTATGTGCACACACACTAATTACGTCCGTAATGGACGGACGTATTTCGGCCGCAAGTCCCGGACCGAACACAGTGCAGGGAGCCGGGCTCCTAGCATCATACTTATGTACGATGCTAGGAGTCCCTGCCTCGCTGCAGGACAACTGTCCCGTACTGTAATCATGTTTTCAGTACGGGACAGTAATTCCACGGAGAGGCAGGGACTCCTAGCATCGTACATAAGTATGATGCTAGGAGCCCGGCTCCCTGCACTGTGTTCGGTCCACTACTTGCGGCCGAAATACGTCCGTCAATTACGGACGTAATTAGTGTGTGTGCACATACCCTTACAGTCTCTGTAGTAAGGCACATAGGCAGTCTTTAAAGGGTTAATACTTCAGAATTCTCTGCGTGACTTCATAATGAATGAGACATGCATGTATCAGTATTAAACACCTGTAGGAACCATGAAAACTGTGTTTATGTAATAAAAACCCATGAATGAAGATTCTATAAAAGACCATATCACCACGTGCAGCGCCATATTTAATGCGCCTGAGGACCTTGAGTTTTACAACCCCACAAGACGCGGACCTGGATGTGAAGCCGATTCACCCAAGATCACAGTTCTACCACTGTTTATGATGAATTATTAGTTGGCGTTAACCTCCTAAGCCCAGAGGAAGGGCAATCCTCCAGCCATGGTTTCCCTAGAGGTTTACTCCACAGGGGGGTTTTCCTCTCCTGAGTGCTGGAGGGTGACTCTTCGTTAGTCAGGGGTTACCCATATATTGCCAAAATAATTGGCTATTTAAAGAGGCTCTGTCACCAGATTTTGCAACCCCTATCTGCTATTGCAGCAGATAGGCGCTGCAATGTAGATTACAGTAACGTTTTTATTTTTAAAAAACGAGCATTTTTGGCCAAGTTATGACCATTTTTGTATTTATGCAAATGAGGCTTGCAAATGTACAACTGGGCGTGTTTACAGTAAAAGTACAACTGGGCGTGTATTATGTGTGTACATCGGGGCGTTTTTACTTCTTTTATTAGCTGGGCGTTAGGAATGCGAGAGTATGATGCTGACGAATCAACATCATCTACTTCTGTTCGTTAACACCCAGCTTCTGGCAGTGCAGACACAGCCGTGTTCTCGAGAGATCACGCTGTGACGTCACTCACTTCCTGCCCCAGGTCCTGCATCGTGTCGGCCACATCGGCACCAGAGGCTACAGTTGATTCTGCAGCAGCATCAGCGTTTGCAGGTAAGTAGCTACAACGACTTACCTGCAAACGCCGATGCTGCTGCAGAATCAACTGTAGCCTCTGGTGCCGATGTGTCCTCGCTCGTCCGACACGATGCAGGACCGGGGGCAGGAAGTGAGTGACGTCACAGCGTGATCTCTCGAGAACACGCTGTGTCTGCACTGCCAGAAGCTGGGCGTCAGAACGCCCAGCTAGTAAAAGAAGTAAACACGCCCAGATGTAACACACATAATACACGCCCACATATTACAAATAGACAGATATCTCCTTTCCACATGAGCCAATAACCTCCCTGTGTTTGCCCCAATGGTTGCCCCCCATGTACGTAAGTACACAATTACAATAGATGGGTACACATCCTCAGGTTAAGTTATTGACCCACAGGTGGCTTCATTTTAGTCAAAATCTAAGTGAACGCTCGGCTAATTTATTGACATATGTTGTAACAAATTTATGATCACACATGTACATGGAAAATCTGTCACAACATACATCACATGGTAAATCTGTCACGACATACATCACATGGTAAATCTGTCACGACATACATCACTGCCATTAATTTCACACTAGATAAAATGAAGGCACTTTTTCTACACCAGGGTCTGTGTGGATGATGCGACATATAATAATTCTTGTAATGACTAAGTCCTTGATTTGTCCTCTCCTGTCAGGTTGTTAAAAATTCAATTCAGATATTACTTAGACTAAGTTCACATCTCGTTTTGTGCACACGTTTGTGATATTCGACGACGTATACGTTATTAAAGTTACAACGTATGCATTTGTAACATAGGGTTACGTTTTTTTGTAGTATGCGTCGTATACGCGTTTATATGTTTGTGTCTGTTCTTACTTCTAAAAACGTTTACTTTTTTTGTTCTTGAGCCAAATCAAACTTTGTAAAGTCAAGATTTTCCATATGTGGTGACAAAAACGTATACGTTTTACCAGTGGCGTAACTACCGCCGTAGCAGCCGCTACGGGGCCCGCGGCATGGCCGGAGGCTCCCCTAGCAGCCACTATGGCTGCTACAGCGCGACGCCACTGAACACTACGGCAGAGCAAGGAGGTATCTCCCGCTCTGCCATTAAACAAAAAACATGTATCCCCTATCCACAGGACAGGGGATATATGTGTGATCGCTGGCAGCGATAAGGAGAATGGGGGACTGAAAGTCCCCTGAAGTTCTCCATCACATACCTCGGACTTCCGGGGTCTGTGTCGGCAGCTCCGTAGAAATGAATGGAGCGCCGGTCGCGCTTGTGCGCATGCGTGACCAGCGCTCCTTTCATTTTTATTGAGCTGCGCAGACGCCGGAAGTCAGAGGTTAGTCATGGAGAACTTCAGGGGACTTTCAGTTCCCCATTCTCCTTATCGCTGCCAGCGATCACACATGTATCCCCTATCCTGTGGAGAGGGGATGCATGGCGTTACCTACAGGGGGGGGGACTCTGCATGGCGTTACCTACAGGGGGGGGACTCTGCATGGCGTTACCTACAGGGGGGGGACTCTGCATGCCGTTACCTACAGGGGGGGGACTCTGCATGGCGCTACCTACAGGGGGGGGACTCTGCATGGCGTTACCTACAGGGGGACATAGATTCTGGATGGCGTTACCTACAGGGGGGGAACTCTGCATGGCGTTACCTACAGGGGGGAATCTGCATGGCGTTACCTACAGGGGGGGGACTCTGTATGGCGTTACCTACAGGAGGGGAATCTGCATGGCGTTACCTACAGGGGGGGGACTCTGTATGGCGTTACCTACAGGGGGGGACTCTGTATGGCGTTACCTACAGGGGGGGGACTCTGCATGGTGTTACCTACAGGGGGGGGACTCTGTATGGTGTTACCTACAGGGGGGTCTCTGCATGGAGTTACCTACAGGGGGGGGACCCTGCATGGCGTTCTCTACAGAAGGGGCTGTATGGCGTTATCTACAGGGGGGGGCTGTAAAAAAGGCACTATCTACATGTGGGGGGTTGTGTGTCACCCAGGGGAGGGGGGGCCCCAGTCAAAAGTTTGCTATGGGGCTCAGTCTTTCCTAGTTACGCCCCTGCGTTTTACTTATGCAAACGTAGGGTTTAATATTGCATACGTCGTCTATATGTCGCCATTGACTTCAATACAAATAAAAACTTATACGTGTGGTATAAGTTTTGGAAAGGTACTGAAAAGCGTAGTAGACTACGCTTCTCAGTACATGGAAAAAAATAAGGAAAGAACGTAAGCACACAAAACGCATGCACAACTACACCATTACGCATCATGCACACGACCGTGTGTGCCATCCGAGTCCCGTCAGTGATCCGAGGAAAGATAGGACATGTTATATCTTTCCTCCGTTCGGAGACTCGGACCATTTTTCACCCGCTAAAGTGAACGGGTCCGTGAAGACTATTGTGTACCACTCGGATGCAGTCAAAAACGGGCCGAGTGGCACAACGGTCGTGGGCATGAGGCTTTAGGGCATCCGTCCTGACCATAAAAATCAATGTGCACGCCGTGGCACACATTTTGACACTGCTATATCACGGCAAAACGTGCACGCCAGATGTACAGTAAAAACGAGATGTAAACTTAGCCTGTCATGTGTTTGTGGAAAAGCTGGATGATAGCAAATATGTCCACCATTACAACTGTTGCATGTATTGTCATCCATCTTTCCCAGAAACCTGAATGGCAAAAGTGCCATGTTACACAATATCTCACATCTTACAGTATAACTCGGCAGACTTGCTGTTCAGAATAAGAAGACTGCTGGGGGGAACAGCTGTAGGAGCTGTAATGGTGGACATGTCACCCAGCTTTCCCCTAAACGGATGTGACTAACAACTTGATACCAGGGAGCTCAGAGTGCACTGCCGCCAGACACGGGACGCTTATGTGCAGGAGAGCTGTGTACCTCAGCTGCTGGATGACAGGACGTGCCAATACTCCAGAGTTCCTGGGCATCGTCACGAAGAGCTGGTGTCCTGGGAAAAGGAAAGTGAGTGATGGGTCTGTACTGCAACACAGTTCAGTTCTGAAGTGGCTTTTAGGGCCTTATATATTAGAAATCCCCCATAAATCACCCCATTTTAAAAACTGCACCCCTCAAAGTATTCAAAACAGCATTTAGAAAGTTTATTTACCCTTTAGGCATTTCACAAGAATTAAAGTAGAGGTGAAATGTACAAATTAAATTTTTTTTTGTTGCAGAACTTCATTTTTAATTCATTGTTTTCTGTAACACAGAAGGTTTTACGAGAGAAACGCAACTCAACATTCATTGCCCAGATTCTGCAGTTTTTACAAATATCCCACACATTGCCCTAGTGTGCTAATGGACTGAAACACAGGCCTCAGAAGCAAAGGAGCACCTAGTGGATTTTGGGGCCTTCTTTTTATAAGATTATATTTTAGGTACCATGTCAGGTTTGAAGAGGTCTTGTGATGCCAAAACAAAGGAAACACCCCCAAAAAAGACCCCATTTTGGAAACTACACCCCACAAGGAATTTATCTAGGGGTGTTGTGAGGATTTTGACCCCACAGGTGTTTCATAGATTTTATTACAATTTGGACGTGAAAATAAAAACATTTACATTTTTCCAGTAAGATGTCGTTTTAGCTAAAAAGAAAAACTATTTCCACAAAGAATAAAGAGGCAAAAGCCCCCCAACATTTGTAAAGCAATTTCTCCAGCCAGAGTATGTAAATACCCGATAAGTGGTCATAAACGGCTGTTTGGGCACACGGCAGGGCTTAGAATGGAAGGCGCTCTATTTGGCTTTTGGAGTGCAGATTTTCCTGGATTGGTATCTTGGCACCATGTCACTTTTGCAAAGCCCCATGTGGGACCAAAACAGCGAAAATTCCCAAAAAAGTGATTCCATTTAGTATACTACACCCCTTAAAGGAATTAATTTAGGGGTGTAGTGAGCATTTTGACTCCACAGGGGTTTAATAGATTTTATTAGAATTGGGCAGTGAAAATAAAAAAATTTACATTTTTCCAATAAGATGTTTTAGCTAGAAAAAAAATCAAGTTCCACAAGGCATAAAGAGGAAAAAGCCCCCCAACATTTGTAAAACAACTTCTCCAGCCAGAGTATGTAAATACCCCATATGTGGTCATAAACGGCTGTTTGGGCACACGGCAGGGCTTAGAATGGAAGGCGCTCTATTTGGCTTTTGGAGCACAGATTTTGCTGGATTAGTTTCTCGGCACCATGTCGCATTTGCAAAGCCCCTGAAGGACCAGTACAGTGGAAGCTCAAGAAAAGTGCCACATTTTAAGAAACTACACCCATTGAGGAATTAATCTAGGGGTGAACTGAGCATTGACTCCACAGGTGTTTCATAGTTTTTAATTAGAATTGGGCAGTCAAAATAAAACATTTTACATTTTTTCAAAAAGATGTAGCTTTAGCACAAAACTTTTCTTTTTTTCAACAAATAAAGGAAAAAAAGAACCCCAGTATTTGTAAAGCAATTTCTCCCGAGTACGGCAATACCTCATATGTGGTCATAAACTTCTGTTTGGGCACAAGGCAGAGCTCAGAAGAGAAGGAGCGCTATTTGGCTTTTGAAGCACAGATTTTCCTGGATTGGTTTCTTGGCACCATGTCGCTTTTGCAAAGCCCAATGTGGGACCAAAACAGTGAAAATTCCCAAAAAAGTGATTCCATATCGTATACAACACCCCTTGAAGTAATTAATTTAGGGGTGTAGTGAGCATTTTGACTCCACAGGTGTTTCATAGATTTTATTAGAATTGGGCAGTGAAAATAAAAATATATATTTTTTCCAATAAGACATAGCTTTAGCTCAAAATGTTTCATTTTCTCAACAAATAAAAGGAGAAAATGCACCCCAACATAAGTAAAGCAATTTCTATGGTACGGCAACACCCCATATGTGGTCATAAACTGCTGTTTGGGAACACAGTAGGGCTCAGAAGGGAAGGAGCGCCGTTTAGCTATTGGAGTGCAGATTTTGCTGGATTGGTTTTTTGGCACTATGTCACCAAAACAGTAGAAACCCCCCAGAAGTGAGCCCATTTTGGAAACAACAGCCCACAAGGTATTCACCTAGGGGTGTACTGAGAATGTTAACCTCGCATGTGTTTTACAGAAATTAGTGTACACTCGATGTTGCAGAGTGAAAATAGCAATTTTTCCATAGATATGCCAATATGTGGTGCCCAGCTTGTGCCACTATGAAAAGACAGCTCTCTAATTATTATGCTGTGTTTCTCGGTTTTAGAAACACCCTACATGTGACCCTAATATTTTGCCTGGACGATCAACAGGGCTCAGGAGTAAAAGAGTAACATACGAAATTGAGGCCTAATTTGGCGATTTACAAAGTATTGGTTCACAATTGCAGAGGCTCTGATGTGAAATAATAAAAGAAACTCCTGAGAAGTGTTGCCATTTTGTAAACTACACCCCTCAAGGCATTAATTAAGGGGTGTAGTGAGCATTCCCCCCCCCACAGGTCTTTTCCATAAATGATTGTGCTGCGGATGGTGCAAAGTAAAAATTGCAGTTTTTCCCCAGATATGACATTTCAGTGGCAAATATGTCGCGCCCAGCTTGTGCCACTGGAGACACACACCCAAAAAATTGTTAAAAGTGTTCTCCCTGGTTTGGTGATACCATATATGTGGACATGGACGGACTGGGACCTAAAATCAGCCCTAGCATTTTTAAGCACACAGGCCCACCGCAGGCCATACGCAGCTGCCAGTGTTGGGCTGGGAATACCATTCAGCTATACAAGACATGGGGAGATTTATTAAAACAGGTGTAAACAGGTGTAGATGAAAAGAGGAATAGTTCCTGATATCTCCAACTCCAACGAACCCACTGCTATTCTACGAGTATAATGAACATGCTCATTATTCTAGAGGATTTTTTTCGCTTAGCCGAATAAAAATGAAGCAGACTTATTTCTTCTGCATGTGAATGGGGTTTAAAAGTAGGCCAATGAACATAGGTAACCCGGGCCAATGTGATGTAAACTAACCAATGACAGCTTAGAGTCTACTGTCAAAGACCCAGGAAGGTAAGTATGATAATGGTTTTGCTTTTTTACTTAGGCTGGGTTCACACGACCTATTTTCAGACGTAAACGAGGCGTATTATGCCTCGTTTTACGTCTGAAAATAGGGCTACAATACGTCGGCAAACATCTGCCCATTCATTTGAATGGGTTTGCCGACGTACTGTGCAGACGACCTGTTATTTACGCGTCGTCGTTTGACAGCTGTCAAACGACGACGCGTAAAAATACAACCTCGTCAAAAGAAGTGCAGGACACTTCTTTGGACGTTTTTGGAGCTGTTTTCTCATAGACTCCAATGGAAACAGCTCCAAAAACGGACGTAAAAAACGCTGCGAAAACGGCGCGAAAAACGCAGCGAAAAATGCGAGTTGGTCAAAAAACGTCTGAAAAGCAGGGTCTGTTTTCCCTTGAAAACAGCTCTGGATTTTCAGACGTTTTTGGTCACTACGTGTGCACATACCCTTAGGGTATGTTCACACGTAGTCAACCAAAATGTCTGAAAATCCAGAGCTGTTTTCAAGGGAAAACAGACCCTGCTTTTCAGACGTTTTTTACCAACTCGCATTTTTACCAACTCATTTTTTTACCAACTCGTTTTTGGAGCTGTTTTCATTGGAGTCTATGAGAAAACAGCTCCAAAAACGTCTGAAAGAAGTGTCCTGCACTTCTTTTGACGAGGCTGTATTTTTACGAGTCGTCGTTTGACAGCTGTCAAACGACGACGCGTAAATAACAGGTCGTCTGCACAGTACGTCGGCAAACCCATTCAAATGAATGGGCAGATGTTTGCCGACGTATTGTAGCCATATTTTCAGACGTAAAACGAGGCATAATACGCCTCGTATACGTCTGAAATTTGGCCGTGTGAACATACCCTTAGTGTTACTATTGTTTTTTTGTGTGCATTTTTTTTACAGGCTTGGTTATTAGACTATGTCGGATTCGAAGACTACTTAGATGACAACCAATTTATTGAAAATAAAAACACCCACAAGGGTCTTGTGGGGGATTTTTATTTCAATGGAATATTTTTTCTGTGTTGGTGTTTTTTTATTTAACTTTATTACTACCTCCTTTGTAATGGCAGCTAAGAGGAGATGTCACAGTAACGTCAACGGCTCCTCTTGAATCGGAATCCCCGGCCAGAGGGATTCCGCTCCTACAGGGTGCTACAGTGGTGCTATCTACAGGGAAGTGCCATCTACTGGGGAGTGCCATCTGCGGGGGGGGGGGGTTAACTCCCCTATGAGTGACCTGACCGCTTGTCTTAAGGTATGTTTGATGCCTTTGCTATCTATGACTTCCCACCAACAGTAACCCAATAAGGGCCCACAACTTGAAATTGGTGTAAAGGCCACAGCAGCCATTTATACACAAAAATACTCAAATGCAATCAAATAGCATAACCATAATATAACAAACACTCTATAAATTAACATCCTGCTCTATTCTGCAAACATTCCCCTGTTAAAGTATCCTTGGAGGCACTTCAGGCATTATATTTTAACTCCATCCTTTCCTTGTCAGGTCTGGAACTTATTGTCCTACAGCCGTACTGCACCTGACCTGAGGGCACCAACCATCTCCAAGACCTACTCTTCCTGGGGACCCTGCCCATCAGGAATGTATGAAACAAGCTAGGTAACCACTCCCCAGCCCCTACGATACTACCCAGGGTTAAATGGCCGAGTTCTTTTCCCACAATGTCATATGTTGTTCTCCATTACGTGCCTTCAAAGACCCCTTCTCCTACCGCCATGACATTCATGTGTGATACCTTACACATGAACGTCCCTCCACAAACACAGGGATTTTTCCAAACCGTCTCGAATGCCCAGAGTCCACATGTCCAACCCCACATCATTTAAACGGACCCCATTAGACCGAAGAAAGCCGACCTCGGCCCCCTCCAACTCCCTATGGCACACCACCACACCACCATTGCGAGCCACAAATTATCCCACAACTTTATTAACCTTTGCCCTAACCGGTTTCAAACTCTGCACTGAACACGTTTGTCTCCACACCCTGCGAGCCACAATGTCAAACCATATGATGATAAGACCCGGAAATGAGGACCACAAACGCAAAAGGTCCAACTTAACATCCCTGGACGACCTCATTCCTAAATAATTTCCGCCAAGGTGAATGACCAAAATATCAGGTGCCCTATCCAAACCTGCATAAAACGGAAGCTCCGGCAACAGCCTGCACCAAAGCATGCCCCTCAAACCCAACCATCTGACCTGAACCTCGTACTGGTCCAAGCCCAGCTGGCGTCCAGCCGGACGAACATCAGCCTGGACACCTCCGCAGTGCACGTATGAGTGCCCCATTATCCACACCAAGCAGGGGCCCACACCTAGAACAAAACACATAACAATAGTAAGGTAAGCAAATCAATCCACACCTACAACATAACTCACCCCAACCGCCCTAAAGCAAATTAGGCCGGAGATAAATCCTATATCTGTCCGACTCCCACCTACCTATCCTTTTGACCATCGCCGGGGATAAACCCCACCTGGCAGCTTCAGTAGCTGCGCCAATTCGAAACGAGTGAGAGCTATATCCCATTCCCATCCACCCAGACAACAGGATACATTTCCGAAAAACCTGCACAAACCGATATTTTGACAACTATAGGCCATCTGCATGAACCAACAAGGATACTGGCCCCTCAGGCCTAACGGTCAAAAAATCTTGAAAACAGAGAATCGGGCATACCCTATACCCTATTAACGCATGTAGGCGCACCAAAAAACCTTTCCCCGCTTGGTCAGTCTTTGATCTGCGTAGCAAGCATGACAGGGAGGACCCTTTCAATTCAACATCCGTGAACAATAAACCCCCAGATACCCGCTTACTTGCCGCCACCAATTCCGATATCCGGAACGCCCCGAAGAAAGAAAGAAAGAAAAAGCCAGCATAAACAATTGTACTTCAAACCCCGACACACAAACAGACTGCAAATGCTCACAAAGAGATTCAGAGAGATCAAAAGATATCGGATTCCTATAATCCCTAGACACGGAACCCCTCCTAAAACCTTTCATCGCCTGCCTAACCAAAAAAGACTTAGTCACGTCCTCCTCCCCTCTGAGTCTTAACCAAAAAGCTAATGCAGACAAATGCAGAGAGACCCCCGAAGCAGACACCCCCTCACTGTAAGAATTACCTATAAAATACAGCAAGCACGGCTTCAATACTCACCTGAGTACTCCCCAACAAAACTTCCCAAACCCGCCAAACCACACTGTACCTCTTCCATGTAACCCCACTAACTGACCGTCTAATTAACGACATCACCACCGTCATACCACCTTCCAAAGATGCTCCGGGCATGCAATGCCATGATTTTCCCCCCCGGCGCTAGAATACGAAACCTGTCCCACTGTTGACGAGAGAGGGAATCAGCCACTGAATTAAGCACCCGTGGAACATGAACTGCTACAAAATACAAATTCAACACCAGCCCCCTCAAAACCAAATGCCGCAATAATCGCACAACTGGAGGGCAATTTGCCGTCTGCGCATTGATGGCCTGAATCACTCCCAAATTATCACACACAAAAGGCACTCTCCTGTCTCTCAGACAATCACCCCAGATTTCCGCAGCCACCACAATCGGAACAATTCTAGCAAAGCCAAATTACGGACAAAACCACATTCACGCCATGCACTAGGCCAGACATCCGCGCGCCATTGCCCCTGGAAATATGCCCCAAAACGAGAAGCACCTGACGCATCTGTAAAGAGCTCCAAATCCACACTAGACACTGGCCTATACATGAGAACGGACTGACCATTGTAGCTTTGCAAAAACTCCCCCAACACCAACAAACCCGCTTTCAACTCACAGGGCAAACTCACGAAATGATGGGGAGAATGAACCCCCGCGGTTGCACTAGCCAACCACGTACAAAAAACCTGCCCCATTGGCATTTTAATACTACATGCAAAAAACGTCCCAATAAGGATTGCAAGTCCCGTAACTGAATCTTCTTCCTGCGTAACGCACTAGCCACCAACTCTCTCAATTCTAGCAATTTACCTTCAGGCAAACGACATTCCAGTCTGTCCGAGTCAATAATTATCCCCAGAAACTTGATGACCGTCGTAGGTCCCTCAGTTTTCTCGGGCGCCAGCGGTACACCAAAGTCAATCGCCACCTTTTCCATTTTTATGCAGCAACACTGCACACACATATGTAGCTGGAGGACCGATAAACAAAAAAATCGTCGATATAGCGCAGCGCCGACGGCACCTGCGTCTCACTCCGAACCACCCATTCCAAAAACGTGCTAAACATCTCAAAATAAGTACAAGAAATGGAGTAGCCCATCGGGAGGCAACAATCAACAAAATATCCACCCTGCCAACAGCAACCTAACAAACAAACACTCTCCGGCTGCACCAGCAACAAACGAAACGCGGCTTCAATGTCGGTTTTTGTCAAAAGGGAGCCCTTCCCGTATTTGCGAACCCAAACGACCGCAGCATCAAACGAAGTATAACTGTGCAAAGGTTAGGATCGATGCCATCGTTCACCGACTCCCCTTCCAGATATGATAAGTGATGTATATGGCGGAATTTGTTAACCTTTTTTGGAACCAAACCCAAAGGGGAAACCCGCAAACCAGGAACCATGTGGCCCAAAGACACCTCTTTCATCAATTTATCCGTAACTAAATCAGGCCGCACCAAAGCAGACAACAAATTGCGGGACACCTCATCCCGTACTGCAGAAGTACAAGGAATCCGAAAACCCTCCGCAAAACCCAGAAACAATAAATCCGCCACCTTCCGTTTTTAAGGGTGTACCCAAATAAGAAGCATCCTTTCCACCCTCACCGGCGTCGCCCCCTTTCTGTTCAACATCCCCCTGCTTGCCCTTATGCTTCCTGAAGCATCAGGACAAACCATGGGCGCCTCAGCAACCGGAGCACTCGTGCGTGTACCTGCAATCAGAGCAAAATTTACAATGCTCCTCATTGAACTGCCAGCAACATCCTTTCCCGGATGAAGCTGACCGTCCCGTTGCCGACCGTCATTTAGTAAAATACGTTTTACTAAACGTATTTTATTGTGCAAACGCCATAAGACATAAAAAAAACTATAAACATATGGTATCGCCATAATCGTATCGCCCCGCAGAATAAAGTGAATATGTAATTTATAGCGCACGGTGAACGCTGTAAAAAAAAATAGAATAAAAAATTACAGTTTTTTAGTCACCACGCCTCCTAAAAATAGAATAAAAACTGATCAAAAAGCTGCATGCACCCCAAGAAAACTACAATGAATTCCTCAAGGTGTCTAGTTTCCAAAATGGGGTCACTTTTGGGGGGTTTCCACTGTTTTGTCACCACAAGACCTCTTCAAACCGGACATGGTGCCTAATAAAAAAGAGGCCTCAAAATCCACTAGGTGCGCCTTTGCTTCGGAGGCCGGGGCTTCAGTCCATTATCACACTAGGGCCACATGTGGGATATTTCTCAAAACTGCAGAATCTGGGTAATAAGTATTAAGTTGCGTTTCTCTGATAAAACCTTTTGTGTTATAAAAAAAATGGTATAAAGTGGATTTTCTGACAAAAAAAAAAAGTACATTTCACCTCTACTTTGCTCTAAATTCCTGTGAAACACCTAAAGGGTTCATAAACTTTCTAAATGCTGTTGTGTATACTTTGAGGGGTCTAGTTTCTAAAATGGGGTGTTTGATAGGGGTTTCTAATATATGGGCCCCTCAAAGCAACTTCAGAACTGAACTGGAACCTAAAAAAATAAATAAATTAGGCAATACTTTGCTTCTTACATTATACTGATAATGAGCCGTGCCCACCCCGAGATGACCCCAGTTTTGACCGTTTGTATAAACGGAGACCCCTATTAGACCGTTTCAGTGCCCGGTTTTCCCAAGCATACACCCCAAGAAGTGTATTTCTATTGATGAGTCCTTGGTGGATTTTAAAGGGAGGGTTCAATTCCGCCAGTACCTGCCGAGTAAGATGGCAAGGTATAGTGTGAAGATGTATAAGCTGTGTGAGAGTGCATCAGGGTGTACTTACAAATTTAGGATATATAAAGGGAAGGACACCAGTATTCAGCCCCCAGAATGCCCCCCCTTACTGGGAGTTAATGCAAAAATTGTGTGGGATTTGGTGCTGCTGGACCAGGGTTACCACCTCTACCTGGATAATTTTTATACCGGCGTCCCACTCTTCAACTGCCTCGCTTCCAGTCCTGCGGCATGTGGCACTGCTAGAAGAAATCTGAGAGGCCTCCCTAAGACTCTTCAGGCCAAACAAGAAGGGGTGAGCGCAGGGCACATTCTAGCAGCAACATATTGTGTGTCAAGTACAAGGACAAGAGAGATGTCACACCAGTACCCATGTACCTGTACGAGGTACCAGTACAGAGACCCCTAAACCAGACTGCATCCTGGACTACAATAGGTACATCGGAGGGGTGGACTTGTCAGATCAAGTCCTGAAGCCCTATAGCGCCATGCGGTGTGGTATAAGAAGCTGGCCGTGCACATCATACAGATGGCATTGTACAATGTGTATGTGCTACGTCGATGTACAGGCCAGAGGGGAACTTTCCTGGAATTTCAAGAGGTGGTAATCAAGAACCTAATCTTTAGGGACCAGGAAGGGGGGGGCACCCAGTACTTCTGGAAGCAAGTCCACACGCATCGCACCAGGGCAGCACTTTCCAGGAGAAGTTCCCCAAACTGGCAAGAAGGGAAAAAGTCAAAAGAGGTGCAAAGTCTGCTATAAGAGGGGTATAAGGGAGGACACAATATATCAATGTAGCGCGTGTCCCGAAAAACCAGAGCTCTGTATGAAAGAGTGTTTTAAAATTTATCATACATCCCTTGATTTATAATTTACCCCAATTCTACTTACCCTGATGTACTCCGCACAGCTTATCCCCCATTATCTTTCCCTTCTGAGCCCTGCTGTGTGCCCAGGCAGCTGATAACAACCACATTGAGGGTATTGCCATACCCGGGAGAACACATATTACAGTTTATGGGGTGTATGTCTCCGGTAAAAATGCTCACTACACCTCTAGATGAATGCCTTAAGGGTGTAGTTTTTAAAACAGGGTCACTTCTTGGGGGTTTCAACTGTACTGGTACCTCAGGGGCTTCTGCAAACATGACTTCGCACCAGAAAATCACCAGTAGGCCAAATGGTGGTCCTTTCCTTCTGAGTCCTCCCATGGGCCCAAACGGCAGTTTATCACCACAAATGGGGTATTGCGGCACTCAGGACAAATTGCGCAACAGAATGGGGTATTTTATTTCTTGTGAAAATAAGAAATTTTCAGCCAAAACTACATATTATTGGAAAAAATTAATTTTGTTTTAATTCCCAGCCCAATTCAAATAAGTTCTGTAAAAAAACTATGGGGTCAAAATGGTCACAACACCCATAAATGAATTCCTTGAGGGGTGTAGTTTCCAAAATGGGGTCACTTCTGGTGGGTTTCCATTGCTTTGATACCTCTGGGGCTCTGCAAATGCGACATGGCACCCGAAAGCCAAACCAGCAAAATCTGCACTCCAAAGAACACACAGCGCTACTTCACTTCTGAGGCCTCCCATGGGCCCAAACTGCAGTTTATCGCCACAAATGTGGTATGCCGCACTCAGGAGAAATTGGGCAACAAAATGGGGTATTTTGTTCCCTGTGAAAATAAGAAATTTTGATCACAAATGACATCTTATTGGAAAAAATTACATTTTTGTAATTTCACAGCCCAATTCAAATAGGTGCTGTGAAAAAACTGTGCGGTCAAAATGGTAACAACAACCATAAATGAATTCCTTGAGGGGTGTAGTTTCCAAAATGGGGTGACTATTCGGGGATTCCTACTGTTTTGGCACCTCAACACCTCTTCAAACCTGGCATGCTGCCTAAAATACATTCTAATAAAAAAGAGGCCTCAAAATGCACTAGGTGCTTCTTTGCTTCTAGGGCTTGTGTTTTAGTCCATGAGCGCACTAGAGCCACATGTGGGACATTTCTAAAAACTGCAGAATCTGGACAATACATATTTAGTAGTGTTTCTCTGGTAAAACCTTCTGTGTTACAGAAAAAAAAATTAATAAAATTGAAATTCAGCAAGAAAAATTAAATTTGCAAATTTCACCTCCACTTTGCTTTAATTCTTGTGAAATGCCTGAAGGGTTAAAAAAAACTTTCTAAATGCTGTTTTGAATACTTTGAGGGGTCTAGTTTTTAAAATGGGGTGTTTTATCAGGGTTTCTAATACATAGGCCCCTCAAAGCCACTTCAGAACTGAAGAAGTACTTAAAAAAAAAGGCTTTTGAAATTTTCTTAAAAATATGAGAAATTGCTGTTTAGGTTCTAAGCCTTGTAACGTCCATGAAAAATAAGATAATGTTAAAAAAACTATGCCAATCTGAAGTAGACATATGGGAAATGTGAACTAGTAACTATTTTGGGTGGTATAACCGTCTGTTTTACAAGCAGATGCATTAAAATTCTGAAAAATTCTATTTTTTCCAAATTTTCTCTAAATTTTGCAATTTTTCACCAATAAACACTGAATATATCGACCAAATTTTACCACGAACATGAAGCCCAATGTGTCACGAGAAAACATTCTCAGAATCGCTTGGATAGGTTTAAGCATTCCGACGTTATTACCACAAAAAGTGAAATATGTCAGATTTGAAAAATGGGCTCTGAGCCTTAAGGCCAAAACTAGGCTACGTCCTTAAGGGGTTAATGACAATGAGACAACAAACAAGTTAAAATGATTACCATAGTATAGAGTGACACACAGGATGGGACTATTGACTGGAGAGAGCTAATGAATGTGGAGTAGGTCACAACATACAAGCTGCATGTACATATAAGAGGCCACAAAGAGCCAAAGACGAAGGCTTCCTGCCGAAACGCGCGTCGGGGTGTGATGCCAGACAGTGCTCTTCACATGATGGGTAAGTTGTTCCATTGCACTTTGCAGCTAAGATGTTAGGTATTTTCGACCTATTTCATTGGACGTTACATTTATATATACACACTTCCGCTGACAGCTAGATTGTTGTAACCAGGGTTGGGATTCAAATTTTAACAACAGGTTCCCTATTTTTCGGACGAAGACATACGTGCCGTTGGCGGTGGGGGGGGGGGTTGGGGAGTCACGGTGTTTTGTGGAGTATCGCGCCATTGAAAATTATTCTAATAATAAAATAAAACAATTACGATATTCCAAATACCCCCTACATTGAAGTGGACTCTAAATAAAGTAATTCCTTGTCCAGAATGCTTTAGTATGGATTGCCACACTATTTATATAATTACATAAGCGTACAGACCTGCCCACACATTATATTAACCCCTTAGTGACCAGCCCATTTTAGGCCCTAATGACCAAGCTATTTTATTCGTTTTTCTATAGTCGCATACAAAGAGCTATAACTTTTTTATTTTTTCGTCTACTTAGCTGTATGAGGACTTGTTTTTTGCGGGATTAGTTGTACTTTTTTAATAGCACCATTTTTGGGTACATATAATTTTTTTATTAACTTTTATTAACTTTTTTTGGGGGGATTATAAAAAAAACCTGAAATTCCACCATTGTTCTATGCGTTTTTAAATTGACGCCATTCACTGTGCGGTGTAAATAACATGTTATCTTTATTCTATGGGTCGGTATGATTACGGCGATACCACATATGTAGAGGTTTTTTTATGTTTTACAACTTTTGCACAATAAACACTTTTGAACTAAAATTATTTGTTTTTGCATCGTTGCTTTCCAAGAGCCGTAACTTTTTTATTTTTCCATCAATGTAGTGATTTTTTTGGGGTTGTTTTTTGCGGGACGAGACGTAATTTTGATTGGTACTGTTTTGGGATGCATGGGACTTATTGATTCATTTTTATTATTACTTTTTTGGGGGCAATGGAAAAAAATTGCAATTTCGCCATTGTTTTTTGCGTTTTTTTTTTACGGTGTTCACCTTGCGGTTTAAATTACATATTAACTTTATTAATTGAGTCATTACGGTCGCGGCGATACCATATATGTGTACTTTTATTTATTTTTTACCAGAGCATTATTGCCTGTCAGTGTAAATCTGACAGGCAATCTATTAGGACGTGCCTCCGGCGCGTCCTAATAGGCATATGTCCAGGGCAGACCTGGAGGCTTTTATCAAGCCCCCAGCTGCCATGACACCCCATCGGAGACCTGCACTCCCTCTGTAAACAAGAAAAATGCTGCGGTCTAAATTGACGGCGGCATTTAACAGGTTAAACGGCCGCGATCGAAGTAAACTTCGATCGCGGGTGTTGGAGCAGGAGCCCAGCTGTCATCAGACAGCAGAGCCCCGGCTCCAGCCTGCACGGGACACCCGTGCAGGACTTAGACTGGGCCAACGTGAAAAGGCGCCAGCCTAGCCTAAGGCACCTTAGTGACCAACGTGAAAAGGCGTATTGGTGGTCACTAAGGGGTTAAACTCACCCATTACGTATAGGCCTATATGGGCACATTCAATATCCTAAGCGTGCTCAGCCCATTTAGTGAGGCTGTGCACATCAGAAGGGTGGAGGACAGTGCGGAGTGCGCAGTAAGCCGCGACAACTCTCCCGACTAATGCACAGATACGGTGTCAGGAGCAAGCTCAGTACATATATACAGCACCAGAATGAAGCTCAGTACATATATACAACACCAGAACAAAGCTCAGTATATATACACTAGTCCTTCTCAATGAATTAGAATATCATCAAAAGTTAATTGATTTCAGTAATTCAATTCAAAAAGTGTCTCTCATATATTATATAGATTCATTACACACAGAGGGATCTTTTTCCAGCATTTTTTTCTTGTAATGCTGATGATTATGGTAACAGATCATGAAAACCCAAAATTTAAGTCACCCAGAAAATTTGAATATTATATAAGCCCAATTTCACAAAAATGATTTTTAATACCGAAATGTTGTCCTATTAAAAAGTATGTACAATATATGCCCTCAATACTTGGTCGCTGCTCCTTTTGCATGAATTACTGCATCAATGGTGTGGCATGGAGGCGATCAGCCTGTGGCACTGCTGAGGTGTTATGGAAGCCTTCAGCTCGTCTGCATTGTTGGGTCTGGTGTCTCATCTTCCTCTTGAAAATACCCTATAGATTCTCTGTGGGGTTTAGGTGAGGTGAGTTTTCTGGCCAATCAAGTGCAGTGATACTGTGGTTATTACACCAGGTATTGGTACTTTTGGCAGGGTGGCAGGTGTCGAGTCCTGCTGGAAAATGTCATGCTAGACGCTGCGCTTACTCTGGACTTGATATAACACAGTGGACCAACACCAGCAGATGACAGGGCCCCCAAACCATCACTGACTGTGGAAACTTCACAGTGGACTGCAAGACACTTGGATTGACGCCTCTCCACTGTTCCTGCAGACTCTGGGACGAGATTTCCAAATGAAATGCAAAATTCACTTTGTGAAGTTTCCACAGTCAGTGATAAGCAACCTGGGCTTCCACAACAGCTCAGCAGTGCCACAGGCTGATCGCCTCCATGCCACGCCATTGATGCAGTAATTCATGCAGAGTCGGAGCCCCGACCAAGTATTGAGGGCATATACTGCACATACTTTTCAATAGGACGACATTTCGGTATTAAAAATCATTTTTTAAATTGAGCTTATATAATATTCCAATTTTCTAAGACTACATTTTGGGTTTTCATTAACTGTTCCCATAAACATCAACATTAAAAGAAAAAAATGCTGGAAATAGATCCCTGTGTAATGAATCTATATAATATATGAGAGACACTTTTTGAATTGAACTATATATGTTTTGAGCTCGGTTGTTCTGATATATATGTACTGAGCTTGGTTCTGGTGGGTATATATGTACTGAGCATGGTTCTGATGCTGTATTTAAGTACTGAGCTTTATTCTGGTGTTGTATTTATGTACTGAGCTTGGTTCTGGAGTTGTATATATGTACTAAGTTTGGTTCTGGTGTTGTACATGTGTATGAGTTTGGTTCTGTTGCTGTATATGTCACGAAGGGTCTGTGGACCCACTGAGCCGTACCGCTTTGGCGGTAAGGCAGCTGGCCAACAGGGAGCAGGTGAAAGTCTATAGGTATCTGTGGCAGCGTAGACAGCAGCAGGGCAGGTTCGGCTGGGACTAGGTAGCAGGCGGACATTAGGCGAGGTGAAGCAGGTCAGACGTGGATGCAGCACGGCACGACTTTGGCACAGCACAGTGCTAGACCAGGAATGTATGGATTGCTAGGAACAGGAACTGGAAACAGGTATAGGTACAGGGACTGGAACAGGAAACACACTAGGAGGCCATCACAAAGACAAAAATAGGGAACACAACAACGCTCAGGCATAGAACTAGGGGGCTGGACCCCTCTTATAGTCCAGGGTTCTAAGTTCATCCATGAGGTCCGGTGCGCGCGCTGCCCCTACGGGTTCCGGCAGAGGTGAGTGGACGCGAGCGCTGGCGTCTCCTGAGGAGGAGGCTGGGGCCAGCGCTTGCCGATTCGTGGCTGCGGCTGTCAGGGGGAGGTTGGAGCTTACAGCCCGCAGCCACAGACATTACAGTATATATGTACTGAGTTTGGTTCTGGTCTTGTATATGTGTATGAGCTCTGTTCTGATGCTGTATATATGTACTGAGCTTGGCTCTGATGTTGTATATATGTACTAAGCTTGGTTCTGGTGCTGTACATATGTTCTGAGCTTCTCTTTGGTGCTGTATATATATATTGAGCTTGGTTCTGGAGTTGAATATATGTTCAGAGCTTCTCTTTGGTACTGTATATATGTATTCAGCTTGGTTGTTATGATGAATATAGCTCCAGAACCAAGCTCAGTACATATATACACAGCACCAGAACCAAGCTCAGTATGTATATACAGCACCAGTACAAATACAGCTCAGTACAGAGATAATATGCAAATTTAGTTTAACCCCTGCCATATAAGTTTGTACAGAATAAACCTACAGCTCCCAGTATAGCCAGAAAGATGGTAAGGATATGCTGGGAGTTGCAGTTTCACAAAA
This sequence comes from Rhinoderma darwinii, assembly GCF_050947455.1. Classification (NCBI taxonomy): domain Eukaryota; kingdom Metazoa; phylum Chordata; class Amphibia; order Anura; family Rhinodermatidae; genus Rhinoderma; species Rhinoderma darwinii. The sequence continues at coordinate 2,651,546 of NW_027464514.1, read as the reverse complement.
AAGAACGATACACACATCATCTCACTGCAGATCATACAGTGACTACAGTACTGAGCAGTCACAGGGAGAATAAACATTTACATTTAGTGACTTACCAGTGACGACTTCTCAGATTCTAGTCGTTCTCTTTACTTTTCCATCTGGTCCAGAACTCTATGATCCCTCCTGGCCATGACCCATTTCTGCGGAAATGGGTCAATTTGCTCAATCAGATGTCTTCGGAAGCTCACTTTTCAACATTTCTGCACCTATAAACGAAGAGCAAATTCTTATGGTGCCACACTCTATGCCACTAAATATAATAGTATCATACACTGTGTCCCCGAATATAATAGTACTACACACTGTGCCCCTGAATATAATAGTACCATACACTGTACCAGATTATAATAGTACCATTCACTGTGCCCATGAATAAATTTGTTTCAAACACTGTAAAGTAATGCACCACACACAGTGCCCCCTGTAGATAGTGCCCCTCATAGAGCCCTCTGTAGATAGTGCTCCCAGTAGAGCCCTCTGTAGATAGTGCTCCCAGTAGAGCCCTCTGTAGATAGTGCTCACCGTAGAGCCTTCTGTAGGTAGTAGCGTTCCCTGCATATAGTGCCCCATGTACCGTTCCCTGCAGACAGGGCTCACTGTAGCATTCCCTGTAGATAGGGGTACGACTGCCCGCCATCTCTTTGGGACCTGCCGGGGAGCAGCTGACACCGCTGCTGCAGAATTCTCTGGCAACAACTACGTGGAACTGCCATGGTAAGGCATGGTCTGAATGGCTGTCACATGCAAATGCGACTGAGGTAATGTCCCCGGAGTCATGTTATGTGATCACGTTGCGGTATTTAGGTTCTTTAAAGGAAAAAAGGCATGTCGGCAGCGGTGGTTCAAAAGCGCTTATCAGGGGTTGCGTTTGCGCTAAAGATGTTGGGGGTGGAGGACGTCACCAAGCGTTTTGTTTTTGCGCAAATGTTAAAAGGTTGGAGGAAGGAAAGGAAGACATCGGACGGCCGTCGTCCAGTGTCTTTTATTTTGCTACGGCGATTGGCGGACGCGGCGACATCAGTTTGTTCTTCCGTTTTTGAAGCATGCTTATTTTCATGCGCTTTTGCGCTTGCTTTTTTCGGGGCACTGCGCGTTAGTGAATTAGTCTCCACCTCGCGGTCATGTCCGTCGGGCTTGTTGGCGGACGACGTAGTGGCACTGTCGGATTGAATAAAAATTCGGGTGCAGCGGTCAAAAACAGATGTGTTGGGAAAAGGGGTGTGGTTAACCATCTTTGCCCTAGATTCAAAATTTTGCCCGGTAAGGGTGGTGAAGAGTTACATGGCGTTGCGCCCACAGGGGGGTAGTTTCTTGTCACATAAGGATGGCTCTCCTCAAAATTGCAATTTTCTTCCATTTTAAAAAAATGCTTGGTCTCGGTGGGTTTGCCTCCTTCTGAGTTCGGGACCCATTCGTTCCGCATCAGGGCCGCCACAATGGCGGATGTGGCGGGTTTGACGGAGGTGGAAATTAAAAATTTGGGAAGATGGAAATCGGGTTGCTTTAAGAGTTACATTCGTCCTCATTTGTTAACCTGTTGAATTTTATATGTTTCTGCAGATGTTCGTAGACCGGTGGTTTGGTTTATCGGTCATTCGTACATTTATTGGGCGGCTCAGAGGGCGTCTTGCCGACCTGGAGGGCTGGATCTTGGCTTCAAACATGCGGATGTGTACTGGAGGGGCATCAGAGGCCTAAAATGGCTGCAAGTCCTTCCGGAGGTGGTGGCTGTGAGCAGAATGTCACAATCTCCAACGGTCGTGGTGATACACGCAGGTGGCAATGACCTTTGCTCAACGAGGGTAGCGGAGCTGATTTCCATTATGCGGTCGGACTTTGATCGCTTCGCGGCCTTTTTTACGGATCTGGTGGTAGTGTGGTCCGAAGTAGTTCCGAGGGTTTTATGGAAGGGAGCTAGGAACAACGCGTCCCTGGAACGGACCAGGCGGCTTTTGAACGTCAGGGTATCGCGGCATGTCAGGGGTCAAGGTGGTGTAGTCATCAGGCATAGGCAGTTGGAAGGTGACAACAGGGGTTTAATGTTGCAAGACGGGGTCCACTTGAACGACATTTGCCTGGACATTTTCCTTTCAGGTTTGCAGGACGCCGTCGATAGGGCATTGTTTTTCCTTAGGGGGGTGGGACGGAGCGCGGTGTAGGAATACACCCGTCTCCGCTTGGCGTGTTCGGAGGCTCTTGTTCCGTTTCGTTGAAGGGATCGTCATCCAGAACATCAAGTTAATGAGTGTCAATGAACGGACAAGGTTTCCTTTTGTTATATTGTTAATAAAAGCTGTGGCCACCCCCACTTTATTCCACAAAGATGACTATGTGTGTTTTTCTATAGTAAGTATTTAAGTAACACTCAGTAGCACGGGAAGGTACATACAGTCTTAGGGATCTCAGGCTGTCTAAGCAGGGGAGCCACTGACTGGATGTCAGTTCTCCTTTAAGTATCCCATAAAGCACACTGAGTGGGTTCCTGATATGAGTGGTCGAAGGAATCACATGGGAGGGAGGGTTTAAGATTATATAAGTGAGGTTACTTCCTGTAGTGAGCCTCTTTCCCGATTTCCAGACAGAGTTAACCCCTTCCCGCTCCTTGACGTACTATTACGTCATGGCAGCTGTATCGTTAGCGCTCCATTCCGTAATAGTACGTCTCGGGAGTAACGGCCGTTTCGGCCGTCCTCCCGACACATACAGGAGCTGTGACGCTGCTGTCTTGTTCAGCAGCTGTCACAGCTCCTACAGCGGGGACCGATCGCTGTGTCCCCGCTGATTAACCCCTTAAAAGCCGCATTCTATAGAGATCGCGGCTTTTTAGGGGTTAAGCTGCCATCGCCGGCCTGCTACGCGATAGCGGCCGGCGATGGTGACTATGGCAACCGGACACCAAACAATGGCGTCCGGCTATGCCATCGACGGAAGCCTAGTGGGTCCTGACAACGTCAGGACCCACTATGCTTGCTGTCAGTGAGTAGCTGACAGTTCTAATACACTGCACTACGCATGTAGTGCAGTGTATTAGAATAGCGATCAGGGCCTCCTGCCCTCATGTCCCCTAGTGGGACAAAGTAATAAAGTAAAAAAAAAGTTAAAAAAAGATGTGTAAAAATAAGAAAATAAAAGATTTAAAAGTAATAAAAGTAAAAATCCCCCTTTTTCCCTTATCAGTCCTTTATTATTAATAAAAATATATAAACAAACAAATAAACTATACATAATTGGTATCGCCGCGTCCGTAACGGCCTGAACTACAAAATTATTTCATTATTTATCCCGCACGGTGAACGCCGTAAAATAAAATAATAATAAACCGAACCACAATCACAATTCTTTGGTCACTTCACCTCCCAAAAAATGGAATAAAAAGAGATCAAAAAGTCGCATCTACCTAAAAATGGTACTGATCGAAACTACAGTTCGTTACGCAAAAAATAAGTCCTCGCACGGCTTTATTGATTGAAAAATAAAAAAGTTCTGGCTCTTAGAATAAGGTAACACAAAAAGTGAATGATTGTTTATAAAACGTATTTTATTGTGCAAACGCCATAAGACATAAAAAAAAACTATAAACATCTGGTATCGCCGTAATCGTATCGCCCCGCAGAATAAAGTGAATATGTCATTTATAGCGCACGGTGAACGCTGTAAAAAAAAACGAAAAAAAAAAACAATCGTACAATTGCTGTTTTTTAGTCACCACGCCACCTAAAAATAGACTAAAAACTGATCAAAAAGCCGCATGCACCCCAAGAAAACTACAATGGATTCCTCAAGGGGTCTAGTTTCCAAATTGGGGTCACTTTTGGGGGGTTCCCAATGTTTTGGCACCACAAGACCTCTTCAAACCGGACATGGTGCCTAATAAAAAAGAGGCCTCAAAATCCACTAGGTGCGCCTTTGCTTCGGAGGCCGGTGCTTCAGTCCATTACCGCCCGAGGGCCACATGTGGGATATTTCTCAAAACTGCAGAATCTGGGCAATACGGATTAAGTTGCGTTTCTCTGATAAATCCTTTTGTGTTATAAAAAAAATGGTATAAAGAGGATTTTCTGACAAAAAAAAAATGTACATTTCACCTCTACTTTGCTCTAAATTTTTGTGAAACACCTAAAGGATTCATAAACTTTCTAAATGCTGTTGTGAATACTTTGAGGGGTCTAGTTTCTAAAATGGGGTATTTGATAGGGGTTTCTAATATATGGGCCCCTCAAAGCAGCTTCAGAACTGAACTGGAACCTAAAAAAATAAATAAATGAGGCAATACTTCGCTTCTTACATTATACTGATAATGAGCCGTGCCCACCCCGAGATGACCCCAGTTTTGACCGTTTGTATAAACGGAGACCCCTATTAGACCGTTCCAGTGCCCGTTTTTCCCAAGCATACACCCCCGAGAAGTGTATTTCTATTGATGAGTCCCTGGTACATTTTAAAGGGAGGGTTCAATTCCGCGAGTACCTGCCGGGTAAGAGGGCAAGGTATGGCGTGAAGATGTATAAGCTGTGTGAGAGTGCATCAGGGTATACATACAGGTTTAGGATATATGAAGGAAAGGCCACCCCCAAACCAGACTGCATCCTGGACTACAATAGGTACATGGGAGGTGTGGACTTGTAAGATCAAGCCCTGAAGCCCTACAGCGCCATGCGGTGTGGTATAAGAAGCTGGTCGGGCACATCATACAGATGGCATTGTACAATGCGTACATGCTACGTCGATGTGCAGGCCAGACGGGAACTTTCCTGGAATTTCAAGAGGTGATTATCAAGAACCTAATCTTTAGGGACCAAGAAGGGGGGGCACCCAGTACTTCTGGAAGCGAGCCCACACGCATCGTACCAGGGCAACACTTTCCAGGAGAAGTTCCCCAAACTGGCAAGAAGGGAAAAAGTCAAAAGAGGTGCAAAGTCTGCTATAAGAGGGCGATAATGGATGACACAATATATCAATGTGACAGGTGTCCTGAATAACCAGAGCTCTGTATGAAAGTGTTTTAACATTTATCATACATCCCTTGGTTTATAATTTACCCCAATTTTACTTACCCTGATGCACTCCGCACAGCTTATCCCCCCTCGTCTTTCCCCTCTGGGCCCTGCTGTGTGTCCAGGCAGCTGATAACAGCCACATGTAGGGTATTGCCATACCCGGGAGAACCCACATTACAGTTTATGGGGTGTAGGTCTCCGGTCAAAATGCTCACTACACCTCTAGATGAATGCCTTAAGGGTGTAGTTTTTAAAACGGGGTCACTTCTTGCGGGTTTCAACTGTACTGGTACCTCAGGGGCTTCTGCATACATGACTTCGCACTAGAAAATCACCAGTAGGCTAAATGGTGGTCCTTTCCTTCTGAGCCCTCCCATGGGCCCAAACGGCAGTTTATCACAACAAATGGAGTATTGCCGCACTCAGAACAAATTGCGCAACAGAATGGGGTATTTTGTTTCTTGTGAAAATAAGAAATTTTCAGCCAAAACTACATATTATTTGAAAAAAATAATTTTGTTTTCATTCCCAGCCCAATTCAAATAAGTTCTGTGAAAAAACTATGGGGTCAAAATGGTCACAACACCCATAAATGAATTCCTTGAGGGGTGTAGTTTAAAAAATGGTGTCATTTGTGGTGGGTTTCTATTGCTTTGATAGCTCTGGGGCTCTGCAAATGCGACATGGCACCCGAAAACCAAACCAGCAAAATCTGTACTCCAAAGAACACACAGCGCTCCTTTCCTTCTGAGGCCTCCCATGGGCCCAAACGGCAGTTTTTTGCCACAAATGGGGTATTGATGCACTCAGGAGAAATTGGGCAACAAAATTGAGTATTTTGTTCCCTGTGAAAATAAGAAATTTTGTTAAAAAATTACATCTTATTGGAAAAAATGTCATTTTTTTAATGTCACAGCCCAATTAAAATAGGTGCTGTGAAAAAAGTGTGTGGTCAAAATGCTAACAACAACCATAAATGAATTCCTTGAGGGGTGTAGTTTCCAAAATGGGGTCACTTTTGGTGGGTTTCCATTGCTTTGATACCTCTGAGGCTCTGCAAATGCGACATGGCACCCGAAAACCAATCCAACAAAATCTGGACTCCAACACACATATAGCGCTCCTTTCCTTCTGAGCCCTCCCATGGGCCCAAACGGCAGTTTATCACGACAAATGGGGTATTGCCACACTAAGGACAAATTGGGCAACAAAATGGGGTATTTTGTTTCCTGTGAAAATAAGAAATTTTTATCACAAATGACATTTTATTGGAAAAAATGAAATTTTTTTCATTTGAGAGCCCAATTCAAATACGTGCTGTGAAAAAACTGTGCGCTCAAAATGGTAACAACAACCCTAAATTAATTCCTTGAGGGGTGTAGTTTCCAAAATGGGGTCACTATTGGGGGATTCCTACTGTTTTGACACCTCAACACCTCTTCAAACCTGGCATGCTGCCTAAAATATATTCTAATAAAAAAGAGGACTCAAAATGCACTAGGTGCTTCTTTGCTTCTAGGGCTTGTGTTTTAGTCCACGAGCACAGTAGGGCCACATGTGGGACATTTCTAAAAACTGCAGAATCTGAACAATACATATTTAGTAGTGATTCTCTGGTAAAACCTTCTGTGTTACAGAAACAAAATGAATAAAATTGAAATTCAGCAAGAAAAATGAAATTTGCAAATTTCACCTCCACTCTGCTTTAATTCCTGTGAAATGCCTGAAGGGTTAAAAAACTTTCTAACTGCTGTTTTGAATACTTTGAGGGGTCTAGTTTTTAAAATGGGGTGTTTTATCAGGGTTTCTAATACATAGGCCCCTCAAAGCCTCTTCAGAACTCAAGAGGTACCTTAAAAAAAAGGCTTTTGAAATTTTCTTAAAAATATGAGAAATTGCTGTTTATGTTCTAAGCCTTGTAACGTCCAAGAAAAATAAAAGAATGTTCAAAAAACGATGCCAATCTAAAGTAGACATATGGGAAATGTGAACTAGTAACTATTTTGAGTGGTATAACCGTCTGTTTTACAAGCAGATGCATTTAAATTTTTTCAAAATTTTCTCTACATTTTGCAATTTTTCACCAATAAACACTGAATATATCGATTAAATTTTACCACGAACATGAAAGTGCGGTGGGCACGTGAGGCACAAGCCGTTGAATGAGATAAACAAGAGTAGAAGAAGGAACCTCCAGCTCACCTTTGTTGCATCTTATGATTTTGAATGTTCGTGCGCGGATTCTCGTGTCGGCACACGCAGAGTAGACAAAACTGGGAAGGTCAAGGTTGGATCCAGCACGAAAAAATAAATAAATAAAATGGAAAGGATTTTCCAAGTTTAATGGGCCAGTTAGGCTGTATAAAAATCAGGACTTGGATACACTGCGTGACGTCCTGGAAGTGTAAGGAAGGTTAGTGATATATGAAGAAAAGCCTACGCGTTTCAGACGCTACAAGCGTCCTTAATCATGGCTGAAGCTGACTGACTGAAGTGAAAATGTGCCCTATATACTTCCATCTGCATGTGTCTATCATTAGCTTAATTACATTCTCATGTGTTTGGTCCGTGGCGATGTCGGTAAATTCGACTTTGTTACTTATTGTGGACACATAAGCAATGTAATATAATAGGGAAGGTTCAGATTTGGGACAGGAAAATCAAATGTTTATAGAAAGTATGTTTATTCAGAATTAGTTTTACATATGGTAATCGTGATCATGTATACTAGAGCTGTCATCTTGAGAACTATATCCGGTTCGGAGGGTCAATTGTAATTATGTTTGCGTTCCACAGGGCATAGCAACGCTGGACCGCACCACCGGAAATAGGATCCCCGGCGACAACGACTCCAAGAGGAACCCTGCAGTCTGATCGTAAGTACAATGTATGTTAATATATGTTTTTTTATAGATTATATACGTACTATATACTATGCTGGAATTTAATATTGTTGGTGTAATTTATGTGGATGCAGATTTCGGGCGATCTATTTGTTTATGACCGAACTATTCTTGACTGTTATGCTTGTATGGTAGGATACTGAATTCATCAAACGTATTGGTTGATGGGTTTTGACAGGGTTACATGAGAACTCGTATATATATATATACATACTTAATTAGAACAGTCAGCTATGAATGTGGATAATCAGAAAATGAAGTAAAAGCAAAACTTATATGTGAAAGATGGACGTAAGAAAAAGAAAAAGGTTGAAGAAAGATAAAGTGGCTGAGATTGTATAACATCATGTGTAAATTGACAAGTGGTTTAAGAAGTGTGACGTGTAATAAGCATATAACATACACGCCACACGGTTAAAACGATGTGGACCTTGGTGGTAAATATATTTGCCTACAATTTGGTTAATGCTCTGTAGAAATTATTGGTTTATAAGTAGTGGTTGAATAGGAAGATTATATTAACACCAATAAATTGTCGATACCCCACAAGGAATATGTGTGATTTGTTCTTTTTTCGAAGGCAAGGCGTGTATCTATATTGTGACCTTATTTTATGGGTCCAGAATATTATAATGTTATGAAACGGATATACACTATATATTACCATAATTAATCCAGATTTAGACACGGAAATGTAACAAGATTTTTAATAATGGAGATTTAGATCGTGTCTTATATTGAGGCCATTAGGAAAACGTGTATTTAGTTTAAAGATCCAGTAGGCTTCACGTTGATAGATTTTATATTGTAGGTCCCCTCCTCTTTTTGGTAAATGAACTTTTTCAATGGCATGACATTTGAAAAAATTGGTTGTTCTGTTATGTTGGTGTATGAAGTGTTTAGCTGCATTTGACACATTGATGATATTTGAATTGCGGATGTAGCTTAAATGTTCAAGTATTCTAGTTTTAAATTTTCTGCTGGTGCAGCCTACATATTTTAACTTGCAATTTGTGCACTCGATAATGTAGATAACTCCATTTGAGTTGCAATTAATATAGTTTTGTATGGCAAAGGTAAATGTGTTGTCTGCATCGGAAAAGTTTTTGGTGGGGTAAGTATAAGTACAGGTTTTGCATGGGTGTTGCCCGCATTTGAAGAAGCCTTTACTTTCTAACCACGTTGATTTAGTGCCGTTGGATGAAAATATTGAGGGAGATAGTGAGCTACCAAGTGATGGGGCCTTACGTGCCACAATTCTTACTCCTTCTTTCAGAATGGAGCGTAGGCTGTCATCTTCAAATAACACTGGTAAGTATTTCTGTATTATACTTTTGATTTCAGAAAATTGATTGCTTTGTTGTAATATCAGGGTTGGTACCTGGTGGTCAGATTTTTCATTTTTCTTCTTATTATTGAATTGATTAAGGAGATTGTTTCTTGTTAATTTGGCTGTGATGTTAGTGGCCTTGTTGAGAGACCAATTAGGGTAACCTCGTTTCTGCAGCCTAGAGCATATTTGTTTCTGTTCGATGTTAAATTGTTTATCAGAACTGCAGTTTCTCCTTGCCCGGTACATTTCTCCAATTGGGATGTTCATAATGGTTTTTTTCGCGTGGTTACTTTCTGCGTGTAAGATGGTATTGGCAGATGTGGGTTTTCGATGAGTATTCGTTTCAATTATGTTTCCTTCTGAGCCTTTTAGTTCTAGGTCTAGGAAGACAATGTCAGATTGATTGTGACTGTAAGTGAATCTAAGATTGTGAGAGTTGTCATTTATATATTTCAAAAATTTAGGAATTGCTTGAACCTCTCCTTTCCAGATAAACAGCAGATCATCGATATATCTTTTGTACCATTCGATATGGTGTCCAAATGGGTTATTGGTTGAAAAAATATTGTGTTCCTCCCACCAGGCCATAACTAGGTTGGCTATTGAGGGGGAGAATTTGGCTCCCATGGAGACCCCCTTGAGTAGTAAATAGAATATGCCGTTAAATAAAAAATAGTTATGAGTCATGAGGAAAGTTAATACTTCAAGGATATACATCTGGAAATTTCTCGTGTATGTGCTATGGGTGGCTAGATAATACTCTAAAGCAGTGTGGGCTGTTTGATGAGGAATCGAAGTATATAACGATATTACGTCACATGTGAGCCATGAGTATTCATCTTTCCATACTTTATGTTGAAAGGTGCACAAGACATCTCGTGTATCTCTTAGAAATGCTGGGGTTTGTTGGGCCAATGGCTGTAATAATGTATCCAGCCATTCGGATAATCTTTCCAGAATGGAACCAATGCCCGAAACAATTGGGCGCATGGGCGGCGGTTTTGTTTGTTTGTGAATTTTAGGTAGAGCGTGAATTATTGGTGTGATTGGCTGTTCAATGTAAATATATTTTAATTGTTTCTGGCTGATATGTCCATTGTTGAGACCCTCAGTGAGAAGCTGTTTCAATTTCTTCTGGATGATCTCCGTAGGATTGTTTTCCAGTTTTCTATATGTTTGGTCATCTGATAGTAGATTTAGTATAGATGTTTTGTAATCAGATTTGTCCATGACAGCTACTCCTCCCCCTTTGTCAGCCATTTTGATTATGATTTCTTTGTTATTTTCAAGAGATTTTACTGCATTTTTGAGTCTTTTGGATAGATTAGATTTATGCACAATCTGGTTGGTTTTGTTGGATAGTACTTGTAATTCTTTTTCCAGTAAAGTTTGAAAAATATCCATGGAGTCAGTCCTTGATTTAATGGGATAATATTGGATATTCGTTGTGGAAAAATTGGATAGTTGGTTGGAGGTATTATTTTCCTGATTAATATTGTCTATACGAAGACTATCCAGACACGAGATGGTTTGTAGTTCCTGGAAGGAAAGAGCCAATGAGGATTGGTCTTTGATGTTTTGCAACGATATGAATGGATCTGTAGTTTCCATTTGGATGGGAGTCGCTGAAAAATCTTCACTTGAACTCGAATTAATTTGTTCAATAGTTGGAGGAGGCAATATAGAGGTGGGGTTCTCTTGTGAACCTCTGTAGTTGCTAGAGATATAGTCTGGCGATGTCTTGGTGTTTGTGGTCTGAGAGTCAGATATAAGGAAATGACGTTTAACAGTAAGATTTCTTATGAATTTATTGATATCAAGAATCGTATGAAAGATGTCAAAGTTATTGGTTGGTGCAAAGTTTAAACCCAGCGATAAAACTTCATATTGTGCTGGCGTAAGTACAGTAGATGATAGATTGACCACGTTCGAATTTATAGTTGATATTTCCGTGATCGGAGGTGACGGCTCTGGTTTGGTTCCAGCCTTCCTATGTTTCCTGCCGCCCCTCCTTCTTCGTTTTTTGATAGCGTGTACTGGTTGGCATCAGATCTTTGTTGGTACTTTGGACGAGTTCCGTAATTTTCATCTTCAGAGAATCCCTCTGTTGATTCTGGCTCGGTGGAACTGAAGCTCACTCTATTTGATGTAATTCTGTATCTGTTTTGCCGTTGATAACTTTGGTTTTTTAAGATGGGTTTAGGTCTTGTTCGATTTGGATCCCTTTTACTCCAATTATACACTTGGTTGTTCTTGTAGTCTCTTGTGTCTCTTAGGAATTTAGTTTGCTTAGATTCTGCTAAAGACCGGTCAAGTTTGTCTATATAGGTTGAAGTTCTGGTATCTAAAAATGCAATTTCAGGTGAGCTGGGAAGGTCATCTATTTTAGCTCTTATCTCAGTTATTGTGACCTCTAGTTCTGTTAATTTGATTTCTTCTTCTTTAGTTATGAGTTTCATCAATTTGATGGAACAATCTGTGAGCGTTTGATCCCAATCTTTGTTAAAGGTGTCTGAGTAGTTAAATGTTGGTAATTTTTTAATCCTAAGACCTCTTGGAATCATGTCCTTTTCTATGTATGCTTTAAGAGTAGTTAGATCCCACCATATTTTGGCTTGTTGGGTCATACATTTTTCCATGTCGTGGAATAAATTTTCAATATCTTGGTTATGTATAGTTATATTTTCATGATTGCCAAACACTTTGGCTGCCATCTGTGCCCTGGATGCTTGTGGATTGCTGGTCATGATGAAAAGTGGATCCTAATTTTCAATATCTCATAAATTGTGTTTCTCAGGCACATATGGAAAAAAATATTTATTTAGGTGTCCAAGGTTCTCATGTAAGTACATTAAAAACATAGAAAGCGTGAAAAAACACACAGGAAAAAGATTCAGCCACTATATTTGTATACTTATTGTAAGATATATATTCTGTCAAGATGGCTTTTACTTGCAGGTAATATTTGACACTAAAAAGATTTTTTCCTTTTGGCACTAATTCACACAGCATTTGGATGCGTTATATCTTGCATTATTCAGTGATGTTGTATAACTAGTCCTAGAACTGTGGTATTATTTAGCTGCACATAAAGTGCGGTGGGCACGTGAGGCACAAGCCGTTGAATGAGATAAACAAGAGTAGAAGAAGGAACCTCCAGCTCACCTTTGTTGCATCTTATGATTTTGAATGTTCGTGCGCGGATTCTCGTGTCGGCACACGCAGAGTAGACAAAACTGGGAAGGTCAAGGTTGGATCCAGCACGAAAAAATAAATAAATAAAATGGAAAGGATTTTCCAAGTTTAATGGGCCAGTTAGGCTGTATAAAAATCAGGACTTGGATACACTGCGTGACGTCCTGGAAGTGTAAGGAAGGTTAGTGATATATGAAGAAAAGCCTACGCGTTTCAGACGCTACAAGCGTCCTTAATCATGGCTGAAGCTGACTGACTGAAGTGAAAATGTGCCCTATATACTTCCATCTGCATGTGTCTATCATTAGCTTAATTACATTCTCATGTGTTTGGTCCGTGGCGATGTCGGTAAATTCGACTTTGTTACTTATTGTGGACACATAAGCAATGTAATATAATAGGGAAGGTTCAGATTTGGGACAGGAAAATCAAATGTTTATAGAAAGTATGTTTATTCAGAATTAGTTTTACATATGGTAATCGTGATCATGTATACTAGAGCTGTCATCTTGAGAACTATATCCGGTTCGGAGGGTCAATTGTAATTATGTAAATCTGAACCTTCAGTCAGTCAGCTTCAGCCATGATTAAGGACGCTTGTAGCGTCTGAAACGCGTAGGCTTTTCTTCATATATCATATGGTGATGTTAATTAGAAAACATTTTGTGTGGTATAACTGCCTGTCTTACAAGCAGATACATTTAAATTTATAAAAATGCTAATTTTCTTAATTTTTCGCAAAATTTTTGTGTTTTTCCACAATTAAATACTCAATGTATCGAGCAAATTTTGCCAGTAACATAAAGTCCAATGTGTCACGAGAAAACAATCTCAGAATCGCTTGGATAGGTAAAAAGCATTCCGAAGTTATTACCATATAAAGTGAAACATGTCAGATTTGAAAAATGTGGCTCTGTCAGGAAGGTCAAAAGCGGCCAAAGAGGGAAAGGGTTAAAACTCTTTGTGTGGATTAGATTTGTTTAATCTCATGTACCTTGCTGCTACTGTAAACACTGCAGAATTTCTGGACGGAACATCTGGTCAAATTCTGCTGTGTTTACGTTACTTGGGAACAGCCTTAGATGGATAGTGTTGGGCTGATTGTAGAATTAATTTGCTATAGACTTTTATACGAATATTTTTTTTCAGTAGTTCACAGCTCTGTACATTATGTCTGTTTAGGGATGCTTTGTTACCTCTGAGAATATCGTGCATGTTAGAACGTTTTTAACATTTCACCAAATGTAGATTTGTTTGTTGTATTTTTAAAATAAGGTGTAATAATTACTGCTGGATTTCCATTGTTAAGTATTTTATAGTCCAGGCTAGATTTTATTAACTTAAAGGGTAACTAAATGTTTGACAAACTTCTGACATGTCATAGTGACATGTCAGAAGTTTTGATTGGTGGGGGTCCGAGCCCTGAGACCCCCACCAATCGCTAAAACGAAGCGGCGGAACCGCTCGTGTGAGTGCTCAGCCACTTCGTGTCTGTTCGGCTTTTTCCGGAAAGCCGATGTATTGGAGGACGGGCTCATAGACTTTCTATTGAGTCCGTACTCTGATACACTGATTTCAGGAAAAAGCCAAACAGACACGAAGTGGCTGAGCACTCACACGAGCACTTCCGCCGCTTCGTTTTAGCGATTGGTGGGGGTCTCAGTGCTCGGACCCCCACCAATCAAAACTTCTGACATGTCATTATGACATGTCAGAAGTTTGTCAAATGTTTAGTTACCCTTTAATGGTAATGATTTTAAAAGCTGATGGAATGGAATTGTAAAGTGTCTGTTCAGCTTAGAACATCCCTTTTTTACAGTTTATATAATATAAAACGTTCATTACTTTTTAGATCCAAAGTAACAGCCTGTGTTAAATTCTAGAGCCGCATTCACCATTCTGCCTGTCATTGGAAACGATAAACAATCTTACTCAGACACTCTTTAAAGGGGTTGTCCACTACCGGATAGCTGATGACCCATCCACCAGAGCACTTATTAGCAGACGTGCTGCAGGATAAGTGCATGTCTGCTAGAACACTCCTCTCTGACGCTGCACACGCAGCCAGAGAGGAGCAGGTCAGAAGGAGGAGCAGAGCGGCCTGTGATTTAAAAGGTGAGGCTAACAGAGCGCCGCTTACATTACTCAGCCTCCTGCCCCCACTAATTTAAAAGTGATCGGCCGACAGCAAAGGGCTCTGTGGGGGAGAATAATCCCCCCCCCCATACAGCCCTCAGTAGCTACTATACTGCAGGGGGGGGTCTGAGCATCTGACTGCAGAGGGCTCTGTGGGGGGGGGGGATTAATTTCCCCATAGATCCCTCAGCAGTTAGACACTCAGACAGTTACTACTGAGTGCTCTATGGGGGGATTCTCCCCCACAGAGCCCTCTGCTGTCAGCAGCATGACGCTCATACACCCCCCCCCCTTTGCAGTATAATCCCACCCCCAGCATCAGCCGATCACTTTTAAATTAGTGGGGGCAGGAAGCTGAGCGCATGATAATCCTTCCACATAGAGCCCTTAGCAGTCAGAAGCTCAGACCCCTCCTTGTAGTATAATTTCCCCTATAGAGCCCTCAATATTATACTGCAAGGGGGAGGTTTGTCTAACTGCTTCAACTGTATCTAAACTTTTAAAAAATTCTGAGACACTTCAGTGACATGTCAAAAGTTTTGATCGATGGGGGTCTGAGCACTGAGACCCCATTGAGCACTAAAACGAAGCCGCAGAAGTGCTCGGGTGAGTTTTGCTTCGCTTCTGATCGGCTCTTCCCAGAAAGCCAACCAGTTGGTGTACGGACTCATAGACTTTCTATTGAGCTCATACACGGCTCCTAGAAAAGCCCATCAGAAACGAAACAGCTCAGCGCTCACCCAAGCAGCTCTGCCTCTTTGATTTATCGATCGGTGAGGGTCTCAGTGCTTGGACCCCCACTGACAATAACTTCTAACATGTCACTATGACATCTCAGAAGTTTTTAAAAGTTTAGTTCCCATTTAAAGGAAAGGTATTGTGTTATATTAGGAGTCCCTGTGTTAGCTTTTTCTGGCACACAGGACCTCCCATTATCTATTAATATTTCTGGTGCATCTCTAGGTCCTGAAATGACAGTTTATTGATGTCTAGATTCTATTGCGGCACAGCAGAGAAGGAAGAAGACAGAAGACTGCTATGGGTGAGTATACGTTTTTTTTATTTTTCAAATTGCTTATTTTGCAGGTTCCACTGGACCGTTTGGACTACGTTGAAGATTCGTTGGACTACTTCGATGATTTACGCATTATTTATTTTTTTCTTTATAAAATGGTCAAGGAGGTTTGTGTGGGGGAGTTTTTATTTTAGTCCAAAAATGTTTTATGCCTGTATGTTTTTAGTGCTTTACCACCATTTTTATGCCTGTATTTTTTTTAACACTTTATTACCATCTTAGTAATGGCAGTTGTCTGTTTGACGACGTCGATTACTAAAGCAGGACTTAGCACTAGCCAGTAAAAAGGTTAACATAAGCCCCCCATTATTACTTCGGTACCCACTGCCTCCAGGGCACATGATTTACACATAGGTGCATGGCTCGTTACAGTATGTGTATCAGAGCTGTGTCTTCCAATGATTTCAGCAACTGTGTGTTCATCACGTGACTATGGACAGGATTTTATACCCTGAGAGTTAACAATGAATATTCCTACTCTATAACAAGAAGCAGAGATCTTGAAAACATTTATACAGAAAGTAGATTGGGAAATTTGCTAAAAAACTAAAGAACGCTTTAACGACATGTCACGTACTAGTACGTGACAGCCATTAAGGGGAAGTATGGAGTGGGCTCACAGGTTGAGCTTGCTCCATACTCAGCGGGTGACGGCTGTGTTATAAAAGCCGACACCTCACTGTAACAGGCGGAATCAAAGATCACTTTGATTCCACTTTTTTAACACCTTAAATGCCGCTGTCTATCGCGACCGCAACATTTAAATTGTAAGAATCAGGGGGGTGCCCCCTCCGAACACGCCATCGCGCCCCCCAGGACGCAGTCGGCTGGTGACAATGGTTGTCATAGCAGCCTGGGCGACTAATAATGGCCCCCAGGTCTGCCATCTATGTACTATGAAGCCCTGCCTTTGAAGCCAAGGCTTCAAAAGAGACTTTCAGAATCACGATATACTGCAAAACATTAGTGTTGCAGTATATCATGCAAGCGATCCAACGAGTTTTTCCCATTTTTCCCCTAAAGAAATGTTAAAAATAAATAAAAGTTAACATAACTGGTATCGCCGCGTCCGTAAAAGTCTGAGCTATCACAATATAACATTGTTTAACCCGCTCGGTGAACGCCGTAAAAATAAATAAATATCTAAAACATTCAAATTGCTGCTGTTTTTGGTCACCTTAGCTCTCCAAAAAAATAGAATAAAAAGTGATCAGAAAGTCGCATGTACCCCAAAACAGTATCGGTGAAAACTACAGCTCATCCTCCAAAATTTAAGCCCTCCCACCACTAAATTGATGGAAAAATAAAAAGTTATGGCTCTCAGAATATGGAGATACAAAACTTTTTTTTTTTTTTTAGCAAATGGTTTTATTTTTTCAGAAGTGGTAAAACATAAAACAAAACATATGAATTTGATATCGCTGTAATCGTATAAACCTGTAGAATAAGGTGAATATGTCGTTTTTACCGCCTGATGGACTAAAAAAAATGGCGTAATCTATGTTTTTTGCCCATTTCACCCCACAAATATTTTTTTTTTTCAGCATCCCAGTAAATTCGGCGGTACAAGAAATGGTGCCATGAAAAACTACAACTTGTCCTGCAAAAAACAAGCCCTCATATGGCTATGTCGACAAAGAAATAAAAAAAATTATGGCTTTTGGAATGCGGGGAGGAAAAATCGAAAATGAAAGAACTCAAATCGAGCGTGTCCTTAAGGGGTTAATTACACTTTCCTGCAGTTAAAAGCGGACTTCACCTCAGCATGAGCAACTATAAAACGGATTAAGGGTAAAGCGACAGGCTGCGCTCACGGTGCGTTTATGTTGCGTTTTTAAACTGCAGCAAGTCATTTTTCAATAGAAGTCAATGGTGAAGTTTGTGTTATGGACAGACGGCTGCTATTATATTGCAATGTGTTTTTTGTGCAGTAACTGCATCTTCATAATGTCTGACCGCATGCAGTTAATGACCGCGCTGCCAATGTTGTTGCTGAACTGCTTGCGTTTTTGCTAACAGTTCTGCAATGCATTGTAATGAACTATATACAGGAAGCACCTAATAAACTTCAACACGGGTGAAAACTATGTCCATCAATTATTTCCTTTAAAAACGCAACAAAACCGCAGCAAAACCATGTCAACGACGCACCGGGTGGCCTTACCCTAAATGTTCAGTATGTAAATACACAAATCATTTAATTTAGCATAGTATAACAACTCATATTTAGCTACAGGTAATAAAAACGAATAATACAGGTAATAAAAAAGTCGACTACGCTATTGCTTCCGGCAAAACGACGGATCCGGTGCACAAAGGAGACAAACGGAAACCAGGGGCACCGGCTCCGTCCCCATTGAAATCAAAGGTGATGGAGACTGAAACCTCTGGTTTGTTTCTGCTCAGGGTCCCGTTTTGATGGAAACCTCCGACGGAAAGTCAGAATTGGACCCCAACGCAGATGTGAACAGAGCCTTAAAAATACACCCTGATGAACAGGTCAATTAGATCTGTCTTATGGCTATTTGTGTGAGGACATGCATGCTCATGGGCTTCGCCTAGGCACTTTCGTAGCTGGGAGATTATTATAAATGAATTCTGAATCTAAGGGTATGTGCACACGTAGTGTTTTCAGGCATATTTCGGGGCATTTACGCCTCAAAATATGTTTGAAAAAACGGAAGCAGCACACCTACAAACATCTCAATGGGAAATACGGCGTTCTGTTCCGATGGGGCATTTTTTTACGTCTCATTTTTAAAAAACGGCGCGTAAAAAGACACCCGTGAAAAAGAAGTGCATGTCACTTGTTGAGCTGTTATTGGAGCCGTTTTTCAATGACTCTATAGAAAATCAGCTCCAAAAACGGCCATAAAAAATACAGCGAAAAACGTGAGTTGCTAAAAAAACTGCTGAAAATCAGGAGCTGTTTTCCCTTGAAAACAGCTCTGTATTTTCAGATGTTATTTTAGTAAGCGTGTGACCATACCCTAAAGTGTGAGAGACTACAGACATAGGTGGAGTTTTATAAGGCTGGGTTCACACGACCATGTTACGTCCGTAATGTACGGAACGTATTTCGGCCGGAAGACCCGGACCGAACACTGTGCAGGGAGCCGGGCTCCTAGCATCATAGAGATGTACGACGCTAGGAGTCCCTGCCTCTGCGTGGAACTACTGTCCCGTACTGTAATCATGATTACAGTACGGGACAGTTGTCCTGCAGCGAGGCAGGGACTCCTAGCATCGTACATCACTATGATGCTAGGAGCCCGGCTCCCTGCACTGTGTTCGGTCCGGGTCTTCCGGCCGAAATACGTTCCGTATATTACGGATGTAACATGGTCGTGTGAACCCAGCCTAAGAACTGATCCAATGAATAAGTGGAGTAGTAGCCCATTGTAACCAATCGGATTTAAGCTTTCATTTTTCAGATGCTATTTTGAAAATGAAAGAAGCCGGTTGATTTGCTGCTATGGGCACCTGCTCCACTTTTTCTTTGCACCAGTTTTGATTAATCGCCACAGATTCTAAGTATTATAAAGCATGAAATAATAGGCCTTGTATGCTAACAAGTACACAGTTTAAAACTTTATTTTTTTCCGAACCAAGACTGCATTGGAGTTTTTTGCAGGCAGAAAATTCTGCCCCAAAATTCCGTTTGGAATTTTGAAGCAGATTTTGATGTCAATGGCAGGTCAGAGACGTAAACGCCCGAAGATAGGGCATGTCGCTTCTTTTTCCCGCGAGACGGTTCTTCCGCTCGTGGGGAAAAACGCCTCTGCCTCTCATTGAAATCAATGGGAGGAATTTTCGGACGCGGTTTCCGATGCGGTTTCCTTGTCAAAAAATTTGTCAAAAAACTCACTGTGAACTGAAAGGGTGACCAAAATAGATATTTGCAACCAGTACTTATCTGGTCTTCTGGTGAACATTTAAATGAATTTTGGTGCAACCATGTTGATCTATAGGTTGGGCTATTTGAAGTTGTACTATTAGTCTGGTATAGAACGTATCACAGCTAGGGTATGTTCACACGGCTTAGCAAAATACGTCTGAAAATATGGAGCTGTTTTCAGCCGAAAACAGCTCCTTTGTAGCAAGTCGCGTTGTTTTACGGATGTTATTGGAGCTGTTTTTCGAGTCAATGAAAAACGGCTCCAAAAACGTCCCAAGAAGTGACATGCACTTCTGTTTCACGGGCGTCTTTTTACGCACCGTATTTTGACAGCAACGCGTAAAAAAACACCTTGTGGGAACAGAACATCGTAAATGCCATTGCAATCAATGGGCAGATGTTTGTAGGCATAATGGAGCCATTTTTTCAGGCGTCATTCGAGGCGTAAAACGCCCGAATTACGTCTGAAAACAGTGCGTGTGAACATACCCCTAGAAGAACTGAGATTCATCCATTCGCTGTAAACCTAGTCTGTTAGATCATGAGCTTGCAGCCAAACTATAGTCTAACTAGTGGTCTTCAACCTGTATCTTTCCAGCTGTTGCAAAACTGCAAATCCCAGCATGCCCTGAGTGCCTGTTGGAGTTGCTGGGAGTGCATAGGTAGGTTGGGTGTTGTTAGCAACTACTGGAAAGTCACAGGTTAAAGAGGCTTTATCACCACATTATAAGTGCCCTATCTTCTACATAATGTGATCAGCGCTGTAATGTAGATTACAGCAGTGTTTTTTATTATGACCTATTTTAGCTTCATGCTAATGATTTTCTTAATGCCCAACTGGGCGTGTTTTTACTTTTTGACCAAGTGGGTGTTGTGGAGAGAAGTGTATGATGCTGACCAATCAGCGTGATACACTTCTCTCCATTCATTTATCAGCACATAGTGATCTTGCTAGATCATGATGTGCAGTCACATACATCACATCAGCTGATGCTCTGCTTGGGGACTCCAGTACTGCTGCCAACGTCACTGCCCATATATGGACAGTGACAGTGAAGTTGGCAGCAAGTGCTGGAGTCCCCGGGCAGAGCATCAGCTGATGCTCTGCTCGGGAACTCCAGCTATAGGAAACCCCTGAAGTCACTGACCAAATGTCGGGAGCAGTGCTGGAGTACCTCTGCTCGGGGACTCCAGCAATAGGCAATATGACAGCCCCTTGCGGTCATGCCATTGATAACACGCCGACACGAACAGCACAGGAAGCATGCCCTCAGTCACGTGGGGCCGTGTCAGCGCGTCATCAATATTAGAAAAGCTCCAGCACTTCTGGGAACAATTTACCGGGTTTGAATGGCACCATTTAGTACCGAATTTTTAATTACAGTACATTAGTAAGTGACATCTTTTAAAAAAAATATGAATGCAAAGCAACTATTAAACATTTTTGGTCCCCAGATAATCCCTTTAATTGACCACTACAAAACTGCATTTACTGTACTGTGGATATTGACGTTAAATGAGCACTGGTGGTATACAGCATTAATTGGACACTGAATGGCAGCATTAATTGATAAATAATTTTATGGGGGTATTAATAGAGTACTATATTGGAGTTTTATCTGGGCCCTTGGGCGACAAAGACTTAGTGGGTAAATTACAGAGGCAGTAAAATGGCAGAAAACATCACTTTGTTCCCCCATATAGAAGTTAGACCCTGTTTATGCCCCCATAAAGAAAGTTAGGTGCCCAGATTGTACCCCCATAAATTTAGTGCCCACTGTAGATAGTGTCACACAGCCCCCTCCCTGGAAGTGGCACACAGCCCCTCCTCCCTGGGAGTGCCACACAGCCCCTCCTTCCTGGGAGTGCCACACAGCCCCCCTCCCTGGTAGTGCACACAGCCCCCCCCCTCCCAGGTAATGCCACACAGCCCCCCTCCCTGTAGGTAGCGACTTTGGGGCTCACTCTAGGAGTGGAATCCCCAACCAGAGTATTGCCGACTCTCTGGCTGGGGATTCCGCTTCAGGAGGAGCCCCTAACGTCTCTATCCATATATGGACAGTGATGTCGGGGGCTTCCCCAAAGATGGAGTCCCGGGCAGAGCTGCTTCTAGCGCTCTGCCTGGGACCCCTTCTCTCCTCCTGGCGTCACTGTCCACATATGGACAGTAATGTCAGGGGCAATCCCAGAGCCAAAGTCCCGGGCAGAGAGCTAATAGCACTCTGCCTGGGACACTGCACTGCTCCTGCACTGCTCTGCTTCACATGACAGTGGACAGTAATGTCAAGGGCTTCCCCAGAGACGGAGTCCCGGAGCAGAGCCACTTCTAGTGCTCCGCATGGGCCTCCTTCTCCCCTCCTGGCATCCAAATATACACAGTGATGTCAGGGGCAACCCCAGAGTTAGAGTCCCGGGCAGAGCGCTAGTAAAGTCTCTGCTCCAGTACTCCGGCTCTGGGGAAGC
This sequence comes from Rhinoderma darwinii, assembly GCF_050947455.1. Taxonomy (NCBI): domain Eukaryota; kingdom Metazoa; phylum Chordata; class Amphibia; order Anura; family Rhinodermatidae; genus Rhinoderma; species Rhinoderma darwinii. The sequence goes on along the minus strand of NW_027464514.1, from coordinate 2,629,504 downwards.
CCCTGACATCACTGTCCATATACGCATAGTGACGTCAGGGGCAATCCTAGAGCAAAAGTCCCATGCAGAGCGCTACTAGCACTCTGGCTGGGACAATGCTCTGCTCCTGACATCACTGTCCATATATGGACTGTGATGTCAGGGGAAACCCCAGAGCCGGAGTCCCGGAGCAGAGCGCTAGTATAGGCTCTGAAGCAGAGAACAAAGATTGGATCTAGCGCTGATATGGATAAAAAGGAGACTTCTTCCAAGTTTTATTTGAGTGTTTAAAAACAAAATCGGCAGGATAATTTCCTGGTACAGAGGGAGGGTCAATGGAATGAATAGCCTACGCGTTTCAGACGCTTGCTGCGTCCTTACTCATGGCTTAAGAGCATAAGCCATGAGTAAGGACGCAGCAAGCGTCTGAAACGTGTAGGCTATTCATTCCATTGACCCTCCCTCTGTACCAGGAAATTATCCTGCCGATTTTGTTTTTAAACACTCAAATAAAACTTGGAAGAAGTTTCCTTTTTATCCATATTAACGCTGGATTCAATCTTTGTTCTCTGCTTCTACTCCATGCCGTGTGCCGACACGAGGACCCGAGCGCTATAAGCAGTACAAGTCTACATACACGGTGAGCTGGAGGATTCCTCCTTTTCTCTTCCTTCAGTATAGGCTCTGCTCTGGAACTCTGGGGAAGCCCCTGACATCACTGTTCATACGTGGACAGTGGCTTGCCCAGAGGCGGAGTCCCAGAGCAGAGCCGCTTCTAGCATTTTGCCTGGCAGGCTGTAGCCGAGTAAACGGCAGAATAGCCGTCGGCAAAACTCTGGCTGGGGATTCCAATCCTGGAGGAGCCATGCAGTGACAGTACCCGGCGGCAGAGTGGGCCCCCCAAAGGGTAGTGGGCGCCGGTACTTGCCCGGGTTCGCCGGGTGCTGACGACGGTCATGCCCATATTGACTGACAACTTTCTCTTGTGTTGCTTCTTACGCCTATTGTATTTCATTATTTGTGATTTATTTATGCATGAATTTGCACTAAGTGTAATATCCTGCCAGTTGAGAACATTTGCTGATGGAACGTAGGTTATGGGGAACTTGATTCAAATTTCTTTGACGAGGATTTACTAGGCTTAGAAAGGTTGAGAAACACTGGTCCAAAGGATTCCCCGATAAATAATGACTGACAGGCACAGAATTACTCTTTGGCCTTTGCGTTTGTGTTATATTTTTATTGTGTTCACACCTAATATGGTTCATAATATGGATAATGGCCAATACTGAACCATACTATATATTTGCATGTTTGCAAGTGTAGAAGCACCATGCATATAAGTAACATTAACCATGCATGCAGGAGTCAATACTTGGGCTCTCCCGTGTCATTTGGGCTGAACCCACGTATTGCCTGCCCAATGCAAAGGGTGAGTGGGCAAAGGATGAGGATAAAGGGAAGTCTTTCAGATCTCTGCTCATGAGTAAAAATGTCTTATAAATAGGTTATTCCTCCATGAGCGTTCAAGATGGAAGAGGTTAGTATCAATATCAGGTGTGAAAGACATTTAACCACGTTGCAAGTCATATTTGAAGTTATCCATTGTAAGAAATGCTCAAGTAAGTTCAAAAACGGGGCAAGACATAAACCAAACTTTAGTTTAGCTTCAGTTACAACATACAACTTCGGTGCTCCCATCTGAAATTTGAATATCTTGCTGTAGGAAAAGCAGGCGCTTCTGTATCCTAGGCAAAAGTATGACGCCGGACTCCTCTCCTTCAAAGATCCTATTATTTATAGGAGATGGAAGCTTCTGGAATCATAGATACCTATGATACAGGATACCATGCACTCTCGGTGGCACATTTAAACTTTGAGCTGGAGCTACACTTTACAACACCATGGGGCACATTTTACTATGATTGGCGCTTTAAACGCCAATGTTAGACTGAAGCCCGCAGGAGTAAGATGCGGCTAATTTATTAAGAGGCGCGCACCTCTTAATAAATTTTTCGCATCTTCTGCTTTCTGTGCACCAGAAGGGGAAAACTACACAGTGACATAATTTGCGCTAAGATTTACTCTATTTTCTTGCGTAAATTATTGTGTGTGGCTTGCGGTGGCGCGTACTCTTCTGCTAAGCTCTGCCCACTTTTTAAAAAGTGCAGTGGGTGGCGGAAACCAATAAAAAGTCGCAAATTGTTGCACAAATATGGCATATGCCATAATTTGCTACTTTTTAAAGTCAGAAAACGTTATCATATAACTCTGTATACAATTGGCTATAGGCATTTTACAACTGGCTACTAATCAAAGTAGGCTAAGTTGTGTGCAAAGACCGTTAATAAAAAAAAAAAAACGTTTAATTATATAGAATGATGTATTTGTATATGCAGCTGCTTGTTTAGTAGTTCTTTTTTATACAATGGCAGAGATTGCAGATATACATTGCCATCAGTATGCATTTATTTACTGCTGTATAGTTGAATACAATCTGTTGTGTGTCAATTGCTAGTTCGGGATGGGTAGAGGCTGTAGTGTTTTTTACTGAGTTTGCAGCACTTCAGAAAAATGTCCACCCCAATGATCACTACTTTATCTCACATATCTGCAGTTCTCAGAACCCACAAAAACATTTACACTATGTTCACACTTGCATTTTGGCTTTTGTACATAATGAAAATCAAGCCGCTGTGACGGATCCGTCGTATGATGGACCCAATTGACTTACAATGAGTTTGGTCAGGATGTCCATCGTTTTGACGGGAAGAATAGTGCTGCATGCAGCGGAATTTTTCCTGTTAAATCTGATGGACATTTGGATGGAGGTTCAGAGCCTACAAAGCAAATGTGAACAGAGGCTTACATATATGAATTATATTAGTAGCTCTTTTACAAGATGGACATTTATGAAATCTGTCCTTGACTCCATCCATACCCTGTATAGCAGCACTTCTTCTTCCCTCTTCTTCTTCATGAGATTAATTTGCTCTTGTAGACTGCATTTCTGAGCCTGCAGTTGGCAGGCTTCTCCTTGGAGTGGCCTTATTTCCCCTCTTAGTTTTCGCAACTCTTCCTGCGCCTTTCTTAGGGCTTGTGTCCCTCTTTCAGCACACTCCAAGCGTTGAAGAAGTTTGGGCTCATAATGGTCTTGGAGGGTACTGTGTTGTTCCTCAGTCAGGCTTTGCAGGTCTGCAGAGAGCCGTCTTCTTTCCTGCAGTTCACGTGAGATTCGCCTGCGTTGTGGAGCTCTAACTCGCTGCTCTTCCCCCTGTCTCTGTTGAGTAAAGGTATTCCGCAGTTGGGAAATCTCCTCTGTCAACCGAGCTGCAACAGTCTCTAGTTCCTTGTGTTCTGCTGTTTTCTGAGCTAATTCCTGACGCCGATTTTCAAGCTGGTATTGGCAAGCTACACATTCTTTAGTCACTCGGAACAATCTGCGACGTATTCCTCGTATCTCTTCCTGCAAAGTGTCCCTCTCCAGTTCTGTCTGAGCCTTCTGTCCATATGCCTGCACTAGTTCCTCATGTGCCTGTTGTACAGCTTCCAATGAGGGCTCCTGAAGTATGGCCAGCTCTCGTATGAGCTCATTTCGTTCCCTTTCCAAGTCTTCCACAGCTGCGATACAATACTGGAACCTTACCCCTATGTCCTCCAGGGACAAAAGTTCCGGAGTGACTGGTGAAGGGGGACTAGGCACAGCAAGTACCCTAAAGAGACAGGAACCACCTTATGTAAATAAAACTGACAAATTTGTGTTTTTAGGAATGGATATATATACACATATATAATATATTACGCTCATAAAATCCCCCTATCCCAAGTAGGAATCTCAACCAAAATGATCATAAGAAATACAAGCTAATGCACCCCCGCCAAATTGGTAGATATGGCATATATAAAAACAACTCCACCAAATACATGCCCCTTATATACCACAAACAAATGTATATGGTGTATATTAGTATCTATAGCAGGCACTTGGGAGCACCGGATACATGCTTGTTTGTTTAATTTTTCATTTATTTTTTTTTAAACTGAGGAAACATAAATTAAGTGGTAGAAGCCGTATCTTTGCCTCTTAACCCCTTAACGACCAAGGACGAAAATGAACGTCATTGTCGGCTGCTAGTTCCCGCACCATGACGTTCATTTTCGTCCGCATTTCAAACTGTCATTCTGTGTAAACACAGAGTGACAGACCCGCGCTGACAGCTGTCCTAGACATCTGAGACATCAGTCTTGCTGGACAGCGGACCATCGCCGCTGATTTCGGAAGTTAACCCCTTAAGTGCGGCGACGGATTGCCGTCGCCGCATTTAAGTGGTTTGAAGCACATCGGCAGCCCCCACGAAGTGATCGTGGGGGCTACCGATGCTTGTCACGGCAATCGGAGGTCAGATAATGACCTCCGGGTTGCCATGCACGGAAGCCTCGGAGGAACAGCCTCCGGCCGTTCCTCCTCTGCTTCCTGTCAGTGTGACAGTCACGTCACAATGACAGTTAGAGTACATCACACTACGTGTGTAGTGTAATGTACTCTAGCAGCGATCAAAGCTGCAAGACTAAGTGTCCCCTAGTGGGACAAGTTAAAAAAGTAACAAAAAAGTAATAAAAATGTTTTAAAAAAAGTGTAAAAATAAAAGTTATAAGTTCTATAAACACTAAATGCTTTTTTTCCTATAATAAGACTTTTATTATAGAAAAAAAATGAACACGTTAAAAAAGTACACATATCTGGTATCACCGCGTTCGTAACGAACCCAACTATAAAACTATAATGTTATTTTTCCCGCACGATAAACACCCCAAAAAAAATCAATAAAAAACTACGACAGAATCGCAATTTTTTGGGTCACCACCGCTCCCTAAATAAAGAATAAAAAGTGATCAAAAAGTCGCATGTACCCGAAAATAGTACCAATAAAAACTTCTATCCGTCCCGCAAAAAAACAAGCCCTTACACAGCTTTTTTGACTAAAAAATTAAAAAATTACGGCTCTCAGAATATGGTGACACAGAATTTTTTTTTTTTATAAATAAGTCATTTTATTGCGCAAACGCTAAAAAAAAGGACCAAACCTATATACATATGGTATCGCCGTAACCGTACCAACCCGCAGAATAAAGTAAAAATGTCATTTATAGCGTACGGTGAGCGCCACAAAAAGAAAACCTAAAAAACGGTGTCAGAATTCCTGTTTTTTACTCAGGATTGCAAAAAAATTTAATAAAAAGTGATCAAAAAAAATTGCATGTACCCCAAAATGGTACCAATGAAAACTACAGATTGTCCCGCAACAAATAAGCCTTCACACCACTCTATTGATGGAAAAATAAAAAAGTTATGGCTCTTGGAAAGCGGGGAGTGAAAATCTAAAATATGAAAAAAAAATGGATCAGTCCTGAAAGGGTTAATTCATTTCTAATGAAAAAACGTATGACAACATGTTGGGTATTTCCGTACTCGGGAGAAATTGCTTTATAAAATAATGGTTGTTTTTTTTCCTCCTTTATCCCTTGTGAAAATGAGAAAATGCAACATTTTAGTGGAAAAAATTTTGATATTAATTTTCGCGCCCTAATTCTAATAAACTCTGCAAAAGACCCGTGGGGTGTAAATGCTCACTATACCCTTAGAAAAATTACTTGAAGGTTTTTCCAAAATGGGGTCACTTTTGGTATGTTTCCACTGTTTTGGTCCCTCCAGTGCATTGCAAATGCGACATGGCACCGAAAACCATTCCAGCAAAATGTTGGGGTGCATTTTCTTCGTTATTCCTTGTAAATAATAAAAATTTCTATGTTGTTTCAGAAAAAAAGTACATTTTAATTCTTACAGACTAATTTCAATATATTTAGCGAAAAACCTGTGTGGTCAAAATGCTAACTATACCCCTAGATAAATACCTTAAGGGGTCTAGTTTTCGAAATGGGGTTGTTTATGGGGAGTTTCTATCATTCTGGCAGCTCAAAGCTTCTCCAAATGTACATTGGGGCCTCCGGGTGTTCCCTTCCTTTGGGGCCCTGCCGTGTGTCCAAACAACGCATTAGGGCCACAATGTGGGTATTTTTGAAAACAGGAGAAAGAGGGTGATAGATTTTGAGGTGTGTTTCTTCATTTTCATGGTCGCTTTACAAAGAAATCGGTCTTCAAACAAATACTTTTATGAAAAAAGTGAAATTATTATTTTTTTCACCTGATATGCATTAAATTTAGCAAAGAATTGTGGTGTCAAAATAATTACTATACCCCTAAATAAATACCTTATGGGGTCTAGTTTTCTAAATGGGGTCGTTTATGGGGAGTTTCTATCGTTCTGGCAGCTCAAAGCCTCTCCAAATGTACAGTGGGGCCTAAAACATTTTCAAGCAAAATATGAGTCCTGAAAGCCTCCGGGTGCTCCCTTCCTTTTGGGTCCTGCCGTGTGTCCAGGCAGCGCATTAGGGCCACAATGTTGGTATTTTTGAAAACAGGAGAAAGAGGGTGATAGATTTTGGGGTGTGTTTCTTCATTTTCATGTTCGCTTTACAAAGAAATCGGTCTTCAAACTAATACTTTTATGAAAAAAGTGAAATTATTTTTTTTTTCACCTGATATGCATTAAATTTAGCAAAGAACTGTGGGCTCAAAACACTTACTATACACCTAAATAATTACGTTATGGGGTCTAGTTTTATAAATGGGGTCGTTTATGGGGAGTTTCTATCGTTCTGGCAGCTCAAAGACTCTCCAAATGTACAGTGGAGCCTAAAACATTTTCAAGCAAAATATGAGTCCTGAAAGCCTCCGGGTGCTCCCTTCCTTTTGGGTCCTGCCGTGTGTCCAGGCAGCGCATTAGGGCCACAATATGGGTATTTTTGAAAACAGGCGAAACAGGGTGATAGATTTTGTGGTGTGTTTCTTCATTCTCATGGTCGCTTTACAAAGAAATTTGTCTTCAAACTGATACTTTTATGAAAAAAAGTGAATTTTTTTTTTTTTCACCTGCTATGTATTAAATTTAGCAAAAAACTGTGGAGTCAAAATACTTACTATACCCTTAGGTAAATACCTTAAGGGGTCTAGTTTTCTAAATGGGGTCATTTGTGGGGGTTTCCACCATTCTGAAACCTATGAGCCTCTGAAAACCTGGCTTGGTGCAGGAAAACAAAATGTACTTCAAAATTTATAAAATTATTATTCAATTTGTAAGTCCTGTAAATTGCTGAAAATTTATTTTATTTTTTCAAAAGTGCTGCCAAAATGGAGTAAAGAGATAGAAATATATATTTAATTAAAAAAATTGTACAGTATTGTACAGTATTTTTTATTTTTTAATTAATTTCCGCAAATTGTATCAGTCTACTTTTACCACTAAAATAAAGTACAACATGTGACGAAAAAACAATGTCAGAATTACTTGGATATTCAAAACTTTCACAGAGTTATTCTCTGATAAAGTCAGACATACCAGATTTGACAAATCTGGCTTGGTCATTAAGGTACAAACATGCCCGGTCATTAAGGGGTTAAAGTGCTGTTTGAAGTATGGAAAATATTTAAAGAATTATTCTTACTGCCAATCAGTGCAGTGCAAATAGTACAGTCTGCCCTGCACTGCCCCATATCTTTCCTCGGCAGCCAGTCTCATTTGTGCCGTCACTCTCTGCAATTACATTCAGACCAGTCCAGGACGGATCGCGCTTAGTGCTGTTTTGAAGTGGCACATCCTGGGCCGGTTTCTTTTCTCTACCTGCTGTATTGTTGTGGTCTGCCTGTGCTGGCTCGATGCCAGTGGTGGATTAATATCATCTTAGGCCCTGGGCTGTACACAAGTTATGTGCCCACAACCTACACGTAAGTATCACCTACATGTCAAAGTACATCACATGCCACTCTGCAGACTGTCTCTTAGCCTGATCATCTGCTGCCACTCACATTTCCCCACAGCCCCCACCACAGTAATGTACATAGATTGTAAGACCTACATTACCAATAATACCCCATACTGCTACTGAATAATACCCCCATACTCTTACTAAATAATATCCCATACTGTTACTGAATAATACCCCCATACTGTTACTGAATAATACCTCCATACTGTTACTGAATAATACCTCCATACTGTTACTGAATAATACCCCCATACTGTTACTGAATACTATCCCCATACTGTTACTGAATAATACCCCCATACAGTTACTGAATAATACCTCCATACTGTTACTGAATAATACCCCCATACTATTACTGAATAATACCTCCATACTGTTACTGAATAATACCTCCATACTGTTACTGAATAATACCCCCATACTGTTACTGAATAATATCCCCATACTGTTACTGAATAATACCTCCATACTGTTACTGAATAATACCTCCATACTGTTACTGAATAATACCCCCATTCTGATACTGAATAATACCCCATACTGTTACTGAATAATACCCCCAAACAGTTACTGAATAATACCCCCATACAGTTACTGAATAATACCCCCATACTGTTACTGAATAATACCCCCATACTGTTACTGAATAATACCCCCATACTGTTACTGAATAATACCCCCATACTGTTACTGAATAATACCCCCATACTGTTACTGAATAATACCTCCATACTGTTACTGAATAATACCTCCATACTGTTACTGAATAATACCCCCATACTGTTACTGAATAATACCTCCATACTGTTACTGAATAATACCTCCATACAGTTACTGAATAATACCTCCATACCGTTACTGAATAATACCCCCATACCGTTACTGAATAAAACCTCCATACCGTTACTGAATAATACCTCCATACCGTTACTGAATAATACTTCCATAATGTTACTGAATAATACCTCCATACTGTTACTGAATAATACTCCCATACTGTTACTGAATGATACCTCCATACCGTTACTGAATAATACCTCCATACCGTTACTGAATAATACTTCCATAATGTTACTGAATAATACCTCCATACTGTTACTGAATAATACTCCCATACTGTTACTGAATGATACCTCCATACTGTTACTGAATAATACCCCCATACTGTTACTGAATAATACCCCTATACTGTTACTGAATAATACTTCCATACTGTTACTGAATAATACTTCCATACTGTTACTGAATAATATCCCCATACAGTTACTGAATAATACTTCCATACTGTTACTGAATAATACCTCCATACAGTTACTGAATAATACCTCCATACTGTTACTGAATAATACCTGCATACGGTTTCTGAATAATACTTCCATACTGTTACTGAATAATACCTCCATACAGTTACTGAATAATACTTCCATACTGTTACTGAATAATACCCCCATATTGTTACTGAATAATACCCCCATACTGTTACTGAATAATACTTCCATACTGTAACTGAATAATACCTCCATACAGTTACTGAATAATACCCCCATACTGTTACTGAATAACACCCCCATACTGTTACTGAATAATACCTCCATACTGTTACTGAATAATACCTCCATACAGTTACAGAATAATACCCCCATACTGTTACTGAATCTTACCCCATACTGTTACTGAATAATACCTCCATACTGTTACTGAATAATACCTCCATACTGTTACTGAATAATATCCCCATACAGTTACTGAATAATATCCCCATACAGTTACTGAATAATACCCCCATACTGTTACTGAATAATACCTCCATACTGTTACTAAATAATACCTCCATACAGTTACTGAATAATACCCCCATACTGTTACTGAATAATACCCCCATACTGTTACTAAATAATACCTCCATACTGTTACTGAATAAAACCTCCATACTGTTACTGAATAATAGCCCCATACTGTTACTGAATAATAGCCCCATACTGTTACTGAATAATACCTCCATACTGTTACTGAATAATACCTCCATACTGTTACTGAATAATACCCCCATACTGTTACTGAATAATACCTCCATACTGTTACTGAATAATACCCCCATACTGTTACTGAATAATACCTCCATACTGTTACTGAATAATACCTCCATACTGTTACTGAATAATACCCATATACTGTTACTGAATAATACCCCCATACCGTTACTGAATAATACCTCCATACGGTTACTGAATAATACCTCCATACCGTTACTGAATAATACTTCCATAATGTTACTGAATAATACCTCCATACTGTTACTGAATAATACTCCCATACTGTTACGGAATAACACCTCCGTACTGTTACTGAATAATACCCCCATACTGTTACTGAATAATACCCCCATACTGTTACTGAATAATACTTCCATACTGTTACTGAATAATACTTCCATACTGTTACTGAATAATATCCCCATACAGTTACTGAATAATACTTCCATACTGTTACTGAATAATACCTCCATACAGTTACAGAATAATACCCCCATACTGTTACTGAATCTTACCCCATACTGTTACTGAATAATACCTCCATACTGTTACTGAATAATACCTCCATACTGTTACTGAATAATATCCCCATACAGTTACTGAATAATATCCCCATACAGTTACTGAATAATACCCCCATACTGTTACTGAATAATACCTCCATACTGTTACTGAATAATACCTCCATACAGTTACTGAATAATACCCCCATACTGTTACTTAATAATACCCCCATACTGTTACTAAATAATACCTCCATACTGTTACTGACCGTTGTTAATGTGGCGCGTATTTCTCTTTATTTCACTTTAATTTTCACTTAGTTTCACGTCACCATTAAGCCCTTCGGTTTTCAAAGAGTACAATATCAGCCGTCACTTTGCCACGAAGCATGCAAACTATGCTAGCAAGCAGTCAACACAAGAACGGGCGGCTACTGCTCAGAGGTTGGCAGCTAATTTACAGAGTCAACAGAACTTTTTTCTTGATAAATCACAGTGCGTATGTTATTTTAATCTATTTACATTTCCTCCTCCCAGTATCTGCAAAATAGTATGTAAATGCCATATCTTGCATATTCCTTGAGACAAATTTATTAACTGATAAGGGCTATTTTTCACATTTGAAAGACAGTTAATAAATTGGGTTGTAGTGTTCTTACTGTGCTATGAGGTTTGCACACACTACATTTAATGCTTTAGTATATCCGGCCCAAACACTCCCTCCAAATGCTCCTGGCCCGGCCCCTCTGTCAAATTTTAGAACCCATTGTGGCCCGCGAGTCAAAAAGTTTGCCCACCCCTGAGCTAATCACTACTCTATAGAAGCTGTCATAATCAATGCCTGTGAAACTGTAGTAGTTGAGGGTTTACTATTAGTCTCTCCTCTCTGCTGTGTGTGGGTGGTGACTGGTCAGAGACTCACAGTCAGACTGGCTGCCGCATGCAGTGTGCACTGTGAGTGACTGTGAGACTCACCAGTCACAGCTCTGATTGTAGCTTTCCCACGCTAATTGAGCACAGGAAAGCTACAAAGCCAGGAGTATACTGCAAGAGGGGGGGGGCGTTTTACTGACAGCAGAGGGCTCTATAGGGGGGAATTATCCCCCCACCATAGAGCCCTGACTAGTTACTATACTGAAATGTTAGGGGGGTCTGAGCATCTGAATCAGAATCCCCCCCTATAGAGCTCTCTGCAGTTAGACGCTCAGACCCTCCCCCACCTACACTAATCCTTCCATTATAGTGATGTGAGGGCTCTATGGGGTGGATTATTCTAGCCCCATAGAGCCCTCTGCTGTCGGTAAAATGCCCAGACCCCCCCTTGCAGTATAGTCACGTCACGGGTCCCGGTTCCAGCAAGGCAGGAACTTACCTCGTGCTGCTCGTGCTCCTCCTGCAGACTTGCTCCTCTCTGGCTGCATGTGCTGTGTGCAGCGTCAGAGAGGAGGAGGAGTGTTACAGACGTTCGGCACGTCTGCTATGTTCGTCTGCATGGCCCCTCCCCCCGGTCCAGTCCGTCCCGGGCTGAAAATGCCGCTCCCCCCCTATGGGTAGGTGGTGCCGCCTGAGGCCGTCGGCTCACCTGGCCTCATGGCAGATGCGGCACTGCATATAGCTCAGAGGGCATTAGAACATCATCTATTCAGACACAGTGCCTATAGCTATGAATTACAATCTTTCATACTTGAGGCACTTACTTTTCTTATGACACACAATTTTTTTAAATGCGATGGTACATTCTATTTACAACTGAAAGGAGTATCAATGGGAGCCAAGTTCTCCCCCTCCGTGGCAAATCTTGTGATGGCCTGGTGGGAAGAACTGTTTCTTTTTTCTACTGTTAATCCCTTTGGCAGATTCATCAATTGGTATTCAAGATACATTGATGACCTGCTATTTATATGGGAGGGTAATATATCAGACATCGCTAACTTTATATTCTATCTGAATGACAACCAATTTAACTTAAAATTTACTCATTTGGTCCAAAAAAACACTATTCAGTTCTTAGATCTAGAACTCACAGGCCAATCAGGAGAAATAATTAACACTAAAACCTATCGCAAACCCATCTCAGGAGACACCATCCTGCATGCAACAAGCAGTCATCCCAAACAGACCATATCATCAATTCCTGTGGGTGAGATGTACCGGGCGAAAATAAATTGTAGTGACGATAGCAATTACCAAGTGGAACAACAACAAATAGAAAGGAGACTACAAAAGAGAGGGTACCCAGAATGGACCTTAAAAAGAGCATTCTCCATTGTAGAGAATAAACCTAGAAATCGACTTCTTGAACCAAAATGCAATAAAAATACCATTCGAAATATACCCACCCTGGTGTTACAGTACAGTACTCAGTTCAATGCTATTAAGAAAATTGTCCAAAGAAATTTAGTTATCCTTATGGATGACGACATCTTGTCAGATATTCTGAAGGACGGTTGTCAAGTAGTACCCAGAAAAGCTCCCTCTTTAGGTGATGTTCTTTCTCCCTCTGTTCTTCCGCTAAATACTTTAAAACCTACTTGGCTTCATTCTGCTGGTTTCTTTAGATGCGGCTCACATCCCTGTAACGTTTGCTCATATGCTAGACCAACAAAAACTTTCAGAGATTCAGATAATGTAAAGAATTTCACAATCCAAAATCACATCAATTGTAATAGTGAAGCACTAATTTACATTATAGAGTGCAACACATGCAATCTCATGTACATAGGATGTACCAGCCGTAAATTTAAAGTGAGAATATTGGAACATCTGGTTATATTAAAAATCCAAACATTGCAAATATTTCCAATGTTGCAAGACATTTTATAACCCAACATAATAGATCTACTACAAGCCTTCAATGTTATGCCATAGAGAAAGTAAAAATACCAACTAGAGGGGGGAACATAAAACACAAAATCTTATCACGAGAAGCCTACTGGATATTCACTCTAAAAACGAGGATCCCCGATGGATTAAACTTCAGAAAAGAACTTATGTTCCATTTCTAATGAATAAAAATAATATAGACCCAGTAACACAAATTTAGGAACTTTAAAACATTGGTCAACAAAGTAATATTACAACGCTATCTAAACGACCATATGCGTTTGTCGGGATATATTATTCTTCATAATGTGTATAATTTCCTAATTGTGAGTAATGAACAAAAATAATGAACAAAAATAATATAGAATAATTAATACCAAACTAGAAATATCAAAAGCTTGGCTAATAAAGCAATACTGTAACTATAGTGCCATCTGATTGGCTTCATGTATTTGTCGGGTCATACTATTCTGTACGATGTACTTTATTTCCACCTGTCATAGTATCCATGAGTAAGAAAATAATACTGATATCTGCCCCAAATACTTAATTATAGTAATCTTTTCAGTTCAGAACTTATTTTAAATTGTTTGAAATACTGTATTTTTTAGCCTATAATACATATTTTTAATTTCTCGATGTGAGCATAAAAGAGGTTTATATCCGTCAGCCTTACAAATGAAATACCATTTCATTAAGCTACAACTAGAACATTTGGTATCCCCATCATTTTGGACATTTTCAGTGTCAATAATATGATAAACATGATAACTACTATAGAATAACAACATAACACTTTACCGGCGTTTCAGTTCAGCACCATTCTGCTGGACAGCTCCATTACGATACATAGCTCCCATTCATAAATTGCTCAAGCCAGTTGTGCGCCCTCTTGTGTTTAAAAACCAATATGCTGGACAGCATCACTTTGCTGAACCAACAGCATTACTTTGCTGAACTAGTTTCAGCTACTAGTTTTAATTACCACCTGTAGGTAACCGGATATAAACCTCCCCCTGATAGTTTGTCATTTAACAAAAAGCCATGAGGAAGGACCTGGTGTGCGTCTGAAACGCGTAGGCACCTATCTATCTATCTATCTATCTATCTATCTATCTATCTATCTATCTATCATCTATCTATCTATCTATCTATCTATCTATCTATCTATCTATCTATCTATCTATCTATCTATCTATCTATCTATCTATCTATCTATCTATCTATCTATCTATCGCTAAGCATTACACTCGGGACTGATCTTGTTTTAAATACCCAAAATAAAATTGGAACAATGTTCTATTTTAACTAATTGCGCTGGATCCTCTATTCTTTTGTTTTCCCTGTCTTCAACACCGTGAGCCGTCACGGAGATCCAGGTGCAGAGCGCAGAAAACCTGCATCAAAGGTGAGCTGGAGGATCCCTCCCACAGTTTCTGTTTATATTGTTGGATACTCCTTACAATTTCTCAATTGCCCGGACTCCATTACCTCAAGTATATTCTGAAGATGGCCCCTACTAGACTTACTAATATTTTGTATAAACGGAGATTGTTTCCGACTCAAAATATTTCTCCACTGTCCTGACAAAAAATATATTCTCAAGTCAGGTACTGCCAGTCCACCCTCTTCTCCTCTATCCATCAAGTATTTTAACTTCATTGCAATAATTAGCAAAAATTGCAAAAATTAGCATTTTTCTCAATTTAAATGTATCTGCTTGTAAGGCAGGCAGTTATAACACACAAAATTGTTCCTAATTAACATCCCCCATATGTCTACTTTAGATTGGCATCGTTTTTTGAACATCCTTTTATTTTTCTAGGACGTTACAAGGCTTTGAACTTTAGCAGCAATTTCTCACATTTTCAGGAAAATTTCAAAAGGATATTTTTACAGGGGCCAGTTAAAGAGGCTCTGTCACCAGATTATCAAATCTATCTCCTATTGCATGTGATGGGCGCTGCAATGTAGAAAACAGTAACCTTTTTTTTTAATTTTTTTTAAACGATAATTTTTGCCCAAGTTATGAGCAATTTTATATTTATGCAAATGAGCTTTTCAATGGACAACTGGGGGTGTTTTCTCGTATTTCCAACTGGGCGTGTATTGTGTTTTTACCAACTGTGCGTGTATTGTGTTTTTACCAACTGGGCATTGTGAATAGACGTGTATGACGCTGACAAATCAGCATCATATACTACTCATCGTTCCCACTCAGCTTCGTTCACTGCAGAAATACAGCGTGACGTCACCCACAGATCCTTCAACCTTGTCGTCGGACAAAGAAGATACATCGGCTCCAGGCGTCCAAAAGGTTAATATGCTTGTCTCTAGGGAGTTTGCTATGCTTACCTGCACATGGTGATGCTGCTACAAATTCAACTGTACTCTGACGCCTGGAGCGGATGTGTCTTCTCTCTTCCGACGCCAAGGTTGAAGGACCTGTGGGTGACGTCACGCTGTGTCTGCAGTGAAGGAAAGCTGGCTGGGAATGATGACGTCACCCACAGGTCCTTCAACCTTGGCGTCGGAAGAGAGAAAACACATCAGCACCAGGCATCAGGGAGTACAGTGCAGGGTATGTGCAGGTAAGCATAGCAAACTCCCTAGAGACGAGCATATTTGGACGCCTGGAGCCGATGTATCTTCTTTGTCCGACGACAAGGTTGAAGGACCTGTGGGTGACGTCACGCTGTATTTCTGCAGTGAAAGAAGCTAAGTTGGAACAATGAGAAGTGTATGATGCTGATTTGACAGCGTCATACACTTCTATTCACAACGCCCAGTTGGTGAAACAAGTAAACACGCCCAGTTGGAAATACGAGAAAACACGCCCAGTTGTCCATTGAAATGCTCATTTGCATAAATATACAATTGCTCATAACTTGGGCAAAAATGATCATTTAAAAAAAAAAAAAACACCGTTACTGTTATCTACATTGCAGCGCCCATCACATTCAATAGGAGATAGGGATTTGATAATTTGGTGACAGAGCCTCTTTAAGTTGTGAAGTGGCTTTGAGAGCCTTATATATTAGAAACCCCCAAAAAGTCACCCCATTTTAAAAACTTCACCCCTCAAAGTATTCAAAACAGCATTTAGAAAATGTCTTAACCCTTTAGACATTTCACAGGAATTAAAGTAAAGTAGAGGTGAAATTTACAAATTTCATATTTTTTTGCAGAAATTCATATTTAATCAATTTTCTTTATAACACAGAAGGTTTTACCAGAGAAAAGCAACTCAATATTTATTGCCCAGGTTCTACAGTTTTTGTAAATATCCCACATGTGGCCGTAGCGTGCTACTGGAATGAAGCACTGGCCTCAGAAGCAAAGGACCACCTAGAGGATTTTGGGGCCTTATTTTTATTAGAATATATTTTAGGCACCATGTCAGGTTTGAAGGGCTCTTGAGGTGCCAAAACAGTGGAAATCCCCCAAAAGTGACCCCATTTGGGAAACTACACACCTCAAGGAAATTATCTAGGGGTATAGTAAGCATTTAGACTGCACAGGTTTTTTACAGAAATTATTGGAAATAGGGCGTGAAAATTAAAATCTACATTTTTTCAAAGAAAATGTAGGTTTCCACAAGGACTAAGGGTATGTGCACACGTAGTGACCAAAAACGTCTGAAAATACAGAGCTGTTTTCAAGGGAAAACAGCCCCTGATTTTCAGACGTTTTTTGAGCAACTTGCTTTTTTCGCAGCGTTTTTCGCGCCGTATTCGCGGCGTTTTTTACGTCCATTTTTGGAGCTGTTTTCATCGGAGTCTATGAGAAAACAGCTCCAAAAACGTCCAAAGAAGTGTCCTGCACTTCTTTTGACGAGGCTGTATTTTTACACGTCGTCGTTTGACAGCTGTCAAACGACGACACGTAAATGACAGGTCGTCTGCACAGTACGTCGGCAAACCCATTCAAATGATTATTATGGGCAGATGTTTGCCGACGTATAGTAGCCCTATTTTCAGACGTAAAACGAGGCATAATACGCCTCGTTTACGTCTGAAAATAGGTCGTGTGAACCCAGCCTAAAGGAGAAAAAGCACTGCAAAAATTGTAAAGCAATTTCTCCCGAATAAAACAATACCCCACATGTGGTAATAATTGGCTGTTTGGACACACGGCAGGGCTTAGAAGGGATGGAGCGCCATTTGGCTTTTGGAGCTCAAATTTAGCAGGAATAGTTTGCAGAGGCCATGTCACATTTACAAAGCCCCTGTGGGGACAAAACAGTGGAAACCCCCCACAAGTGACCCCATTTTGGAAACTACACCCATTGAGGAAATGATCTAGGGGTATAGTGAGCATTTTGACCACACAGTTTTTTTTTGCAGAAATTATTGGAAGTATGCCCTGAAAATAAAAATCGACATTTTTTTTAAAAAAAATTTAGGTTTAGCAAATATTTTCTCATTTCCACAAGGACTGAAGGAGAAAAAGCACCACAAAATTTGTAAGGCAATTTCTCCCGAGTAAAAAAATACCCCACATGTGTAATAACCGGCTGTTTGGACACACGGTAGGGCTTAGAAGGGAAAGAGCGCTATTTGGCTTTTGGAGATCACATTTAGCAGGAATGGTTTGCAGAGGCAATGTCACATTTGCAAAGCTCCTGAGGGGACAAAACAATGAAAACGCGCAAAAAGTGACTTCATTTAGGAAACTACACCTCTTGAGGAATTCATCTAGGGGTGTAGTAAGCATTTTGACCCCACAGATGTTTCATAGAATTTGTTAGAATTGGGCAGTGAAAATAAAAACAATCCTTTTTCTTCAATAAGACGTAGCTTTAGCGCAACATTTTTCATTTTCCCAACAAATAAAGGAATTTAAGAACACAACATTTGTAATGAAATTTCTCCCGAGTACGGCAATACCCCATATGTGGTCAGAAACTGCATTTACCTAGGGGTGTAGTAAGCATTTTAACCCTGCAGGTGTTTTGTTGAATTTAGTGTGCACTCGATGTTGCAGAGTGAAAATGGGATTTTTTCCATAGATATGCCAGTATGTGGTGCCAAGCTTGTGCCACCATAACAAGACAGCTCTCTAATTATTATGCTGTGTTTCCTGATTTTAGAATCACCCTACATGGGGCCCTAATCTTTTGCCTGGACATTCGACCAGGCTCAGGAGTGAAAGCGTACCATGTAAAATTGAGGCCTAATTTGTCGATTTACAAAGTATTGGTTCACAACTGCAGAGGCTCAGATGTGGAATAATAAAAAGAAACCCCTGAGAAGTGACCCCATTTGGAAACGACACCCCTCAAGGCATTTATTAAGGGGTGTAGTGAGCATTTTCACCCCACAGGTCTTTTCCATAAATGATTGCGCTGCGGATGGTGCAAATTAAAAATTTATATTTTTCCCTAGATATGCCATTTCAGTGACAAATATGTCATGCCCAGCTTATGCCACTGGAGACACACACCCCAAAAATTGTTAAAAGGGTCTCCCGGGTATGAAGATGCCATATATGTGGAAGTAAACTGCTGTTTGGGCACATTGTAGGGTTCAGGGCGGAGGGAGCGCCATTTGGCTTTTTGAGAGCGGATTTTGCTTGGTAGTAGATTTGTTTGATTATTGCTGGTGTTTCCATTTATAATGTGGGGGTACATGTAAGCTGGGCAGAGTACATCAGTGGCATAGTCAGGTGGCATAATAATGGGGTAAAAAAACAATACAATGATCCATAGATGTGTGTTACGCTGTGAAGCAATCCTTTCTGCACAGGCCGGTGTCGCACTGATAAATGGCGTCCTTTCTTATCCCCCTTTTGGTCCACACTCCGCACCTTTGCAGTTTGGGGAATTTTGCTGGGAAAGTGTTGTCCTGGTATAATACGGGCACCCTCGCTTCCAGCAGATATGTTTGGGCCCTCCCCTTCCTGGTTCCCTAATTTTAGGTCCTTGGTAAATCGCCTCTTGAAACAGAAGATATGTTCCCCTCGGGCACAACTGCATATTTTTTCTTTCCTGATTTATTGGAGCCATAACTAATTTTATTTTTTCATAGACGTAGTGGTATGAGGGCTGTTTCTTTGCTGGACGAGCTGTAGCGATTATTGGTACCATTTTGAGGTACATGTGACTTTTTGATCACCTTTTATTCAATTTTTTGGGAGGCAAGGTGACCAAAAAAATAAAATTCTGGCATAGTTTTTTTAGTTTTTTTTATACAGCGTTCACCAAGCATTATAAATTACATGTTAACTTTATTCTGCGGGTCCGTACGATTCTGGCGATACCTAATTTATAGAACTTTTTTATGTTTTACAACTTTTTGCACAATAAAATCACTTTTGTAAAAAGAATGTATTTTTTCTGTCGCCAAGTTGTGAGAACCATAACTTTTTTACTTTTTTGTCGACGGAGGTGTATGAGGGCTTGTTTTTTGCGAGACGAGCTATGGTTTTTCTAGGTACCATTTTTGGATACGTGCAACTTTTTTATCACTTTTTATTCCAATTTATGTAGGTCAAAGTGACCAAAAAACAGAAACTCTGGTAAAGTTTTTTACGTTTTTTTTTTTACGTTGTTCACCGTGTGCAATATATATTATTTTGATACCTGAGGTCGTTACAGTCCCGGCGATACCAAATACGTATGGTTTATTATTATTTTTCAATAATATAGGACTTGATAAGTGAAAAAGGGCGATTGTGTTTTATTTTATTACTTGAAACTTTTATTGTTTTCAAACTTTAATTGTTTTTCACTTTTTTTTTACACTTTTTCTCATGTCCCACTAGGGGACTTGACGGTCCAACTGTCAGCTTTAGTTTTTTTCTAATACATTGCACTACCTACGTAGTGCAATGTACTAGATCTGTCAGTTATTCACTGACAGCAAGCCGATTAGGCTTCGCCTCCCGGCGGGGCCTAATCGGCTTCCGTAATGGCAGAGCAGGAGGCCATTGTGTCTCCTGTTGCCATAGCAGCAGTCGCAAGTCCTGATTGCCTGTCAGGGCTGGCGATCTGCTAGCAACCGCTAAGATGCAGCAATCGCTTTCAATTGCTGCATCAAAGGGGTTAATGGCAGGGATCGGAGCTAGCTCCGGTTCCTGCCATTTCATGTGGATGTCAGCTGTAATATACAGGTGACCTCCACCGCTGATGACGCCGGATCAGCTCCTGACTTGGCGCCATCTTGCCGGCGGCTACGGAAGCCGATCAGGCTCCGCCGCCGGGCAGATCTTAACCGGCTTCCATGCTAGGCAGACTGGGAGGCCAGTATTAGGCCTCCGTTTTCTATTGCAGCCACCGGAACCCCGGCAATTTCCTTGCTGTGGTTCCGATGAGCTGCAAACAGCTTAAATGTAGCGATCATGTTTGAATGCTGCATTGAAGGGGTTAATGGGGGGGATCGAAGCTAATTTTTGTTCCCGCCATTACAGCCGGATGTCAGCTGTCAGATACAGCTGAGATCCGGCGATGATGGCACCGACTGAGATTCTGAGCCGGTGCCAAACATTTGGCGTAAGTATATGACATTTTGCGGGAAGCACTGGCTTTCCATGTCGTATACTTACGACAAATGTCGGGAAGGGGTTAAACTTTTTATGCATTTAAACGTCTTTTCTCCTATCCATATGGGACTGTTAATCAGTGGATACAACAACTGGGGTAATACTATCATTTTAATTACGGCTATTCGATCTGCCATAGAAGGGGGTAACCTATTCCATATCTTAATTTTTGGGTGAGAATTTTGTAGCGGTTGTCTATCCACGTAGGGTAGTCTCTTCAATCAACCCATCGGGTTGACCACCAGATCATGGGTGCAGGAGATTTAACAGGAGAGTAATGGCTGTTTTTTTCATTTCAAAACATTCCATGCAACTAGTTTAATTTCTCGGACAATCCTTTTAAGGAAATATTTATCGGGGCACAATGCACCATTTCTGGGCGCTGTATCCAATGTTTATCTGGACAGTCGTCTGGTTATTTTTCTGGACTTTGTATGCACTATTTACCTGGATGCTGGGTAATAATTATGTGAGTTAGAAACAGGAGGACCTGCAATCTCATCAACATTGTCCTTTTCTCATAAAATGTTCTTCTTGAGACATCTGATGGATTACTCTGAAAATATGGCGTAGCTGCCAATCAAGGTCCAAAGGTTGACATCCTCAATGGTCTCCAGGATCTGAATTATACCTTTTTCTTTCACTAACCCATTTCTCTAGGAGTCATATATAAAGGTTGGGTCTATGGAGCCCAGATGAGCTACATTAGCAACTTTAAAAGAGAAGCCTCAGAGACATTCAGCTCCAGGATGGTCTGTGTCAGATAAGTAGTGGTTCAGAACGCACTAGACGATGTAGGTGCACGAATAGGGTCCCAACCCAATCGTAGTCAAAATAAGTATTTGGCACACAAAGCTGAAGTTTAAAGAAGAAATCTTGATTTTTTTTCAAGTGGTTGTAGATGCCAGAGGCTTAGTGCGACGCTTCGGTCATTACATGACCTTCATCAGGCACTGTGCCGTTCTGATTGCTGGTACATCCAGTAGTTGGCGCTTAGTTCCGAATGACGGCTGACCGCTGTAGTTGGCGCACTTGAGATTTCTTAAAACGTTAGCTTTGAGTGCCGAATACTTATTTTGGTCTGTGTCAGATGTTAGGGATGAAGTCTACAACTGGCCAGACCACCTATCTTTCCTTCGCTCTGGAAATATAGGACAGTCCACAAGGCAGCACATCATGTCTGGTCAATTCCCCTACTACTCTGTACACTAACATCTTCAAAAGAGAAGAGGAAGGTGCAGATGTGACGTTCAGGTTAGGTATTTGCAGCATTGAAGTTGTATTGTGCTCCCCTTGGAGCACTGTGCAAAGGCAAAACTCCTTTATTGGAATGATGTGTAGATGGTTGGTACTCTATTTGGGTGCGCAGGCTTACTTTGTTGTGTGCTCACTTGGCTAGGTCGGCATTAATGAGTGAAATGTATACAGTACCTTAGGAAAATACAGTGTGAGAAAAAGATGTTAACAGGAGCGCTGCCTAGAGTAATACCTTGAAAAAAAATGTAAACTTGTCTTCTCACCTTGTGAACCTCTTGGTTGATAAGAACATCAACTGGATGCAGTTGTCTCTCTTTTTGTAGCTTCTTGTTCTTCTGACACGGAGTACAGTATGTCTCAGGCTGGGGGATTTCTTGAGGGAATTTCCATCGCTGAGTTCTAATTATTCCTCGGATGTTCAATAACGCTGTGTGGTGAAGATCAGGACAGTGATCGAGGTCTCAACATTTTACTGCACAGCTCCATGATCTCTAAGGGCTTATTCAGACGAACGTATAATAATACGTCCGTGCAACGCGCGTGATTTTCACGCGCGTCGCACGGACCTATGTTAGTCTATGGGGCCGTTCAGATTGTCAGTGATTTTCACGCAGAGTATGTCCGCTGCGTAAAACTCACGACAAGTCCTATATTTGCCCGTTTTTAGCGCATCACGCAACCATTGAAGTCAATGGGTGTGTGAAAACCGCGCACAGCACACGGACGCACTTCCATGTGCCGCTCGTGATGCGCGCTACAGTAGTCAAAACTATGAACTAAAACAGAAAAGTACCACGTGCTTTTCTGTTTACAAACATAAAAACAGAGAAAATCACGCAGCCGCGCATCGTATGCTGCTCACACATGGAGCTTTTATGGACCTTTTGCGCGCCCAAAACGCACACGCTCGTGTGAATCCGGCCTAAGGCTGGATTCACACGAACATGTTCGGTCCGTAAAGGACGGAACGTATTTCGGCCGCAAATCCCGGACTGAACACACTGCAGGGACCGGGCTCCTAGCATCATAGTTATGTACGACGCTAGGATTTCCTGCCATAAAAGAATGTTCAAAAAACGATGCCAATCTAAAGTAGACATATGGGGGATGTTAGCAACAATTTTGTGTGTTATAACTGCCTGCAGAATAAAGTAACGTTAAAACCAAGCACACCATTGTTTTTCTTGTGAAATTCTCGATAAGTTTGATGTGTCACATGACCCTCTTCCCATTGAAAAAACTAAAGTTGGATACAAAATGGCCGACTTCAAAATGGCCGCAATGGTCAATACCCAGCTTGAAAAGTTTCCCCCCTCCCATATACTAATGTGCCACAAGCAGGAAGTTAATATCACCAACCATTCCCATTTTATTTAGGTGTATCTATATAAATGGCCCACCCTGTAGATTCCTGTTTATATTCCAGATACGTTCATACCATTTTAGACAATGAATCTACAGTACATATCACAAACTTGTGGTGAAACAAGATCTTTAAAAAATCTGCTAGAAGAAGGAATTGGATTAGGAGTATTAGCCAAGAAACAGGCAGAATACTTACTGATAGAATTCCCTATTGTTCCCATATTCCATGGGATGCCAAAAATCCATAACTTTGCATGGTCTTGGGTTATCTGTGACGTAGTTGGCTAGTACCCCTGCAAACCGGCCTGCTGGTACTACTGTCAGGGGCCTGGCCACAAAAGTAAAATAAACTGGGCAGCCGCCGCTCATCAAGGTTATGATCAGAGGTAATTGGTTTGTAGAAAGGAATGGGACCCATGCAGGGGCCAGAAGCAGCGGCCTGCTCTGCAACTTGGTGAGTGACTCTGTTTTAAAGCAGTAGATTCAGTTTAATTATTTTTTTTATGTTGCCCCTTCTCTCCCACCTTCCCTCCGGTCTCCCTCCCCTTCCCCTCCTCAGATGCCGGTCAAGCGTCATATCCACTCTGGCCCAACTCCCGCCTCGGCCACCTCCCGTTCTCTTAGCCTACTCCTCCGCCCGCTCACAGAGTCCCTGACACTTTGCATCCTGCTCCCCTCCCACAACTTTCCATTGCCACCTCTGCAAATCCCCTAATAATGGGGGACCCAGATGTATTTCCTCAAATGGAATTCCACTGACTGTATGAGGCCCAGAAATTTCTGATGGTGGCCCTACCTGCATACCACATATTCCGGCAATCAAGGCAGTGGAATTCCATTTGAGGAAATACACCAGGTATTCCAAATGTCTACAAGAATTTATTTTAATGTCAGTGGAGTATCTGCGCTCACATAATTTTTTCTGCCTTGATAGTTTTATTTTATTGCAGACAGAAGACGCCCTGATGGGGTTAAAATTCTCCCGCTCCATGGACAATTTGTTTATGACATGGTGGGAGAACAACATTTTTTCAGCCAATAATCCCTTTTACAAGTGGATTGTGTGGGATGGACGATACATCGACGATCTTTTTTTTGTTTAGGGGTCGTGATGTGGCGTCTGTACCACCATTTATGGAATACAATAAAACCAATACATTTAATTTACAATGTTACAGGCTCGGCATCCATGTATTCTGTTACCTTCTTCGAGATTACGTTGCAGGGGAATTGTAATACAGAAAAGGAAACATTTTGTGAACCCTCTTCGGGCACTACAGTCACCCAGCTCACACCATCTAGGCAATACCTACAAGGGAATTTATAAGATCTAGGATAGCCTGCTCAAATGACAAGACATTTCACAACCAATGTATAAATATTGACCGTGGATTACATTTTACAGGATATTAACAATTGATGTTAACCCCTTAATGACCAGGCCATTTTGCACGTTAATGACCAAGGATTATTTCTTGTTTTTTCACGGTTGCATTACAAGAGTCGTAACTTTTTTTTTATTCCGTCGACATAGCCGTATATGGGCTTGTTTTTTGTGGGACGAGTTGTATTTTGTAATTGTACCATTTTTAGATGCTTATAATATATTGATTAACCTTTATGAACTTTATTTTAGGAGAGAATTGAAAATAAACAGCTATTCCAGCATTGATTTTCACGTTATAAATGTACGCCGTTTACTATGCAGTGTAAATAACATGTTAACTTTATTCTATGGGTTGGCACGATTACGGGGATACCAAATATGTAAAGGTTTTATATGTTTCCCTATGTTTGCACAATAAAAAGCCTTTTAGAAAAAAATACTTGTTTTTGC
This sequence comes from Rhinoderma darwinii, assembly GCF_050947455.1. Lineage (NCBI taxonomy): Eukaryota > Metazoa > Chordata > Amphibia > Anura > Rhinodermatidae > Rhinoderma > Rhinoderma darwinii. The sequence continues at coordinate 2,604,281 of NW_027464514.1, read as the reverse complement.
ATCACCGCATTCCAAGAGACGTAATTATTATTTTTTCCTTCAATGTGGCCGTATGTGGGCTTGATTTTTGCGAGACAATGTGTAGTTTTCATTAGTACTATTTTGGAGTACATAAGACTTATAAATTAACTTTTATTTAATTTTTTTATGGTGGGAATGGGAGAAAAGAGAGAAATTTTCCGTTGTTTTTTTTGCGTTTTTTTTGGACGCCGTTCATCCGGTGGTTTAATTAATGTGTTCATTTTATTGTTCAAGTCGTTACGATCGCGGGGATAACATATATGTGCATGTGTTATTTGTTTTGACACTTTTACTAAATAAAACCACTTTTTGGTTTTATTTGATTTTGACTGTAATTTTTTTTTTTCACAAACTTTATTTAACTGATCGCATATATAATGATCGCATATATATATACATATATACATATATATATATATATATATATATATATATATATAAAATGCTTTGGTATACTTAGTATACCAAAGCATTATTGCCTGTCAGTGTAAAACTGACAGGCAATCTATTAGGTCATGCATCCGGCATGGCCTAACAGGCATTTGCTGAAGGCAGACCTGGGGGTCTTTGCTAGGCCCCCGGCTGCCATGGAAACCCGACGGCGACCCGCGATTTCTTTGCGGGGGCGCCGATGGGGTGACAGAGGGAGCTCCCTCCCTCTGTCAAACACATTACATGTCGCTGTCACTATTGACAGCGACATTTAATGGGTTAAACTGCCTGAATCGGAGCACGCTTCATTTCCGGCAGTTGCAGCAGAAGCCAGGCTGTGTATAACGGCCGTGCTCCTGCCGCTGATCGCGTGGGTACAGTGTCAGTACCCGTGCGATCACAGGACGGATATATCCGTCCTCCTGCGCAAACTACCAGCTGCAGAGGACGGATATATCTGTCCTTCGGCGTTAAGAGGTTAAGAAGGGCATCAAAACAAAGGACCCAATCCCCGCCCATACACACCCGATTCAGCTCACACAGTATCATGCTCCCATAGTGCCTCCCACACAGTATAATACCAAATAGCTGCCCCTACACAGTATAATGCCCTCTACCTGCCACCATACAGTATAATGCCCATACAGATGCTCCCATGCAGTATAATGCCCAAATTTCTCCATACAGCATAATGCCACATAGCTTCCCCAATACAGCATAAAGCCCCCCTACAGCATAATGCCTCAATAGCCTCCCCATACAGTATAATGACCCATAGCTGCTTCATACAGTATAATGCCCCCCTAGCTGCCCTTATACAGTATAATACCCCCATAGCTGCCCCTAGTGCCAGTGCCCATATATAAAGTGCCAGTGCCCTCTCAATAGTACCACGGTGCCCATGTAGATAGTGCCCCTATATAGTGCCACAGTTTCCATGTTGATAGTGTCACCACCCTGTAGAAAGTGCTTTCCCCACCCTGTAGACAGCGCCATTGCGACTACCTCTAGAAGCGGAATCCCCAGCCAGAGCATAGGCCGGGGATTCAGCTCCTAGAGGGAAGCCCTGATGTTACTGTCCATATATGGACAGTAACGTCAGTGGATACTCCTTGAGCGAACCCCCGTTGCCGACTCTGGCCATGGATTCCGCTCCAGGAGGAGCCACTAATGTCAATCGGCAACTGATCATTGGCAACGGGGATTCTGCTCAAGGAGTAGCCACTAATTCTGAAGCAGGAAACTATCAGCTCCCTGCTTCAGAATTAGTTGAGAGCGGAGGGAGCTCCTCCGCTCGCCGATGACTCCCCAGCATCGTTGCTAACCTCCACTTCAGAAATTTCTGGACTACTGAGCTAAAAATTATGAACAGACCAAAAGTTTTACGGACACATTACAAAATCAAGAGTAAGGCCCCATGCTCACGACCGTAGATTTAGTCCGTAATTACGGACCCATTCCTTTCTATGGCCATAGAAACCTTCTGTAAAAAATAGGACATGTCCTATTTTTTTTATTTTATGGGCCACGGTCCTATACTTTATAATGGGAACATGGTCCGCAAATGCGGATGACTGTCCGCAGCCATGCGTGGGTGTAATCACGGGAACGGTCGTGTGCATGGGGCCTCAGTGATAATAAAGAGCATAACTAACACCTTTTATAAGTGATCACACGAGTGGGATAGTAGGAAGAAGAGTACGGGCACAACCTGTTCACATCTGTATTGGCTTTCCATTCCGGGGTCCGTCGGAGGTTTCCGTCGGGTGAACCCCGCAACGGAAAGTCAAACTGAAATTACAGCTTACGTTTCAGTTGACTGCGCTATTAATTCTGTTGGAAAAACGGAAACCTGCCATGATTGTGACGAACGGAAACCATTAGCAATGTTTCCATCAACATTGATATCAATGGGGACGGAAACTGTGGTTTCCGTTTGACTTTCCATTGCGGGGTTCACCCGACGGAAACCTCTGACGGAACCCCGGAACGGAAAGCCAAAGCTGATGTGAACAGGCCCTAAGGCTTCTTTCACACTAGCGTTTCTATACGTTTACCTCTCTTCCGTCAGAGGAAGAGAGGATCGATATGTTAAACGGAAAGCAACTGTTCCATTACAATTACCATTGCTTTTAATGGTAATTCTTTTGTATCAGTTGCTTTCCGTTTGTCTCTGTTCGCTAAGTTTCCGTTTTTTTTAAAGGAAACAAAAGTGCAGTCTGCCGAACTTTTATTTCCGTTCAAAAGAACGGAAACCTAGCGAACGGAGACAAACGGAAAGCAACTGATACAAAAGAATTAACATTGAAAGCAATGGTAATTCTAATGGAACCGTTGCTTTCCGTTTAACATATCGATCCTCTCTTCCTCTGACGGAAGAGAGGTAAACGTATAGAAACGCTAGTGTGAAAGAAGCCTTAGGGCCTGTTCACATCAGCCTAATACAACTAAAATATTAATAATATTTTAAAAAAAATCCCTACTGAGCTTTGAGCCAACAACCTTCCAATCCTAATGTAAGGCAGCCAAGTTGACCACTACACTATATAAGCCATCATATTTAATAGCTGCGAAACAGTTGTAGTTGAAGGTTCATTCAATATTGACAGGCACTTTGTCAGTCCATCCTGCAGGCACTATCTGTCTGCTGCGTGTGGGTAGTGACTGGTCAGAGACTCACAGTCAGACTGGCTGCCATTGCTGCCGCATGCACTGGGAGTGACTGTGAGACTCACCTGTCACAGCCCCACTTGTAGCTTTCCCACGATAATTAAGCACATGAAAGCTACAAGCGCAGCTGTGGCTGGTGAGTCGGATACTCAATCCACCCGCAAAGTAGCACTGTGCCCGGAGAGCCCTCGGCGAGCGGAGGAGCTCCCTCTGCTCCTCCGCTATGTACCAATTCTGAAGCAGGGAGCTGATGGTTCCCTGCTTTAGAATTATTTTGACAGCGGGACATACCCCCGGCCGCCCGGGACAGCGGGACAACGCCCGGAGTCCGGGACTGTCCCGCTGAATCCGGGACGGTTGGGAGGTATGGTTACATGATGTCACCAAGTCTTTTCTACAGTGTCGCTAACAACAAAACTTGACTTTCCCAAAAAGTTTTTTTATTTTTTAAAAAGTACTTACGATATCGATGCGTTTATAAAAATTGTACTAAGCATCATGTAATTTATGCCATTAAATGCAAACAATGTGATCGCGTGTATGTACGGATGTAGCCATCTTTATCTTGACTCGGATAACTTGCTGCAGCGTGATATCACACAACAAAAGTCATTAAAAAGTCATTGAAAAAACACTGACACTGTGTATTTAATGCGTTGAAAGTCAAGATAAAGCCGGCTACATCTGTAGGGCGCACGATTAGAAACTTCAAAACGCGCATTGTAGAACACATTTCAGATACAAAAACAAAAAACCACTAATGCCTCCCGGTGCAGAAAAACACTTGTTAGAAACACATAATGGCAATTTTTAAAGCTTATGGGGAAATGTATTAACCTTTCTACGCCAGTTTTCTAAAAGAGGGCTTCCCAAAAGGGGGCAGGGTGACAGCAGCTCTACAAATTTATAATAATTTACACCTGGCGTAAACTATAGTCGAAATCTACTCCTGCTAATAATTGACAAAAATGTCACTATGTGGAGCGTAGCAAGGTAGAGGCCCATGCCAGGCTCCTCTCCGTCCCCTCTATCGGACAATTAAATAAAAAATGAATGCTCACCTCACCACTCCTCTTCTGGTCCCCTCATGTTCTCTCCGCAGCCTGCGGCTCAAACAATGCACTGATGACGTTGAGTGCTGTGTCACATATAAAGGACCTGACGCTGCTCGGTGTCAGTGCATTTTATGGGCAGCAGGGAGCCTTAGGGGATCAAGGGGGAAGAAGAGAAGCGGAGAAAAGATTATACTTATTTTTTATTTTACATTATGTCCGATGGGTAGGGGGAATAGATGGAGCATGGTCGCGGTCGCTGCATAACGATTGTGGCGCACGAACGGCCGAAAGATGTGACACATTTAATAAATGTATTGCATCTTACTCCAACTTTCTTTATATTAAGACTGGCATATGAAATGCCATCTTAATAAATTCCCCCCAATGTTTTTATGGCCTTGAAGAAACCAAAGACGGGTGGATATTGGAGAAGACACTTCCTGAATAGGGAGGCGTTCTACGATCTGCAGCTTCATACAAGATTCCCGAAGGGTCTTAATTGGAGGAATGATCTGTTATATGTTTACTTAAGTGGAATAACACTTAATACACAATGTATATATCAACGACATAGCATAACAGTCATTTTCCTCTCATAATATGCAGTTTGACGACTTTAAGATGGCGATTTGTTTTTAAAATATTGCATATTTAAATATGGTGCTAAACTCCTGGTAAATAAAGAAAGATTCAGATTCTCCCCTACTTGAGTAGCTGTGCAGCACCTGCACGAACTTGAGAATGTGCCTCTCTGGTCATGTGATCACAGGTCCTGCACACATAACACAACAGCACTACACAAACTATCTATGCAGTTTGGTCACTAGATGGCAGCAAAGCACTAAAATGATATACACATACATGTTTACATAGGCGGCATACATGTTTACATAGGCGGCATACATGTTTACATAGGCGGTGCGCTTGGTGCTAAATTTCTAAATAAAAACACATCAAAAGAAACATAAACACATCAACTATCAATTTATAATCCATGCCCACCTGCGGCTGCTACGCATATCCTCACCATTGTGGTCGGACAGTCTGAAGGTGACAGTGGAGAGGATTATTTTCAGACACTTCTACACTGGTTTGGACTGGTTCACTGGTTTCCCAGTTTGATCGGCTGCTTGTCTCATTTGAATTAAAAACCACCTGAGCTCAGGACAAGGGGCAAATAACAGAAAAAGTCCCAGAAAAAGTCTCTCTCCACCTGCAGCAAAATAGACAAAGTGGTTCCCCCCATTCCTCACACTGGCCCCAGATGAAACTGCTATGGCAAAACTCCACTGACTTTAGAACCTAGCGCAACAGCCCCAGATACCGAACCGTACCACGCCGCCACAGGAGAAGGAGCAACGGGGACCACAGGTGGTGGGACCTCACGCTGCACCAAAGCCTCTCTAACACCAGCCAGTAATTGAGCCACTACCTGTCCCAAATCAGACACTGTCAAGCTGGGGGCTCCTGACTATGGTGTGAGCAGGGCTCAGGAAGCCTTGACCTCCTAGCTAGTCTTGACTTGGGGATTAGCGGCATATCCCTGAGCACCCCTGATGGTAAGTCTATAATTTATGAACAAAGGAACGGGGAGTGGGAAAAGTAGTGTGTTACATCAATGTTAAAAATAAAAAATACTTTATTGAATAATTATTAAAAACAATTTATATATTTTATATATATATATATTTATATATATTTATATATTTTTGTTTCTGCAGGACAGTGCTATATGTGCACTTAAATGTGCAGCACAATGTCCTGACATGACTGCAATTTGAACTTTTTGTTATAAATTGATGCATCCTGAGCCTTGGCAGTGTTATCTTAACATGGATACATTCCTGGAACGAGCCGGAAGTATCACATTGCACCATTATTTTGTTTCTAGTCTTTAACTGTTTGGATTGGTTACCATCCCTGTCAATCAGGGATCTTTTTAGCATATCTGGCCTCTGATTCTGGCGGTCGCCACCCCTGGAAGAAGCCGGAAGTACCGGCGAAACGCGCGTCGGGTGTCTTTTAAAATCATCACAATGTTAGATGGTCACACATTGCTCCGTACTGTTCAAATAACAATTTGATTGAATCATTTATCTGGCAGAATATCTGCCCTGGTCAGGGACTTAAGCACGTCAATACCGCATGTTGGGCTGCGGACTCGGTCACAATACATGGAGGGACGGAGCTGAGCTATGCTTGAGTTGCGAGCACACTCAAACAGCTGACCGCGGCTCACCTCCTCTCAGCCCTTCCCATGTGTATGTGACTGACTTCGGCAGTCTGATCTGCACAAAGAAAACAAACTTCGATCTAGTAATATAACTGCCTGACAGGCAGAACACTTACAGTTACGTGGGATTGGAGATCATTGCTGAGGCACACTACCTGTGTGGCCGCCTGCCCGTCAGTTATTCCTCCCTGTAGTTGTTCTCACATAGCAAGTTACAGCTCTGCTATGCCGAGCTATGTTTGAGCTGTGAATACACTCAAACAGCTGATCGCGGCTCACTTACTCTCTACCCTTCTCATGTGTATGTGACTGACTCTGGCAGCATAGTCTGCACAAAGAGAACACACTCTTTCCTGTAGAATTGTCCTCACGTAGCAGTCACAACTCTGCTATGCCGAGCTATGTTTGAGCTGTGAATACACTCAAACAGCTGATCGCGGCTCACCTTCTCTCAACCCTTCCCATGTGTATGTGACTGACCTCGGCAGCCTTATCTGCACAAAGTAAACACACCTCGATTTAGTGATACAACTGCCTGACAGGCAGAATACTAATGGTTACGTGGGACTGGAGATCACTGTGTGAGCACACTATCTGATCAGTTACTCCTCCTGCAGAGTTGTCCTCACGGAGCAGTTACAGCTCTGCTATGTCAAGCTCATACATAGAGGACTAGCTAGCACGCAACAGTCTCAACTCTGCTGTGCCGTGTCTACTTGCATGGGACACATGCACATACAACCCATATGGTTGTATTGATGCAAGGATTTCTCCACCGCAGGGCTTTAATTACAGCCCGTTGGAGGAACCTTTAGTGTCATATGCAGGTTGACTGTCTCGTCATTGATACTGAGGGGGACAGCCATTTGCTAATAATTAACACTTTAATCTCTGGATCAGGGACTATTGCAGAGCCTCCTCGCATATACACAGGGGGAGGCTAGACACATATATCTTTAATAAAACGAAGCAATTAATTTAGACATAATATTGTCTCAGTGTGCCAATCTAGGGGACTTTGGCACAACGTCAAAAAAAAAAATTTTTTCATCTAACATTGTTTTTAATAATTATTCAATAAAGTATTTTTTATTTTTAACATTGATGTAACACACTACTTTTCCCACTCCCCGTTCCTTTGTTCATATATCGATAATTGGTGGTGTACACCTAGTGTGAATTACTCCAACATATTATATATAAAATTGTAAGAGGGTAATACCTATCTAAATATATCACTTTACTTTTTGTCCTGCTTGGACAACTCTGGGTCTTTACCCTCATCTTTTGGTGCATAAGCCTCTCAGATGGCTCAATCTAAGATAACAGATAAATTGCAGTCAAGGAATTTAAAGCAAAAACAAGAACTCTCAAACGTGTTCTCAATCACAAAAGAGATGGAATCTCCAGATTATAATGGGATAGAGGATGTGGGGGACCTCCTTAGACGCTTTAAAGATCTTCAAATTAGACAGATACAATCGACTTGGACAAAATCAACCTTAGAGCAGTACTTGGATCAGGGTCTTATTTCTAGGGGCCTTCGGGTACCCCTTTTCCCATCCTATGAATTGTCAAAACCAGGTCTCAAAGACAGATGGGAAACGATCCTGACAGACTGTTCTAGGGCACTTATGGCTGTCCTTATTGATGATGAAGCACACATCTTAGAAAACGTTGAAAGGGAATTGGAAGTCCTGACACCCAAACTGACAGCCCTAGAGACATCGTATGGCTTTGAAGAGGCCTTTTCGAAAACGTTAGAACACATAGACACAGTAGAATCTAAGGTCAAAAATAGGAAAAAAAAGAAATATATAAGAGATAAGCTTGATTATACAAAGGGTGAGGTCTATAACTGGGGTAAGATGAAATCGAACCGGTTAGACACCCAAAATGTACACTCAAAAGCTAAGACCAAGAGAACTCACGACTTTTCAGACACCGACACTGACCTAACTGAAGCCTCTGGGTCTGATACAGAGACCAGAAATTATGATCAGGACAAGGGTCAGGGTAACTCCCCGAGGAGACATCTGACCTTAAGGAGTGATTATAACACCATCCCGGAAGTCCCTTTTTTACGGGACAGAGGGAGATGGGGCTTCAGAGGGTCTCAGAGAGGGAAAGGGAAGAGAAAAGACCAACAGAGAAGATGACCCCACAAATGACCGATTCTCTGGGAGATTCTATGAGAGTGATCAATTTATCGCAGCATTCTCTTACTGACACACAATCACAGGTCTTGCAGAGGGGCCTTAATTTTTGTCTTACGACACGACTCAACAAATTCACAGTGATTAAAGACCTGCACCTTTTCGGTAGGAAACTGATATTTAAGAAGATATTTTCACAAAGAGACACTCAACCTAGTAGACCTGTAGAAGAACTGACAACATACTTTCCAGATTTGCTGGACCTTACGAGTCAGGAAGCAGCAACTCTGGGAGATCTTGAAGCACTCTTATTAGATAACATGACTGATGGAGATACATACACACTGGAACCGCAGAGTAGGAAACATCTCAAAGCAAAATCAACCACTATGCCTCCTCTTGACACCTGCCCAGCGGTCAAAGTTTTTCTAGACCTGGTGGGTCAGGATATTATGTCACTCTCATATCATAGAATAGAGAATAACATCACTGAAGTGGAACGTCATGCATTACAAGAACTCCGATTGTGGCAGGACGTTGTCTTTAAACAATCGGATAAGGGGGGTAACATCGTTATCTGGCCCAAGGATCAATATATACGTGAAGCGAAGAGACAGCTACTTGACAAACAGTGCTACAAACCGTTATGGGGAGATCCGACAGTCCAATTCTTGAATGAATATAATGTAATGATTTCAGAAGCTCTATTATTGGGAGCGATCACACCCAATGAAAAAAGTTTTCTATCCGTCAAGGACCCTAGGGTTTCCACCTTTTACATGCTCCCAAAGGTTCACAAAAATCTTGTGAACCCTCCGGGCAGGCCTATTGTCTCTGGTGTGGGAAATCTCACGGAGAAGTGTAACAAGTGGCTCGACAACGAACTCCGTGACATAGTGTCGAATTTACCTTCCCACACCAGAGACACTATGCAAATATTGAAAGAGTTGGATGGAATCAGTCTTAACCAAGATGAAATTTTGGTAACCTGTGACGTGGAAAGTCTTTATACCAGCATCAACCACTCTAGAGGTTGTTCAGCGGTAGACTATTTTCTATCTAGAGATCAGAATCTGAACCCCGTGAGGAAGGACTTTATTCTTAAAGCACTGAGATTCATCCTTACACGGAACTATTTCTTATTTGATGGGCGGTTTTACCTGCAAATTAGGGGCACGGCGATGGGAGCAGCTGTGGCCCCCACATTTGCCAACATATATCTTGGCTGGTGGGAAGAGGTAATTGTTTTTTGTGATGAGTTTAAAATTTTGACAGATAACATCTGCCTCTGGAGGCGTTTCATTGACGATATATTCGTCATTTGGGGGGGCCCTATCTCTGATTTGGAGAATCTCATTGGAAAATTGAATGACAATGATTTCAATCTGAAATTGACCCTTGACTATAATTCACAGTCGATTCCATTTCTGGATGTCCTCATCTACACAGATCCAGAGAGGAATCTCCACACGGATCTCTATAGGAAAGTGACTGCCACCAACAGCCTGTTGGCTGCTGAAAGTGCACACTCGAAAAACACAATTAGGGCAATACCAAAAGGGGAGTTCTTGAGATTGAGACGCAATTGCTCAACTTTTATTAATTTTAAGAAACGAGCAGTTGAATTGAGGGCTAGGCTGCAGGCGAGACACTACTCTAACCGTAATATCAAAGAGGCCTACAACATAGCGCTTAGAACTAACCGCGAGGAACTGCTCGTTTCCAAAAAGACACGAACCAATGTAATTACCAAAACCTCTGAAATCCCTATACAGCCAAGATTTATTACTGACTATCATGCAGACTGGGATAGCATGATGCAGATTTTAAACAAACACTGGCACGTACTGAAATCGGATCCCAGTTTAAATATGATTTTGGGAGAGAGGGCCCTTTCAGGATATCGCAAGGGAACCACTATTTCAAATATTTTGGTGGCAAGCCATTTCACGCGGGGTGACGGTACCCAGAGGGTCCAGAATACAGGGTTTTTTCCCTGCAAGCTATGTAGGGCATGTAGAATACTGACCACAACTAAGCAATTTACTGATGGATTTGGGGCACTGTATAAGATCACAGAACATATGAATTGTAATTCCCAAGGAGTTGTGTATTGTCTGGAGTGCCCCTGCGGTTTGAGATACGTGGGCAAGACGATCAGAGCACTCAAAATCCGTATTGGAGAACATATCAGGTCAATCATAAACTTTGATAAAACCGAGAGGGACTGTACACTCCAAAAGAAAATATTTACGCCTACTCCAATTGCCAAACATTTTAAAGAGAGACACAATCTGGAATGGCAGACTCTGAAAGGTTGGGCCATTTGTAAACTCAATATGGGTATTAGAGGGGGCAACCTCGATGAGGCCCTTCTGAGGAGAGAAAGTGAGTGGATATTCCGTATGAATTCCGTGAAACCGTTTGGGATAAACGAGAGTTTTAATTTTGGATGTTTTCTTTGAACCTGTTATTAACGATGAATGATATTAATTAAGATCTTAGATTATCAGCTCACCGTGCTAGATATTTAAAATCTCTACTTCTGGCACACTGATAGAGTAATCAATGCCTACACAGCATATTGTATCTACGAACTTGTTCTTTTTTCTATGTGAATGTACCCATTGACAGCTGTTTTCATATACAACCAAATATATTAAATTATATCTTCTTGTCTCATATTTTTGTGATGAGACATTAATTTAATTTCCATCAAGTTACTATCCATCAGTGTAATTATTGATGGACTGTACTCACAGACTGTGTAGTGGCATTATTCTAGAACGGACATTTACCCCTCCCCCTCCCTTCTCTATGACTATTATACTCACATTTATATATTTTTGTTTCTGCAGGACAGTGCTATATGTGCACTTAAATGTGCAGCACAATGTCCTGACATGACTGCAATTTGAACTTTTTGTTATAAATTGATGCATCCTGAGCCTTGGCAGTGTTATCTTAACATGGATACATTCCTGGAACGAGCCGGAAGTATCACATTGCACCATTATTTTGTTTCTAGTCTTTAACTGTTTGGATTGGTTACCATCCCTGTCAATCAGGGATCTTTTTAGCATATCTGGCCTCTGATTCTGGCGGTCGCCACCCCTGGAAGAAGCCGGAAGTACCGGCGAAACGCGCGTCGGGTGTCTTTTAAAATCATCACAATGTTAGATGGTCACACATTGCTCCGTACTGTTCAAATAACAATTTGATTGAATCATTTATCTGGCAGAATATCTGCCCTGGTCAGGGACTTAAGCACGTCAATACCGCATGTTGGGCTGCGGACTCGGTCACAATACATGGAGGGACGGAGCTGAGCTATGCTTGAGTTGCGAGCACACTCAAACAGCTGACCGCGGCTCACCTCCTCTCAGCCCTTCCCATGTGTATGTGACTGACTTCGGCAGTCTGATCTGCACAAAGAAAACAAACTTCGATCTAGTAATATAACTGCCTGACAGGCAGAACACTTACAGTTACGTGGGATTGGAGATCATTGCTGAGGCACACTACCTGTGTGGCCGCCTGCCCGTCAGTTATTCCTCCCTGTAGTTGTTCTCACATAGCAAGTTACAGCTCTGCTATGCCGAGCTATGTTTGAGCTGTGAATACACTCAAACAGCTGATCGCGGCTCACTTACTCTCTACCCTTCTCATGTGTATGTGACTGACTCTGGCAGCATAGTCTGCACAAAGAGAACACACTCTTTCCTGTAGAATTGTCCTCACGTAGCAGTCACAACTCTGCTATGCCGAGCTATGTTTGAGCTGTGAATACACTCAAACAGCTGATCGCGGCTCACCTTCTCTCAACCCTTCCCATGTGTATGTGACTGACCTCGGCAGCCTTATCTGCACAAAGTAAACACACCTCGATTTAGTGATACAACTGCCTGACAGGCAGAATACTAATGGTTACGTGGGACTGGAGATCACTGTGTGAGCACACTATCTGATCAGTTACTCCTCCTGCAGAGTTGTCCTCACGGAGCAGTTACAGCTCTGCTATGTCAAGCTCATACATAGAGGACTAGCTAGCACGCAACAGTCTCAACTCTGCTGTGCCGTGTCTACTTGCATGGGACACATGCACATACAACCCATATGGTTGTATTGATGCAAGGATTTCTCCACCGCAGGGCTTTAATTACAGCCCGTTGGAGGAACCTTTAGTGTCATATGCAGGTTGACTGTCTCGTCATTGATACTGAGGGGGACAGCCATTTGCTAATAATTAACACTTTAATCTCTGGATCAGGGACTATTGCAGAGCCTCCTCGCATATACACAGGGGGAGGCTAGACACATATATCTTTAATAAAACGAAGCAATTAATTTAGACATAATATTGTCTCAGTGTGCCAATCTAGGGGACTTTGGCACAACGTCAAAAAAAAATTTTTTCATCTAACATTGTTTTTAATAATTATTCAATAAAGTATTTTTTATTTTTAACATTGATGTAACACACTACTTTTCCCACTCCCCGTTCCTTTGTTCATATATCGATAATTGGTGGTGTACACCTAGTGTGAATTACTCCAACATATTATATATAAAATTGTAAGAGGGTAATACCTATCTAAATATATAAGTCTATAATTTAACCTTTACCTAACAATGTCCACCACCCCAGTCTCTTCTGTTCCATGGGATTTTTCTGTCCTCCCTGAGGTCACCTCAGGAGCAGGACGTATGTTACGTCCATGGCCGGGGGTCGTCGTTCTGACTTACCTCTTGACGATCGCAGCCATGGACGCTTCTCTTCTCGGCGTGTACTCCCTCCAGGGAGACGCCGGCACTCTCTTCCGGGTCCTCGGACTGTGTACCGCAGGGCGCCCACGCGTGCACGGCCTTAAAGGGCCAGTATGCGTCAAGCTGCCTTACATCAATTATCAGCCCAAATGGCTGCTGGACTATAATAAGGGGACACAAAATAGAAGAGAATATCCAGAATCCCAGAATATTGTGGTTGGGGGGCCACACGGTGCCGTCCTAGTAACTAAAGCAAAAACAATGAACCAAAAAACTATCCAGGACAAAACAAGCACTCATCTGGGTAAGAGAATTCAGATATTGATATATAAAAAATAAATATATCTATAGATATTCTGATATAAAATTAGTTTAATTCATAGAAAAAAGGGAAAAGTAGCAAACAAATTCCCACAAAATTCATATACAATAATAGAATACAATTTAAAAACTACCTGGCCAGGGATAATTATGGGTATATATCGAAATAAGCATAAATATGCTAAATGAGATACAAAAAGATATATCGGCAAGGTACATATAACAAGTTACAGCCTAGGAGGGACAGTCAATTCAAACCTGTCAGAACGGCAAAATTGTTAAGCACATCCAGGAACCAATATAAGTACGGTAAAGTAGAGCGAGCAAAGAGAATATAAATGATCCACAATGATTCTCCGCATACTCATCTATTGTGTGCACATCAGTCCATAGATGGTCTTTATCATTCTTGAAGTTTCAGTGCAACTTAACAGCCACATGTATCTGACCTTAGAATCGTATTCTTGGTCACTTCGATTCCTTGAAGCAGGCGGATTCCTGATTATACACAGAGTGGATTTCTCCCTTGCTTCCTTGTCCGTAACAGGATGGGTTAATTCCCGGGTACAGGTGAATTTAAGGGCTGTTGTAGCGTGCATGCAAAGTTCTTGCTTCAAGTTTGAAACAGCCAATTGATATCCTCTAGATGTTATGTCCCATACCTCATAAGTAGTAGAGGTTAAGAATCTCAAGTCCAGGGACCCAATAAGGACGCCAAGCAGTGGCGTAACTACCGCCGTAGCAGCCGTAGCGACTGCTACGGGGCCCGCGGCATGAGGGGGCCCGTGTCGCCCGCCGGCACGGACCCCCACCATGGCCGCAGGCTCCGCTAGCAGCCGCTATGGCTGCTACAGCGGGACGCCACTGAACACTACGGCAGAGCAGGGAGGTATCTCCCCGCTCTGCCTTTAAACAAAAGACATGTATCCCCTATCCACAGGATAGGGGATACATGTGTGATCGCTGGCAGCGATAGGGAGAACGGGGGACTGAAAGTCCCCTGAAGTTCTCCATCACAAACCTCGGACTTCCGGGGTCTGTGTTGGCAGCTCTGTAGAAATGAATGGAGCGCCGGTCGCGCTTGTGCGCATGCGTGACCAGCGCTCCATTCATTTTTATTGAGCTGCCGACACAGACGCCGGAAGTCAGAGGTTAGTCATGGAGAACTTGGGGGACTTTCAGTCCCCCGTTCTCCCTATCAATGCCAGCGATCACACATGTATCCCTTATCCTGTGGATAGGGGATGCATGTTATTTGTAGGACACACTATAGGTCGTATTTTTTTTGGGGGGGGGGGCGCTGTATGGCGTTCCCTGCAGGGGGCGCTGTATGGCGTTCTCTGCAGGGGGGGCGCTGTATGGCGTTCCCTGCAGGGGGGGGGGCTTTATGGCGTTCCCTGCAGGGGGGGCTGTATGGCGTTCCCTGCAGGGGGGGCGCTTTATGGCGTTCCCTGCAGGGGGGGCTGTATGGCGTTCCCTGCAGGGGGGGGCTGTATGGTGTTCCCTGCAGGGGGGGCGCTGTATGGCGTTCTCTACAGGGGGACTGTATGGCGTTCTCTACAGTGGGGGCTGTATGGCGTTAGCGCCATACAGCCCCCTCTGTAAATAACGCCATACAGTCCCCCTGTAGATAACGCCACACAGTCCCCCCTGTAGATAACGCCACACAGTCCCCCCTGTAGATAACGCCACACAGTCCCCCCTGTAGATAACGCCACAGTCCCCCCTGTAGATAACACCACACAGTCCCCCCTGTAGATAACGCCACAGTCCCCCCTGTAGATAACACCACAGTCCCCCCTGTAGATAATGCCACACAGTCCCCCCTGTAGATAACGCCACACAGTCCCCCCTGTAGATAACGCCACACAGTCCCCCCTGTAGATAACGCCACACTGTCCCCCCTGTAGATAACGCCACAGTCCCCCCTGTAGATAACGCCACAGTCCCCCCTGTAGATAATGCCACACAGTCCCCCCTGTAGATAACGCCACAGTCCCCCCTGTAGATAATGCCACACAGTCCCCCCTGTAGATAACGCCACACAGTCCCCCCTGTAGATAACGCCACACAGTCCCCCCTGTAGATAACGCCATACAGACCCCCCTGTAGATAACGCCACACAGTCCCCCCTGTAGATAACGCCATACAGCCCCCCCTCTAGATAACGCCATACAGCCCCCTCTGTAGATAACGCCATACAGTCCCCCCTGTAGATAACACCATACAGTCTACAGGGGGGGCTGCATGGCGTTATCTACAGGGGGGGCTGTATGGCGTTATCTACAGGGGGGCGCTGTATGCATTATCTACAGGGGGCTGTATGGCATTATCTACAGGGGGGCTGTATGGCGTTATCTACAGGGGGGCGCTGTATGGCGTTATCTACAGGGGGGCTGTATGGCGTTATCTACAGGGGGCGCTGTATGGCGTTATCTACAGGGGGGGCTGTATGGCGTTATCCACAGGGGGGGCTGTATGGCATTATCTACAAGGGGACTGTAAAAAAGGCACTATCTACAAGGGGGGGGGTTGTGTGACACCCAGGGGAGGGGGGGCCCCAGTCAAAAGTTGCTATGGGGCCCAGTCTTTCCTAGTTACGCCCCTGCAGCCAAGGTAGTAGGTAACAAACCAAGCGTAGTTTGAGGCATGGAGTTTACAGGTAACCACGCCTGAGGAAAACGGTGTGATGACGTCTTTCACCACCGTGCATACGTCTTACGCGTTTCATCCCAGCTGGGACTTCATCAGAGACAGGAAATCATGTTCACGATAGTACCTGCTTATATAGCACAGGCATTTAAAGATACATTGTCAATTTCAATAACTCGATCGTTTACATGCAGTAGAATATTGGGAATAAACTGCAAGAACAGATTAAACAAATGTACAATACATCTTAAACCATTTTTAGAAAGGTAATCATAATAAAGAATAATTTCATTAGAAAATATTACCAGGATTGCCAAAAGCAGATACGACCAAAAATTAGGTCCTCATTAATGACTTTAATTAAGATGCTAATGTCATTATCCTGGAGAGAGAGGCATCGCTCGCCCTGAAAAATAATAAAAAGATAAATAAAGAAATAAAGAAACAAGAAAAAGAAAAAATAAGAAAAAGAAAACAAGAAAAAAAAGGGAGGGAAAGAAAAAATATGAGAAAGAGGCAATAAAGAAAGAAACAAAAAAATCCCAAACATATTGCGAGTAGCGATATTCTGTTTCCTTTATAGCTCACAGAGATATATATTAAACAGAGTGTCACAAATTGGTCAGACATCAACTAGATCCAAAGAATAATATTGTAAGTGAGAGATGGAGATGTGTCCTGAGATGGTTAATACATCTGAGAAAAGAAGGGGGCAGATACACATTATGAGCCGGCTATAGGGAAGAGGATCTCTTTTCTCTCCATTTCCATATATGTATAAATCCATCAATTGAATATGCTCAAGAGTGAACATTTTTATTCCCTCCATTTCAATGTATGAATAAGGTCATTAGTTCAATATAGGGAAGAACTGAGGAGGTAAAGAGTGTATCTCCATCTTTACAGTTTCAGAATAGAAATAAGGTTATTTCTATAGTATGGATAAGGGGGGATTCACACAGCGTGTATTCGGTCCGTGCGGGCCGCGTGGTTTTCACGCAGCACGCATGGACCAATACAAGTCTATGGGGCAGTACAGACAGTCCGTGCTTTTTGCGCAGCGTTTGTCTGCTGCGCAAAAAGCGCGACAGGTTCAATAACTCTGCGTATTTCGCGCATCACGCACCCATTGAAGTCAATGGGTGCGTGAAAATCACGCGCACCACACGGAAGCACTTCCGTGGGACGAGCGTGATTCGCGCAACAGCAGTGAAAAGGATGAATGAAAACCGAAAAGCACCACGTGCTTTTCTGTTTCCGAACATCCAAACGGAGTGTCTTTGCGATGAGCGAAGCCGGACAAGCGTACCGAACTTCACCGGGTTCGGCCAAACTCGTTTTGGCCGATCCCGGCAAAAAAATTATCGGTACGCGACGTCAGGAGATAGTCACTGTCCATGGTGCTGAAAGAGTTAAACTGTTTCAGCACCATGGACAGTGACTTGCGATCCCAAAATACATGAACCTGTAAAAAAAACCGAAGTTCTAACTTACCGATTACTCCTGTCTCCTTCCTGCAGTCCGACCTCCCGGGATGACACTTCAGTTCAAGTGACAGCTCCAGCCAATCACAGGCCAAGCACAGGCTGCAGCCAATCACAGGCTGCAGCGGTCACTTGGACTGCCGCGTCATCCAGGGAGGTGGGGCCCGATGTCAAGAGAGGCGCGTCACCAAGGACGCGTCACCAAGGACGCGTCACCAAGGCAACGGCCGGGAAGTTCTCGGTAAGTAGGAACTTTATCTTTTCTTTTTAACAGGTTTTTCGCTGTTGTGTTCGGCATTCACTGTCGAGGGTGCTGAAAGATTTAGCTCTTTCAGCACCTTGGACAGTGACGGGCGTTGACAAGCCTCATCTCTATGATGCCGGCTGCGCGAAAATCACGCAGCCGCGCATCAGACACGCATGACACACGCAGCTGTCAAATGGTTTTTGCGCTCGCAAAACGCTGCGTTGTTTGCGCGCGCAAAAACGCAACGTTCGTGTGAATCTGCCCTAAGGATGAGTGAGTACAAGACCACTCAGATGCTGGTAAACAGCCCACCGAGCGGATATCGAACCCACCCATACAAAGTCCAGGAAAGAACCAAGAAAGAGATACAGTATACTACGTAATGATCGCAAAAGGGGACCGGGCAGGTCGGCAGGGAGTAGGTCAAGGGCCAAAAAATGACCATCGACCGAGTCCCCACCGTCCTGAGCAGGGATCCAAGAAAGAAAAAGAACCTCAGAGAAAGGGGGGAGAAAGAAGAATCCATAACAGATACATAAGCCCAATCATTTCAGAGGAACATGTTACATTTGATCTCATTATTTAGCCCCCTAGGGGATAAAGTCCCCAGGGTGTATATCCACATGGTTTCTTTTTGGAGTAATAGTTTATTTCTATCTCCACCCCTCCAGTCTTCATGTAGCTGGTATATCCTCATAAAGAGTAAACCCTTTGGGGATTGTTGATGATGGGACTTAAAATGGACTGCCCACTGGTTCTTTGCCTGAGCGCTGTTGTATACCCTAGTTTGTCTTGCTAAAGGTCTCCCAGTGTTTTCCAGTTCCCAGTGTTACCCGTTCCTCCTGCTTGTACCCTGTATCCCGTGCTATCGTCACCTGCTGTGAAAGTCAAGTCATGTCTTCCCGCTGCATCCGCGACGTCACCTGCTGTGAAAGTCAAGTCGTGTCCCTGCCACTATCTACATTGCCTCAGGTACCCGTTCAGAACTATAGACATGGTTTTGTACCTTGTTGGCCAGCTGCTACCCCACTACGCGGTACGGCCCTGTGGGTCCACATCTTGCGCCGTGACAACGTAGAAGAATATTTATCACCGCTTAACTGCAGTAACTCTGCTCAATCTTTATTAAAACCATAAAGCAGTACAAAATGTAAAAAAATGCAGCTCACCAAAAGACAATTAGGAAACAATGTAAGCGTCGTCTTTACCAAATCTGTACTTTTATCAATGAGAAAGGTTAAAACAACAAGCAATAGACAGACGACAATTACAGAGAGAGAAGAAAACAATTTGAATGGTCGGGCACTACAGCGAGGTAGCAGAGTGGAGGGAGTTAGCGGTCAACTACTCAGAAAATGCCTGAGATTTTACTTCAACAATCGGCAGAGTTGCTGGATTCTGAATATCAGTGAATGTGGCCAAACATTTAGATTTGTACCGGGGAATTGTAGACTTCCAATGTCTAGGCACAACCTAGTCTGAATAAATGGAGGAGAACCTTCTTCTGGAAAGAAATAGATCTGGAGAGAATAGAGCGGAGAGGGCATGTTCGAAGAGAGAATTTATTGCCAACCAAAATGGTGCGATGTGCCAACAATCCCATCAGATGTCAGTAAGCGTACCTACCATTCCCCCACAGCTCCAACATGTCTCCAAACACTCCATGGGTAAAGCCCATGGAGGACCCCCAGGACTCCTGAACCAACATGTATGTAAAAGTTTTTCTAGTTTTGCACAATAAAAACACTTTAACCCCTTCCCGCTCCTTGACGTACTATTACGTCATGGCAGCTGTATCGTTCGCGCTCCATGCCGTAATAGTACGTCTCGGGAGTAACGGCCGTTTCGGCCGTCCTCCCGACACATACAGGAGCTGTGACAGCTGCTGTCTTGTTCAGCAGCTGTCACAGCTCCTGCAGCGGGGACCGATCGCTGTGTCCCCGCTGATTAACCCCTTAAAAGCCGCGTTCTATAGAGATCGCGGCTTTTTAGGGGTTAAGCTGCCATCGCCGGCCTGCTACGCGATAGCGGCCGGCGATGGTGACTATGGCAACCGGACACCAAACAATGGCGTCCGGCTATGCCATAGACGGAACCCTAGTGGGTCCTGACAACGTCAGGACCCACTATGCTTGCTGTCAGTGAGTAGCTGACAGTTCTAATACACTGCACTACGCATGTAGTGCAGTGTATTAGAATAGCGATCAGGGCCTCCTGCCCTCATGTCCCCTAGTGGGACAAAGTAATAAAGTAAAAAAAAAGTTAAAAAAAGATGTGTAAAAATAAGAAAATAAAAGATTTAAAAGTATTAAAAGTAAAAATCCCCCTTTTTCCCTTATCAGTCCTTTATTATTAATAAAAATATATAAAAAAATAAATAAACTATACATAATTGGTATCGCCGCGTCCGTAACGGCCTGAACTACAAAACGATTTCATTATTTATCCCGCACGGTGAACGCCGGAAAATAAAATAATAATAAACCGTACCACAATCACAATTCTTTGGTCACTTCACCTCCCAAAAAATGGAATAAAAAGAGATCAAAAAGTCGCATGTACCTAAAAATGGTCCTGATCGAAACTACAGTTCGTTACGCAAAAAATAAGTCCTCGCACGGCTTTATTGATTGAAAAATAAAAACGTTCTGGCTCTTAGAATAAGGTAACACAAAAAGTGAATGATTGTTTACAAAACGTATTTTATTGTGCAAACGCCATAAGACATAAAAAAACCTATAAACATCTGGTATCGCCGTAATCGTATCGCCCCGCAGAATAAAGTGAATATGTCATTTATAGCGCACGGTGAACGCTGTAAAAAAAAACGAAAAAAAAAACAATAGTACAATTGCTGTTTATTAGTCACCACGCCACCTAAAAATAGAATAAAAACTGATCAAAAAGCTGCATGCACCCCAAGAAAACTACAATGGATTCCTCAAGGGGTCTAGTTTCCAAATTGGGGTCACTTTTGGGGGTTCCCAATGTTTTGGCACCACAAGACCTCTTCAAACCGGACATGGTGCCTAATAAAAAAGAGGCTTCAAAATCCACTAGTTGCTCCTTTGCTTCGGAGGCCGGTGCTTCAGTCCATTACCGCACTAGGGCCACATGTGGGATATTTCTCAAAACTGCAGAATCTGGGCAATACGTATTAAGTTGCGTTTCACTGATAAATCCAATTGTGTTATAAAAAAAATGGTATAAAGAGGATTTTCTGACAAAAAAAAAATGTAAATTTCACCTCTACTTTGCTCTAAATTTTTGTGAAACACCTAAGGGTTCATAAACTTTCTAAATGCTGTTGTGAATACTTTGAGGGGTCTAGTTTCTAAAATGGGGTATTTGATAGGGGTTTCTAATATATGGGCCCCTCAAAGCAACTTCAGAACTGAACTGGAACCTAAAAAAATAAATAAATGAGGCAATACTTAGCTTCTTACATTATACTGATAATGAGCCGTGCCCACCCCGAGATTACCCCAGTTTTGACCGTTTGTATAAACGGAGACCCCTATTAGACCGTTCCAAGCATACACCCCCGAGAAGTGTATTTCTATTGATGAGTCCCTGGTACATTTTAAAGGGAGGGTTCAATTCCGCGAGTACCTGCCGGGTAAGAGGGCAAGGTATGGCGTGAAGATGTATAAGCTGTGAGAGTGCTTCAGGGTATACCTACAGGTTTAGGATATATGAAGGAAAGGCCACCCCCAAACCAGACTGCATCCTGGACTACAATAGGTACATGGGAGGGATGGACTTGTAAGATCAAGCCCTGAAGCCCTACAGCGCCATGCGGTGTGGTATAAGAAGCTGGCCGTGCACATCATACAGATGGCTTTGTACAATGTGTACGTGCTACGTCGATGTGCAGGCCAGACGGGAACTTTCCTGGAATTTCAAGAGGTGATTATCAAGAACCTAATCTTTAGGGACCAAGAAGGGGGGGGCACCCAGTACTTCTGGAAGCGGGGCCACACGCATCGTATCAGGACGGCAACACTTTCCAGGGGAAGTTCCCCAAACTGGCAAGAAGGGAAAAAGTCAAAAGAGGTGCAAAGTCTGCTATAAGAGGGCGATAATTGATGACACAATATATCAATGTGACACGTGTCCCGAATAACCAGAGCTCTGTATGAAAGTGTTTTAAAATTTATCATACATCCCTTGGTTTATAATTTACCCCAATTTTACTTACCCTGATGCACTCCGCACAGCTTATCCCCCCTCGTCTTTCCCCTCTGGGCCCTGCTGTGTGTCCAGGCAGCTGATAACAGCCACATGTAGGGTATTGCCATACCCGGGAGAACCCACATTACAGTTTATGGGGTGTAGGTCTCCGGTCAAAATGCTCACTACACCTCTAGATGAATGCCTTAAGGGTGTAGTTTTTAAAACGGGGTCACTTCTTGCGGGTTTCAACTGTACTGGTACCTCAGGGGCTTCTGCATACATGACTTCGCACTAGAAAATCCCCAGTAGGCCAAATGGTGGTCCTTTCCTTCTGAGCCCTCCCATGGGCCCAAACGGCAGTTTATCACCACAAATGGGGTATTGCCGCACTCAGGACAAATTGGGCAACAAAATGGAGTATTTTATTTCTTGTCAAAATAAGATTTTTTGAGCTAAAATGACATATTATTGGAAAAAATATATATTTTTTTAATTCCCAGCCCAATTCAAATAAGTTCTGTGAAGAAACTATGGAGTCTAAATGGTCACATTACCCATAAATGAATTCCTTGAGGGGTGTAGTTTCCAAAATGGGGTCACTTCTGGTGGGTTTCCATTGCTTTGATACCTCTGGGGCTCTGCAAATGCGACATGGCACCCGAAAACCAAACCAGCAAAATCTGTACTCCAAAGAACACACAGCGCTCCTTCCCTTCTGAGGCCTCCCATGGGCCCAAACGGCAGTTTATTGCCACAAATGGGGTATTGATGCACTCAGGAGAAATTGGGCAACAAAATTGAGTATTTTGTTCCCTGTGAAAATAAGAAATTTTGGTAAAAAATTACATCTTATTGGAAAAAATTTCATTTTTTTAATGTCACAGCCCAATTGAAATAGGTGCTGTGAAAAAACTGTGTGGTCAAAATGCTAACAACAACCATAAATGAATTCCTTGAGGGGTGTAGTTTCCAAAATGGGGTCACTTTTGGTGGGTTTCCATTACTTTGATACCTCTGAGGCTCTGCAAATGCGACATGGCACCCGAAAACCAATCCAACAAAATCTGGACTCCAACAAACATATAGCGCTCCTTTCCTTCTGAGCCCTCCCATGGGCCCAAACGGCAGTTTATCACCACAAATTGGGTATTGCCACACTAAGGACAAATTGGGCAACAAAATGGGGTATTTTGTTCCCTGTGAAAATAAGAAATTTTGATCACAAATGACATTTTATTGGAAAAAATGAATTTTTTTTCATTTCAGAGCCCAATTCAAATACGTGCTGTGAAAAAACTGTGCGGTCAAAATGGTAACAACAACCCTAAATGAATTCCTTGAGGGGTGTAGTTTCCAAAATGGGGTCACTATTGGGGGATTCCTACTGTTTTGACATCTCAACACCTCTTCAAACCTGGCATGCTGCCTAAAATATATTCTAATAAAAAAGAGGACTCAAAATGCACTAGGTGCTTCTTTGCTTCTAGGGCTTGTGTTTTAGTCCACGAGCGCAGTAGGGCCACATGTGGGACATTTCTAAAAACTGCAGAATCTGGACAATACATATTTAGTAGTGTTTCTCTAGTAAAACCTTCTGTGTTACAGAAAAAAAATGAATAAAATTGAAATTCAGCAAGAAAAATGAAATTTGCAAATTTCACCTCCACTTTGCTTTAATTCCTGTGAAATGCCTGAAGGGTTAAAAAACTTTCTAAATGCTGTTTTGAATACTTTGAGGGGTCTAGTTTTTAAAATGGGGTGTTTTATCAGGGTTTCTAATACATAGGCCCCACAAAGCCACTTCAGAACTCAAGAGGTACCTTAAAAAAAAGGCTTTTGAAATTTTCTTGAAAATATGAGAAATTGCTGTTTATGTTCTAAGCCTTGTAACGTCCAAGAAAAATAAAATAATGTTCAAAAAACGATGCCAATCTAAAGTAGACATATGGGAAATGTGAACTAGTAACTATTTTGGGTGGTATAACCGTCTGTTTTACAAGCAGATGCATTTAAATTTAGAAAAATGCAATTTTTTCAAAATTTTCTCTACATTTTGCAATTTTTCACCAATAAACACTGAATATATCGACCAAATTTTACCACGAACATGAAGCCCAATGTGTCACGAGAAAACAATCTCAGAATCGCTTGGGTAGCTTTAAGCATTCCGACGTTATTACCACATAAAGTGAAATATGTCAGATTTGAAAAATGGGCTCTGAGCCTTAAGGCCCAAACTAGGCTGCGTCCTTAAGGGGTTAATTTTTTTACAAAATAATTTGTTTTTGTGACGCTGCATTCGAAGATGAACTGCATAGTTTTTCAACTAATCTGGTCCCCATGGCAGAAATATGTCTTTCCATCTGGCACCTCCAGCAGACTCCTTTCAGTCTAGTTTGATTTATTTTACCTCAGAGTTCCTCTTTTTCCCTTTTTTTAATTTCTTCTCTCCCCCTTTTTTTTTACTATTTCTAACAGGGGCTGTGCAGGATTAGAAAAATATGGCTGCTTTCTTCCAAAAATAGCACCACACCTATCCACAGGTTGTATTTGGTATTACAGGTTTGCTCCATTGAAGTGAATGGTAATGAGATGTAATACCACACACAACCTATGGACAGGAGTGGTGCTGGTTTTTGGAGAAAGCAGGCAAGTTATCTTATCCTGGAGTACTCTTTGTCATGGATTGTTCTTGTGCGGAGATGCTCCCTGCATTATCCCTTTTCCTTTATGGCCATTGATATGTTCTATTCAGCTTTATGGCCTCTGTGGTAAGTACACTGCCAGTCATTAAAGGGTTAACACTTCAGACCACTGTGGGTGACGTCACAATGAACGAGGCGGCAGTGGTAGGAAACTCCTGTAGTAATGATGATGAATGTGCTGATGTCATAAACACAAATGTTTATGACATAAAGAAGATTCCACATTAGAAGGTTTTACTGCCACATTCAGCGCCATATTGGATGGGACTGAGGACCTTGAGCTTGACTTCCCCACCAATGCCGACCTGATGTAATTTGTAGGTTCTAGCAGGGAAACCCTTCACCCCAGACCACTTCTTCATCACAGTGATGCCATCCTCTTCATACGGGTTGTCTGTAATAGAGGGGGTTTTCCAGCAGGAGATCCCCCCCTATTAGCCAGAGCGGAGACAGGTGCTACAAGGAGGCATCTGGAGGACCCCTCTGGAGGACCCGTCTCAACCGAGCATCACCCATTCATTTTAATGGGTGCCCAGGAAGACAGACAACCGCCTAGCCAACCAGATCAGCCGATTTATGTGTTTTATGTCGTTCGTTCGTTCGTTCGTTCGTTCGTTCGTTCGTTCGTTCGTTCGTTCGTTCGTTCGTTCGTTCGTTCATTGTAATGTCTTTCCTTGAAAATCTGAGAAAATGTACAAATTCTGTTACAAATTCTATTTTGGCACCTTCTAAGCCCAGAGGAAGGGCAATCCTCCAGCCATGGTTTCCCTAGAGGTTTCCCCCCACAGGGGGTTTTTCCTTTCCTGCGTGCTGGAGGGTGACTCTTCGTGAGTCGAAGGTTTGCCATTTTGGGTTTGGTCATATAATATAATAAAAGTTTTGACCATTTAACACCCAATTATAATGTTTTGTGTCTTTATTTTTCATGACTTGGGGTAAGTCGAGTGATGTATGTGTATGCAAATTACACTTACCTATATATCTGTTCCCCATTCATAACCCACACCTTTCTCTCAAGAAGACTCGACTCCGAGGGTTTGGATAAAGTGGCCACAGCAGCCATTTTATTAAGAAATAAATATAAAAGTTAGTTAACTCAATTAACCATAATGAAATAATATCCATATTATTTATTAACAAAAACAATAATAAATCAATAATGCACGAACCATAAATTATAACCCAAACACGTCAGACACCACTGACAAACAAATATTAACACATAGACTAGGAGAAGTCCTTGGAGCTATTGTGATACCCAGGAAAATTGCTGTTTATTTACGGTCATTCTACTGTTGCTTTAGTATGCAGGTTTTAATGTGCTTTCTTCTGTAATCATGGTTGGTACTGAATTCACTTCCCTATATGACTCAGCAGAAACATAAATGGGCTGTTTCACCTTAAGATGCATTCTCCAGAAAGAGGGGAGGGGTGTAGCTAGCTGGGACACAGGAACGAACCTCACTGATTGCAGCAGTGTGCAGCAGAGGAGTGCAGCAGTGTGGAGCAGAGGACTGCAGCAGTGTGGAGCAGAGGAGTGCAGCCATGTGGAGCAGAGGAGTGCAGCCGTGTGGAGCAGAGGAGTGCAGCAGTGTGGAGCAGAGGAGTGCAGCCGTGTGGAGCAGAGGAGTGCAGCAGTGTGGAGCAGAGGAGTGCAGCAGTGTGGAGCAGAGGAGTGCAGCAGTGTGGAGCAGAGGAGTGCAGCAGTGTGGAGCAGAGGAGTGCAGCAGTGTGGAGCAGAGTTGTGCAGAAGTGTGGAGAAGTGTGTAGCAGCGTGCAGGCAGAGGAGAGCAGACAAGTCGGTGTCTGAAGTTGCATTCAGTGAGATGCTGCAGCAGCCATGTGGAACTGAGAGGAATTCTGTGAGAGGATCAGCAGCAGCCATGTGGAAGTGAAAGGAGTGCAGGTCAGTGTGTGTTGCATGTGGTACAGAAGCCAGACAAGGAGCTTGGACACTACTGAGCATTCCTAGAGCAAAGCAAGGAGCTTGCACACAGCCTAGAATCCCGAAGGGACACCATTCCTCTGTGATAGTGCAACTGGATTGGGACAGTCAGCAGCGCAACTTCCAGCACAGTATAGAGAAGAAAGTGGAGCAGAACTCAGAGCAAACTTGGAGGAATTACAGACAGAGTCAGGGAGGTGAAGCAGGTACCACCATTTGCAATACCCTGTGATATGTTTATACTACTTAAAGACATTGACTCTGTAACAAAAGTAACCACCAAGCATATTGTGCCCAGTAAAACTACTGTGAAAGTTTATTGAACCCTGTCTCTTGGAACATCCTTATTTTGGGGTACACCACATAACATCCCAGGGGACAGAGAACAGTGTATCCCACAAGCACCACTTATTTCACTGGTTCTGCGGCCCGAGGAGCAGGAGAGAGAAAGTGCGCCACCGTGACCAAAGGGCGTGAATACCAACTTCAGCTCAGAGAGCCCCGCCCACCGTGACTCGGCGCCCGCGTTACCACAAATTGGCGTCACGAACAGGATGTACCAAGAGGTGTGGGCCTTAAACAGGAGGTCCTGCGGCAGCCATCTTGTAAAGTAAGCCGCGATTCGCTTGGAGAGTGCAGGACTGTGAGATCGCTCTGTGTGTGTGACAGTAAGTGGATGACTGCACTGTTTTCTTGCTGCGTATTATCTGCAGGGACACACTGTTGTTAAGTAAAGACAGCACGACCGGAAGGTCTCTGATAAGATGTCAATGGAGGGAGATCGTGAACTGCCTGGCAGCAGTGGGACCCCCAGCACAGCGCACGCAACGCCGATAACGATGCCGTATTATTTTGGAGCGCCCTGGCTCCCCAACTATAATGGAGATGCAAACAGCCTGAGAGACTTCAAGGAGAAGATGCAAGCCATGTTCCGGCTGTACCCGGTTACCGCAGAGCAAAAAGTGGAAATGCTGATCGGTCAGTTAGGAGGAGCAGCCTTGAGGGAGGTGAAGTCCTGGCCTCACACCGAAAAACGGACGGTGGAATGGATTTTTGAGAGGCTGAGCACTACCTTTGATACCCGGACTATCTCTGAACTAAAGTTGCGGTTCTTTGGCACGAAGCAAAAAGCCTGGTGAGTCGTTACGTAATTTTGCCGTCAGTTTGCAGGAAGCATTGCATGCTATTAAACAAGTGGATCCACATGAAGTGCTGTATACAGACAGAACCCTGAGGGATCAATTCGTTAAAGGAGCAAGGAAAGAAGCTACAAAGAAGCAATTGAGAACCTTGGCACTGCAGAACCCTGATAGCTCGTTCCTAGACTTTAAAGAGATGGCCATCAGAGTCCTAGGGACCGAATCAGAGTCCAACCAAGTCCAAACCCGCCCTGAACAGTACCCCAGCGGTGCAGCGCCAATGTCTGGCGTCAAGGAAATTGTCACGCAGTGTGCTCAGACACAGGTGCGGGATGTGGCAAAGGAGTTGCAAGTGCAGGTTGCAGAACTGGCTAAAGGTCTGACAGAAATGTGCCGAGAGCTGAGAGAACTTAAACAGCAACGCCGACAAGATGCAGATCGCTGGTCTCCGAGAGGTAGGCAACATTACAGCCCCGGTGGGGACAGTTATAGAAATTTTGGGAGAAGGCCCACTTACCAGTTTGATTCCCAAGGAAGACCCATTTGCAGGCAGTGTAGGAGAAGTGGTCACATTGAGCGAGAATGTCAGCATTTAAATGTGAATCTCCCCCAAGCTATCAAGAATTACCTTTCAAGACGTCTTGAACCTAGAGGTCACCACCACGCAACATACCACCCAAACAGAAGTCTGTCCTGATAAAATCCCTGATACTCCATGGTGGGAAGAAATACATATTGGCGACAAAGACACTTCAGATGAATGGAAAGATGGAGCCATGAAAATTGCCAAAGAACATCACCAAGCATTTAGCAAGCACCCTATAGACTTTGGAAGAGTGGATGTCATCTAGCATACCATCCCAACTAGTTCACACCCACCAATAAGGGAAAGATACCGTCCAGTACCTCCGTCTCTATACCAACCAGTGAAGAAGTTGATTCAAGAAAGATTCAAATGTCATACGGGATAGTCACAGTCCCTGGTGTTGGTTAGAAAGAAAGACGGCAACGTTCGCTTCTGTGTTGATTATAGGAAGCTAAATAATATCACCCACAAGGATGCCTACCCTTTACCAAGAATCGAAGAGTCACTGACAGCGCTAGGGTCAGCCGCATTCTTTTCCACATTGGACCTGACAAGTGGATACTGGCAAGTACCAATGGCCCCTGAAGATCGAGAAAAGATAGCTTTTACCACATCAATGGGCTTGTTCGAATTCAACAGTATGCCATTTTGGGCTGGGCAATGTCCCAGGAACATTTCAAGGACTGATGGAGTACTGTTTAGGCCATAAGAATTTTGAAACGGTCCTGTTCTATCTAGATGACGTCATTGTTTACTCTAAGACATATGAAGAGCATTTGAAGCACCTGGGAGAAGTGTTGGATGTCCTCATCAAGTACGGTTTAAAAGTCAAGCCGTCAAAGTGCCATTTGCTGAAGCCAAAGGTGCATTACCTGGGACATGTTGTCAGCGCTGAAGGAGTCATCCCAGATCCAGACAAAGTGGCTGCAGTGAAAGATTGGCCGACCCCTACTACCATTCAGGAGGTAAGAAGTTTCCTTGGATTTGTGGGGTACTACCACCGCTTTATAAAGTACTTTGCCCAAATTGCAGCACCCTTACAGAAGTTGTTACGAGGCCAACCCAATCATAAGCTACAGAAGAATGTGCCTATACTCTGGTCTGAAGCTCAAGAGGTCTCCTTTATTAAACTCAAACAGATGCTAATTGAAACCCCCGTGTTGGCTTACCCAGACTACAGCCGTCCTTTCCATTTGTACACAGATGCCAGCAAGAAAGGATTGGGTGCTGTGCTTTCCCAAGTACAGGATGAGAAAGAAAGGGTGATAGCTTATGGAAGTCAAGCCCTTAGAAGTACAGAAAGAAACGATGATAACTACAGCTCGTTTAAGTTGGAATTCCTTGCACTCGTGTGGGCCTAACTGCCACTTCATTTGTAGTCTTTACCGACAACAACCCCCTGGCTCATTTAAACACAGCTCGGCTGGGAGCTTTGGAGCAAAGATGGGCATCCCGACTAGCCAACTTCAAATTCACCATCAAATACAGAACAGGAAAATCGAATGTGAATGCAGATGCACTGTCCCGGCTGCCTACAGTAGAAGAAGTGGACAGAGATGAGAAGAATTGGGAAGAGGTGGAAATGCCTACTTTCTATGCACAATTTGCCAACCAAAATGCCATGACAACAAGGAGAGGAACCCAGCCCCCATCTAAACAAGTGCCTCCTAATCTGCAAACAGAGAAAGTACATTGGGCTCAGGTCCAGAAAGAAAGCAGAGTCTTGGAAAGTTTAAAAACCCTTCTTGAATCTGGCAGAAAACTCAGCAGGAGTCAGCGTATCAATGCCGATCCAGAGTTGGTCAAGCTGTTAAGGCAGAGAAAACGGCTATTCATAGGGAAGGGTCAGCTATACAGACGCACTCTAGATCCAATCACTTATGATCGTGTGAATCAGATTGTGGTGCCCCGGCAGGACGCCAGCATAGTCCTCGAAGCTTACCACGACCAGTCTGGTCATTTTGGGTGTCAAAAGACTGAAGCCACTATAAGAAGACGGTTCTTCTGGATTGGAATGAGAGAGGACATTGAAAAATGCTGTCGAGAATGTACTTCTTGTGCAGTGAGCTGACGAGAGCAATCTGGCCAGAAAGCGCCACTACATCCTATTGTGAGTCATAAGCCGCTGGAATTAGTTGCACTTGACCATGTGAAGCTGGAGCCAAGCAGAACTGGGTTCACCCATGCTCTGACCATCATTGACCATTACACAAAGTTTGTTGTAGCAATGCCCGTGAGGGATTTGACAGCCAATACCACAGCTGAAGTCTTCTGGAAAACCTTTGCTCTACATTGTGGATATCCTAAACAGATTTTGACGGACCAAGGGTCTGCGTTTGAGTCACAATTACTTCAAGAGTTGTGCAGCCTCTATGGCTGTAAGAAGTTAAGAACAACTGCGTACCATCCACAATGCAATGGACTCTGCGAAAGAATGAACAAGTCACTGATAGGAATGCTGAAAACTGTGCCTACTCATCGAAGAGCGGATTGGCCCATTCTGATTCCAGAGCTAACTTATTTGTACAACAAAACTGTCCATTGTTCCACCGGATACACTCCATACTGCCTGATGTTTGGTCGTCAAGGCAAACTACCGTCTGATATAGCTATGGAAGTTCAAGTCAGCGATACCATCAATCCACTACCACAAACAGACTGGGTAGCAGACCATCAGCGTCGCCTGAATGAAGCCATTGAAATGGTTGAGAACCGGATGAAAGTCGTACGTCAGAGACAAGAGGAGGACTATAATTGCAATGCCAACGCCGAACCTTTGAAAGTTGGGGATCGAGTCTGGTTAAAGAAGAACCACAGAACCAGCAAGCTAGATGACTATTGGGAACCAAGGCCGTACACTGTGAAAGCAATTCCTCATCCAGAAATAGAAATCTACGAGATTGGAAAAGAAAACGTAGAGAGTACCAAGGTGGTACACCGTAATCAGCTGAAACTTTGCCTGTTGAAGGATTCTAGAGAGGAAACCATTCCAGATGAGACACTCTCTGAGGGAAGACTGGAGTCCCCCATGGAAAATGCAGGTAACTTGTTCCCGTTTGGCTGGCTTTTCGGTCCTTGGATGCAACTAGGTGTCCCACAAGTTGTCCCTAGCCAAAGTGTGCTGATTGAGTCCCACCCAGAAGTTGTTCCGAGCTGCTGTGAACTAATTGACTCTCAGCCCCCTACTACTTGTGATCCTCCTAGAAGGTCGGAGAGAGCCACCAAAGGTAAAATGCCTGTACGATACTGTGATTGAATAGACATGTCTATGCTACAGACTATTTCTATGGAGCCCTATAGTTACATTTGACCCCCCGGTTGGCTGATGCAACCTTGATTTAATTTTTGAGACCCAGAGACTGTCCTGGACTTTATTTTGAAACCCAAGTTGCGCACGTTGCGCCACATCTCTATTGAGTCTATTGAAGTGCAGCGCAAGGATTGTCGGCTGTACCATGCGCCTTGCAAATGGCGGCAGAAGATGTCTTGCCATATGGACGTTGTTGCCGGATATATTGAGAGACACTCGTTTTACAGTATTGCCTTAATATTTTTGCCTTTCAGGAATGCACTACGGACATTTGCCGTTATGATGCACAGTTTACCTTTGATATGTGAATATGTTATATTGCATATTTTTGTCCCATTTTCGTTGCAGGAGAGACAGTGTCGGGGACGACCCAGATTTTACCGGGGACGTATGTGATACCCAGGAAAATTGCTGTTTATTTACTGTCATTGTACTGTTGCTTTAGTATGCAGGTTTTAATATGCTTTATTCTGTAATCATGGTTGGTACTGAATTTACTTCCCTATATGACTCAGCAGAAACATAAATGGGCTGTTTCACCTTAAGATGTATTCTCCAGAGAGAGGGGAGGGGTGTAGCTAGCTGAGACAGAGGAACGAACTTCACCGAGCGCAGCAGTGTGGAGCAGAGGAGTGCAGCAGTGTGGAGCAGAGGAGTGCAGAATTGAGGAGAAGTGTGCAGCAGCGTGCAGGCAGAGGAGAGCAGACAAGTCAGTGTCTGAAGTTGTATTCAGTGAGATGCTGCAGCAGCCATGTGGAACTGAGAGGAATTCTGTGAGAGGATCAGCAGCAGCCATGTGGAAGTGAAAGGAGTGCAGGTCAGTGTGTGTTGCATGTGGTACAGAAGCCAGACAAGGAGCTTGGACACTACTGAGAGTGCCTAGAGCAAAGCAAGGAGCTTGCACACAGCCTAGAATCCCCAAGGGACACCAGTCCTCTGTGATAGTGCAACTGGATTGGGACAGTCAGCAGCGCACCTTCCAGCACAGTATAGGTTAGAAAGAGGAGCAGAACTCAGAGCACACTTGGAGGAATTACAGACAGAGTCAGGGAGGTGAAGCAGGTACCACCATTTGCAATACCCTGTGATATGTTTATACTACTTAAAGACATTGCCTCTGTAACAAAAGTAACCACCAAGCATATTGTGCCCAGTAAAACTACTGTGAAAGTTTATTGAACCCTGTCTCTTGGAACATCCTTATTTCGGGGTACACCACATAACATCCCAGGGGACAGAGAACAGTGTATCCCACAAGCACCACTTATTTCACTGGTTCTGCGGCCCGAGGAGCAGGAGAGAGAAAGTGCGCCACCGTGACCAAAGGGCGTGAATACCAACTTCAGCTCAGAGAGCCCCGCCCACCGCGACTCGGCGCCCGCGTTACCACACATAGTGATGTATTCTGCAGATTATTACACCACTGACCTCTCTGGAGAGCTGCAGAACATTGCTCTGTCCTCTCGACCTCCTGACAGATACATAGTTATGTATTCTGCAGATTATTACACCAATAACCTCTCTAGAGATCTGCAGAACATTGTTCCTCTACCTCCTGACAGATACATA
This sequence comes from Rhinoderma darwinii, assembly GCF_050947455.1. NCBI lineage: Eukaryota > Metazoa > Chordata > Amphibia > Anura > Rhinodermatidae > Rhinoderma > Rhinoderma darwinii. The sequence continues at coordinate 2,570,813 of NW_027464514.1, read as the reverse complement.
GTGATATATTCTGCAGATTATTACACCACTGACCTCTCTAAAAAATCTGCAGAACATTGCTTTGTCCTCTCTACCTGTTGATAGATACATAGTGATATATTCTGAAGATTATTACACCAGTGACCTCTCTAGAGATCTGCAGAACATTGCTCTGTCCTCTCTACCTGTTGATCGATACATAGTGATATATTCTGCAGATTATTACACCACTGACCTCTCTAGAGATCTGCAGAACATTGCTCTGTCCTCTCTACCTCCTGACAGATACATAGTGATATATTCTGCAGATTATTACACCACTGACCTCTCTGGAGATCAGCAGAACATTGCTCTGTCCTCTCTACCTGTTGATAGATACATAGTGATATATTCTGCAGATTATTACACCACCAACCTCTCTAGAGATCTGCAGAACATTGCTCCTCTACCTCCTGACAGATACATAGTGCTATATTCTGAAGATTTTTACACCACTGACCTCTCTGGAGATCTGCAGAACATTGCTCCTCTACCTCCTGACAGATACATAGTGATATATTCTGCAGATTACACCACTGACCTCTCTGGAGATCTGCAGAACATTGCTCTGTCCTCTCTACCTGTTGATAGATACATAGTGATATATTCTGCAGATTATTACACCACTGACCTCTCTAGAGATCTGAAGAACATTGCTCTCTCCTCTCTACCTCCTGACAGATACATAGTGATATATTCTGCAGATTATTACACCAATGACCTCTCTAGAGATCTGAAGAACATTGCTCTCTCTACCTCCTGACAGATACATAGTGATATATGCTGCAGATTATTACACCACTGACCTCTCTAGAGATCTGCAGAACATTGCTCCTCTACCTCCTGACAGATATATGGTGATATATTCTGCAGATTATTACACCACTGACCTCTCTGGAGATCTGCAGAACATTGCTCCTCTACCTCCTAACAGATACATAGTGATATATTCTGTAGATTATTACACCACTGACCTATCTAGAGATCTGCAGAGCATTGCTCCTCTACCTCCTGTTGACAGATACATAGTGCTATATTCTGCAGATTATTACACCACTGACCTCTCTGGAGATCTGCAGAACATTGCTCCTCTACCTCCTGACAGATACATAGTGATATATTCTGCGGATTATTACACCACTGACCTCTCTAGAGATCTGCAGAATATTGCTCTGTCCTCTCTACCTGTTGATAGATACATAGTGATATATTCTGCAGATTATTACACCACTGACCTCCCTAGACATCTGCAGAACATTGCGCTGTCCTCTCTACCTGTTGACAGATACATAGTGATATATTCTGCAGATTATTACACCACCGACCTCTCTAGAGATCTGCAGAACATTGTTCCTCTACCTCCTGACAGATACATATTGATATATTCTGCAGATTATTACACCACTGACCCCTCCGGAGATCTGCAGAACATTGCTCCTCTAGCTCCTGACAGATACATAGTGATATATTCTGCAGATTATTACACCACTGACTTCTCTAGAAATCTGCAGAACATTCCTCTCTCCTCTCTACCTCCTTCCAGATATATAGTGATATATTCTGCAGATTATTACACCACTGATCTCTCTAAAGATCTGCAGAACATTCCTCTCTCCTCTCTACCTCCTGACAGATACATAGTTATGTATTCTGCAGAATATTACACCACTGACCTCTCTGGAGATCTGCAGAACATTGCTCTGTCCTCTCTACCTCCTGACAGATATATAGTGATATATTCTGCAGATTATTACACCACTGACCTCTCTGGAGATCTGCAGAACATTGCTCTGTCCTCTCTACCTCCTGACAGATAAATAGTGATATATTCTGCAGATTATTACACCACTGACCTCTCTAAAGATCTGCAGAACATTCCTCTCTCCTCTCTACCTCCTGCCAGATACATAGTGATGTAATCTGCAGAATATTACACCACTGACCTCTCTGGAGATCTGCAGAACATTGCTCCTCTACCTCCTGACAGATACATAGTGATATATTCTGCAGATTATTACACCACTGACCTCTCTGGAGATCTGCAGAACATTGCTCCTCTACCTCCTGACAGATACATAGTGATATATTCTATATTCTGCAGATTATTACACCACTGACCTCTCTGGAGATCTGCAGAACATTGCTCTGTCCTCTCTACCTCCTGACAGATACATAGTGATATATTCTGCAGATTATTACACCACTGACATCTCTAGAGATCTGCAGAACATTGCTCCTCTACCTCCTGACAGATACATAGTGATATATTCTGCAGATTATTAAACCACTGACATCTCTGGAGATCTGCAGAACATTGCTCCTCTACAACCTGACAGATACATAGTGATATATTCTGCAGATTATTACACCACAGACCTCTCTGAAGATCTGCAGAACTTTGCTCTGTCCTCTCTACCTACTGACAGATACACAGTGATATATTCTGCAGAATATGACACCACTGACCTCTCTAGAGATCTGCAGAACATTGCTCCTCTACCTCCTGTTGACAGATACATAGTGCTATATTCTGCAGATTATTACACCACTGACCTCTCTGGAGATCTGCAGAACATTGCTCCTCTACCTCCTGACAGATACATAGTGATATATTCTGCGGATTATTACACCACTGACCTCTCTAGAGATCTGCAGAATATTGCTCTGTCCTCTCTACCTGTTGATAGATACATAGTGATATATTCTGCAGATTATTACACCACTGACCTCCCTAGACATCTGCAGAACATTGCGCTGTCCTCTCTACCTGTTGACAGATACATAGTGATATATTCTGCAGATTATTACACCACCGACCTCTCTAGAGATCTGCAGAACATTGTTCCTCTACCTCCTGACAGATACATATTGATATATTCTGCAGATTATTACACCACTGACCCCTCCGGAGATCTGCAGAACATTGCTCCTCTAGCTCCTGACAGATACATAGTGATATATTCTGCAGATTATTACACCACTGACTTCTCTAGAAATCTGCAGAACATTCCTCTCTCCTCTCTACCTCCTTCCAGATATATAGTGATATATTCTGCAGATTATTACACCACTGATCTCTCTAAAGATCTGCAGAACATTCCTCTCTCCTCTCTACCTCCTCCCAGATACATAGTGATATATTCTGCAGATTATTACACCACTGACTTCTCTGGAGATCTGCAGAACATTGCTCCTCTACCTCCTGACAGATACATAGTTATGTATTCTGCAGAATATTACACCACTGACCTCTCTGGAGATCTGCAGAACATTGCTCTGTCCTCTCTACCTCCTGACAGATATATAGTGATATATTCTGCAGATTATTACACCACTGACCTCTCTGGAGATCTGCAGAACATTGCTCTGTCCTCTCTACCTCCTGACAGATAAATAGTGATATATTCTGCAGATTATTACACCACTGACCTCTCTAAAGATCTGCAGAACATTCCTCTCTCCTCTCTACCTCCTGCCAGATACATAGTGATGTAATCTGCAGAATATTACACCACTGACCTCTCTGGAGATCTGCAGAACATTGCTCCTCTACCTCCTGACAGATACATAGTGATATATTCTGCAGATTATTACACCACTGACCTCTCTGGAGATCTGCAGAACATTGCTCCTCTACCTCCTGACAGATACATAGTGATATATTCTATATTCTGCAGATTATTACACCACTGACCTCTCTGGAGATCTGCAGAACATTGCTCTGTCCTCTCTACCTCCTGACAGATACATAGTGATATATTCTGCAGATTATTACACCACTGACATCTCTAGAGATCTGCAGAACATTGCTCCTCTACCTCCTGACAGATACATAGTGATATATTCTGCAGATTATTAAACCACTGACATCTCTGGAGATCTGCAGAACATTGCTCCTCTACAACCTGACAGATACATAGTGATATATTCTGCAGATTATTACACCACTGACCTCTCTGAAGATCTGCAGAACTTTGCTCTGTCCTCTCTACCTACTGACAGATACACAGTGATATATTCTGCAGAATATGACACCACTGACCTCTCTAGAGATCTGCAGAACATTGCTCCTCTTCCTCCTGACAGATATATAGTGATATATTCTGCAGATTATTACACCACTGACCTCTCTGGAGATCTGCAGAACATCGCTCCTCTACCTCCTGACAGACACACAGTGATATATTCTGCAGATTATTACACCACTGACCTCTCTAGAGATCTGCAGAACATTGCTCCTCTACCTCCTGACAGATAAATAGTGATATATTCTGCAGATTATTACACCACTGACCTCTCTGGAGATCTGCAGAACATTGCTCTGTCCTCTCTACCTGTTAATAGATACATAGTGATATATTCTGCAGATTATTACACCACTGACCTCTCTAGAGATCTGCAGAATATTGCTCTGTCCTCCCTACCTGTTAATAGATACATAGTGATATATTCTGCAGATTATTACACAACTGACTTCTCTAGGGATCTGCAGAACATTGCTCCTCTACCTCCTGACAGCTACACAGTGATATATTCTGCAGATTAATACACCTATGACTTTTCCACACCCTTATGATCCCTGTAGATAAAAGGCTCCCTGGATAAATTCCCCAATATATATGTAACACCTGCAGAGAAAGCATTGTGTATAGAGGATGCTGCAGTTAATGTCAAGCAGGGACTCACATCAACAGACATTAGCACCTCTTCTTCTGAAGTGCAGTGGACTACATGTCCCAGCAACACTTGCTTCTCTATACCCCTGCAGCCTAGGAGAGGAGCAGGAGAGGGGAGCACTGATTGGCTGAGCAGGGGCTTGTGGGACAAGGCTGGGCAGGGAGGAGAGACAGTGGCCATTTTTGGGAGAGACACATAGTCAGGAGATAGGGAGACTGTGAGTGCATTGCAGAGAGTAGAGAGTCCTGCACTGGGGCACACAGCACAGAGACCCAGAGACAGTCCTGACAGCCCAGCAGCTCACTGTATGAGAGGAAGAAATGCTGCAGCAGCATCCCCTCTGCAAAACAGCCTGATTCCAGGGAGGTTCCCTGCTCTGCAGCACTGGAGGATTTTGCCTGCCACTCCATTGTCTTCCACGCGTCTGAACGCTGCGGCCCCGAGCTGGATACCGGGGAAATATCATCTTTGCTGCAAGAAGTAGTGAGTACACATTGCTGGAACTTATTGTGCTGATATTGAGGACTTAGTGAGAGAACTGTTCTTGAGAGGAATTCCAGTAATTAAGTGCACCAACAGTTACAGAAAAGCGCACCAACGTCCGCGGCAACAGGGACCCAACGTTTGGACTGTGTTCATTGCATTACTGCAGCCATTAGTAACATTATAATGTGACAGTGACAGTATAAGTGCGTGCCGGCTATTACCAGCAGTATAAGTGCGTGCCGGCTATTACCAGCAGTATAAGCGCGTGCCGGCTATCACCAGCAGTATAAGCGCGTGCCGGCTATCACCAGCAGTATAATCGCGTGCCGGCTATCACCAGCGGTATAAGCGCGTGCCGGCTATCACCAGCAGTATAAGCGCGTGCCGGCTATCACCAGCAGTATAAGCGCGTGCCGGCTTTTACCAGCAGTATAAGCGCGTGCCGGCTATCACCAGCAGTATAAGCGCGTGCCGACTATCACCAGCAGTATAAGCGTGTGCCGGCTATCACCAGCAGTATAAGCGAGTGCCGGCTATCACCAGCAGTATAAGCGCGTGCCGGCTATCGCCAGCGGTATAAGCGTGTGCCGGCTATCACCAGCAGTATAAGCGAGTGCCGGCTATCACCAGCAGTATAAGCGCGTGCCGGCTATCACCAGCAGTATAAGCGCGTGCCGGCTATCACCAGCAGTATAAGCGCGTGCCGGCTATCACCAGCAGTATAAGCACGTGCCGGCTATCACCAGCAGTACAAGCGCGTGCCGGCTATCACCAGCATCTATAAGCGCGTGTGCCCAGGGGCGTAGCTAAAGGCTCATGGGCCCCGATGCAAAAATTCTAACTGGGCCCCCCCCCCACCGCAAACTTCTCATGGCCGACGGTCCGCAGCTTTCAGCTGCATTGCTGGGTCTCCTAAGTGACCCAACAATGCAGCACTAGCAGCCGGGGGCGTCACTAAGGCTGGGTTCACACACCCTATTTACGGACGTAATTCGGGCGTTTTAGCATTGAATTACGTCCGAAAATGCGGCTCTAAAGCGTTGGCAAACATCTGCCCATTCATTTGAATGGGTCTTACGATGTTCTGTGCAGACGGTCATTTTTTTTTACGCGCCGCTGTCAAAAGGCGGCGCGTAAAAAAGACGCCCGCGTCAAAGAAGTGCCTGTCACTTCTTCATATGTAAATGGAGCCGTTTTCCATGGACTCCATAGAAAAACAGCTCCAATTACGTCCGTAATGGACGCAGCGAAAGACGCCTGCACATGCCATTACGGCTGAAATTACGGTGCTGTTTTCTCCTGAAAACAGCACCGTAATTTCAGCCGTAACAGATGCTGCCGTGTGAACATACCCTCAGGGCTTAAAATGTCAGGGAAATGGCCCCAATACATATGTGTCCACCCAAAAAAAAGTGTGTATATGAGACAGCATAGCATATCTATAGCACTACGACCCTATAAACTATGGATAGTATCACACATGATAGGATTAGATACAGTGGCTCAGAAGGCAGTATCACACATGATAGGATTAGATACAGTGGCTCAGCAGACAGTACCACACATGATAGGATTAGATACAGTGGCTCAGAAGGCAGTATCACACATGATCGGATTAGATATAGGGCCCAGCAGACAGTATCACACAAGATACGATTAGATACAGGGCCCAGCAGACAGTATCACACATGATTGGATTAGATACAGGGCCCAGCTCGCTGACATTGCGTTTCCAGCGCTGGACCCAGGAAAGGTAAGAATAATAATTTTGCTTCTTTATGTGTTACTGATTATTTTTGTGTGTTTGTGTTTTTTTTACAGGTTCGGTTGTTGGACTTCGAGGACTTCAATGACGGCGTTTTTTTTATTCTCAATAAAATGGTTAATGAGGGTTGTTTTTTTATTTCAATAAAATATTTTTTCTATGTGCTTGTATCTTTTTAAACTTTATTATCACCACCTTAGTAATGGCCGCTGGCTGATTGACAACCTCCATTACTAAGGCGAGGCTTAATGTTAGCAGGTGCAGAGGCTACACTAACCCCCATTATTACCCCGGTACCCACCACCACCAGGAGTACTGGGAAGAGCCGGGTACGAACCAGTACCCGACCATCTGTAGTGACGGGCAGGCACCGGGGTGGCCGCAGGCTGGTAGTATTAGGCTGGGGAAGGCCAAAAACAGTGGCCCTTCCCACCCTTGTAATGCTGCCTGCTGCTGCTGTGTTGTATCTGGCTGGTTATGAAAATTGGGGGGGACCCCACATCGTTCTTTCCAATTATTATATATATATTTTTTTTTTAAATGACGTGGGGTCCCCCCCATTTTTCATAACCAGCCAGATACAATAAAGCAGCAGCAGCCTAGCATCACCAGGGTAGGAAGGGCCACTGTTTTTGGCCTTTCCCCTCCTGATACTACCAGTCTGCGGCCGCCCCAGTGGCCGACCATCACTACAGATGGTCAGGTACTGGATCGTACCCGGCTCTTCCCAGCACCCCTGGTGGCGGTGGGTACCGGGGTAATAAAGGGGGTTAGTGTTAGCCTCTGCATCGGCTAACACTAAGCCGCGCCTTAGCAATGGATGCTGTTAATCAGCCGGCGGCCATTACTAAGGCGGTAGTAATATAGTTTAAAAAAAAACACAGACATAGAAAAAATATTTGATTGAAATAAAAAAAAAACCCACACAGCCCTCATTAACCATTTTATTGATAATAAAAAAAAAAGTTGTCATCGAAGTAGTCCTGGAATCCGACGTAGTCCAACGACCGAACCTGTAAGAAAACACACAAGAAAAACGATTATTAACACATGTGTTAGGCTTAGATACAGGGCCCATGTGTGATACTGTCTGTGGGTCCCTGTATCTAAGCCTACCACAACGTAGGCTTAGATACAGGGTCCAGCAGACAGTAATCTTATACAGTATAAGATTACTGTGTACTGGGGCCCTGTATCTAAACCTACAGTGTGGTAGGCTTAGATACAGGGCCCATAAGACAGGATCACACATGGGCCATGTATCTAAGCCTACCATGTGATTGGCTTATATACAGGGCAAATCAGACAGGATCAAACATGGGCCATGTATCTAAGCCTACCATGTGATTGGCTTAGATACAGTGCCCAGCAGACAGGATCACACAATCTGTGATCCTGTCTCATGGGCCCCCTAAGCCTGCTACATCGTAGGCTTAGGGGTTGTGCAGTCCCTAAACATTGATGGCCTATCCTCAGGATAGGCCATCAATAGCTGATGTGTCTCCCGGGACCCGCCAATCAGCTGTTTTGAAGGGGCCGCAGCACTCGTACGAGAACTGCTTCCCCTTCATTTCACTACTCGCTCACACTGTGAATCGCCGACACGGATTCACAGTCTGACCGGAATGAAGTGACAGGAATGAAGGGGAGCAGCTCTCGTACGAGTGCTGCGGCCCCTTCAAAACAGCTGATTGGCGGGTCCCGGGAGTCGGACCCCGCCAGTCAGGGCTAACCTTACCTTCCTCTTCGGCCGCGGCGGGAGTTCTGTCGTCTCGATGCTGTGCGCGGCGCATAGCGCTGTGACGTCATGCGCTGCGCACAGCGCTTGACGTCAGGACCTCCGCTGCGATCCGGAACCAGGAAGGTAAGTAAAGTATGTTACTATAGTAACTTTTTATTGATGTGGTGCGGGGGGCCATGGGCCCCCTGGCTTCGGGGCCCGGTCGCAATTGCGACCGCTGCGACCCCTATAGCTACGCCAGTGCGCGTGCCGGCTATCACCAGCAGTATAAGCGCGTGCCGGCTATCACCAGCAGTATAAGTGTGGGTGATATACTGTATTTGTTTGGTGAAGACAGTATCCTAACCCTTTGTTATCCCAATAACCAGAGGCGTAGCTATGTTCTCCAGCACCCGGGGCAAAGATTCAGTTTGGCGCCCCCCCACCAACCTCTTTCCCGACATCTCCTTCCCCCTCGCCGTGTTTGTTTTCTCTACCAATCGCGAGCATAAAAATATTTGTACATTTTACAAGCAATATGGTTCTATACACAACACCAGAACCAAGCTCACTACATATATAAAACACCAGCACAAATACAGCTCAATTTAGTGCAACCCCTGCCGTATAGGTGTGTACGGCGTAAAACTACAGCTCCCAGCATAGCCCAAACAATGATAAGGATATGCTGGGAGATGCCGTTTCACAAAAAATAAATCCTATCATAATCATCTCACTGCAGATCATACAGCGACTACAGTACTGATTAGAGGCAGAATAAACACTTACATTAAGTGACTCACTGGTGACATCTCAGATTCTAGGTCTTTTTCTCCATCCGGTCCAGACCTCTATGATGACTTTTCCCGATCACAGCCCATTTCTGCAGTTTGCCACTCACATGTCTTCAGCTTCTCACTTTTCCAACATTTCTGCACCTATAAATAAATATAAAGTTATCATTATACCACACACTATGCCCCTAAATATAATAGCGCCATACACTGCACCTCTAATTATAATAGCACCATACACCGTGTCACACACACACACACACACACACACACACACACACACACACACACACACACACACACACACACACACACTGTGCCCCCTGTAGATAGTGCCTGCCATAGAGCCCCCTGTAGATAGTGCCCCCATATAGACCACCCCTGTATATAGTGTCCCACAAATAACTCCCCCTATAGTGCTCTACAGATAGCCCACCCCTGTATATAGCCCCCTGTAGATATAGCCCACCCCTGTATATAGTACTCCACAGATAGCCCAACCATGTATGTAACCCCCCCTGTAGATATAGCCCACCCCTGTATATAGTGCTCCACATATAGTCCATCCCTGTATATAGTGTTTAACAGATAGCCCCCCTTGTACATATAGTCCACCCTTGTATATAGTGCTCCACTAGATAGTCCACCCCTGTATATAGTGCTCCACAAATAGCCCACCCTTGTATATAGTATATACAGGGGTGGGCTATCTGTGGAGCACTATATACAGGGGTGGGCTTTCTGTGGACCACTATAGGGGGAGCTATTTGTGGGATACTATATACAGGGGTGGGCTATATCTACAGGGGGACTATATACAGGGGTGGGCTATATCTACAGGGGGACTATATCTACAGGGGTGGGCTATCTACAGGGGGACCATATCTACAGGGGGACCATATCTACAGGCCTGGGCTATACACAGGGGTGGGCTCTACACAGGGGTGGGCTATATCTACAGGGGTGGGCTATATCTACAGGGGGACTATATCTACAGGGGGACTATATCTACAGGGGTGGGCTATCTACAGGGGGACCATATCTACAGGGGGACCATATCTACAGGGGGACCATATCTACAGGGGGACCATATCTACAGGGGGACCATATCTACAGGGCTGGGCTATATCTACAGGGGTGGGCTATATCTACAGGGGTGGGCTATATCTACAGGGGTGGGCTATATCTACAGGGGGATTATATCTACAGGGGTGGGCTATCTACAGGGGGACCATATCTACAGGGCTGGGCTATACACAGGGGTGGGCAATATCTACAGGGGTGGGCTATATCTAAATGGGTGGGCTATATCTACAGGGGTGGGCTATATCTACAGGGGGATATATACTATATAGCCCCCCTGTAGCTATAGCCCCCCTGTATATGGTGCTCCATAGATAGTCCACCCCAGTATATAGCCCCACTGTAGATATAGTCCCCCTGTATATAGCCCAGCCCCTGTAGATATAGTCCACCTGTATATAGCCCACCCCCTGTAGATATGGTCCCCCTGTAGATAGCCCACTCCAGTATATAGCCCCCCTGTAGATATAGTCCACCTGTATATAGCCCACCCCCTGTAGATATGGTCCCCCTGTAGATAGCCCACCCCAGTATATAGCCCCCCTGTAGATATAGCCCACCCCCTGTAGATATAGCCCCCCTGTAGATATAGTCCCCCTGTAGATATAGTCCCCCCGCAGATACAGACACACACGTCTATTACAGTTTAAAAAAATAAAAAATATTTAAACTCACCTTATTCCCGCTCCCACGCCGTCCGGCAGCCATGGAGACCTGCGCTCTTCTGCGCAGTTCTCCAGGGGGTTGAACACAGCATCTATGAAAGGCGCTGATTGGCTGGGAAGGATCACTTTCCCTGTCATTCAGTCAGCGTCTTTCATCGACGGAAGCTTCACTGGTACAAAAGGTACCAGTTGCTTCATTCGTGGAAAGGCGCTGAATGGCCGGGCACGGAACGTGCCCGGTCATTCATTGCTTCTAATTGTACCTGTGTCCTTGCGATACAGGTACAATTATAGTGCAGGAGGAGGTGGCGCTGGCGCCCCCCTCTGAGCTGCGCCCGGGGCATGTGCCCCGCCTGCCCCCCCCTAGCTACGCCCCTGCCCATAACATTTCTGGGAATATTGATATGTGTTGTACCAGCCAGGCCTGGCATATAGCCCATGCCCACCACTAGGGGGTCAATCACACAGAACTGTAACTGAATTGTCATTTGTGCTTTATTTCTTTATTTGCATCATTTTTATTTAGATCGCCCTTGTTTACCTTTCCCTAAATAAAACGGTTGAGTAGTTTCACCATAACCGCTTGTGAGTGTGTACTGAGCAAATGTGGGGGTTTCCCGCGTCGACCCCTGGCAGAAGAGGAAGACCCTCCTGCTTTCGTATAGAGCTCCTAGCAAGATTTGGGTGCAGGCACTGCGCCATAGTGAGGTGAGAACTACAATACACCCTGCCTACAGAGGTCGGCCCAAAGGGGTGTTACACATATATTGTAATTGACAGATTTTGACATGATATTGATCACTTTTTAGCCCAACGCTTAGTTGATCTGTCCCAATCTCCACAGTAAAGTGTCCATAGGTCTCCACTAGACCCACCGGGGTAAAAATAAAGTGTCCTTTTGGCCTAAGTCAGGCTGGTATACGTTATTCCATACAACGGAATCCCTCAAGAAATGTACAATGCGTGGTATATGTTTTTAAGCATGGAAGACTATGGGTGACGTATACCACTATATAGTATATGTCACAGGCCTCCGTTTCATGTATACGTCTAGGATTTACAATAGATTTTCATGACATGTATATGTTAAATTGATCCGTCGATGGGAGTCAGATGCCTGTGACAGATGCCTAACAGTGGCATCCCTCACCTATAGGCTATTATGGCATCCGTTTAACGTATATGTCTTGAAAGGGGTCATGAGAAATAATGACGCATACATTTAACGTACGCTATTGTAGTCTATGCTTGGCAGATGCCACTGTTTAGTATCGGTCACTGTCTATGTTTAACGTATATGTCCGGAGCTGTTCCTGGCATATACATTAAGTGGAGGCTAAAAACGTGATGTGATGGGGACTTATAGACTTTTCTAGACTGATATTCGTTGGAAACACAGTAAAATGTGACTTCTCGTGATCTAGTCCCCTGCAGGCCGTCTTCATCTCCGATAAAAGAGTTCCTAAGTACATTTTTTTCTCTGGCAATTAGCTGAAACAAAATAAAACATAATACTGTCCTCACTGTATGTCTTATATTCCCTGTATACAGTCCTCACTATATGTCTTATATTCCCTGTATATTGTCCTCACTATATGTACTAAATTCCCAGTATCCTGTCCTCACTGTATCTCCTATATTCCCTGTATACTGTCCTCACTACATGTACAATATTCCCAGTATACTTTCCTCACTGTATCTCCTATATTCCCTGTATACTGTCCTCAATATATGTACTATATTCCCAGTATCCTATCCTCACTGTATTTCCTATATTCACTGTATACTGTACTCACTATATGTAGTTTTACATGTATACTGTCCTCACTATACGTACTAAATTCCCACTATCCTGTCCCCACTGTATGTCCTATATTTCCAGTATATTGTCCTTACTGTATGTACTATATTCTCTGTATATTCTCCTCACTGTATATAGTATAATCTCTGTATATTATCCTTACTGTATGTTCTATATTCCCAGTATACTGTCCTCCCTGGATGTCCTATATTCCCTGTATACTTTCCTCACACTATGTACTTTTTTCCCAGTATACTGTCCTCACTGTATGTATTATATTCCCTGTATACTGTCCTCACTATATGTATTATATTCCCAGTATACTGTCCTCACTATATGTAGTAAATTTGCAGTATCCTGTCCCCACTGTATGTCCTATATTCCCTCTATACTGTCCTCACTACATGTACTATATTCCCAGTATACTTTCCTCACAGTATGTCCTATATTTTCTGTATACTGTCTGCACTGTATGTCCTATATTCCCTGTATACTGTCCGCACTGTATGTCCTATATTCCCTGTATACTGTCCTCATTATATGTACTAAATTCCCAGTATCCTGCCATTACTGTATGTCCTATATTCCCTGTATGCTGTCCTCACTGTATGTCCTATATTCCCTGTATGCTGTCCTTACTGTATGTACTATATTCTCTTTATATTGTATTCTCTGTATGTCTTATATTCCCTGTATTCTGTCCTCACTATATGTACTATATTCCTTGTATACTGTCCTCACTACATGTACTATATTCCCAGTATACTGTCCTCACTATATGTACTAAATTCCCAGTATACTTTCCTCAAGTATGTCCTATATTTTCTGTATACTATCCTCACTGTATGTCATATATTCCCAGTATTCTGTCCTCACTGTATGTCCTATATTCCCTGTATACTAGGCTCATTGTATGTCCTATATTCCCTGTATGCTGTCCTTACTGTATGTACTATATACTCTGTATATTATATTCTCTGTATGTCTTATATTCCCTGTATACTGTCCTCACTATATGTACCATATTCTCTGTATACTGTCCTCACTGTATGTCCTATATTCCCAGTATACTGTCCTCACTATATGTACTATATTTCCGGTATACTGTCCTCACTATATGTACTATATGCCCTGTATACTGTCCTTACTGTATGTCCTATATACTTTGTATATTGCCCCCACTGTATGTCCTATATTCCCTGTATACTGTCCTCACGCTAAGTACTTTTTCCCAGTATACTGTCCTCACTGTATGTCTTATATTCCCTGTATACTGTCCCCACTATATGTATTATATTCTCTGTATACTGTCCTCACTGTATGTCCTATATTCCCAGTATACTGTCCTCACTATATGTACTATATTTCCAGTACACTGTCCTCACTATATGTACTATATGCCTGTATACTGTCCTTACTGTATGTCCTATATACTTTGTATATTGCCCCCACTGTATATCCTATATTCCCTGTATACTGTCCTTACGCTATGTACTTTTTCCCAGTATACTGTCCTCACTGTATGTCTTATATTCTCCGTATATTGTCCTCACTGTATGTCTTATATTCCCTGTATTCTGTCCTTACTGTATGTCCTATATTCCCTGTATACTGTCCTCACTACATGTACTATATTCCCAGTATACTTTCCTCACAGTATGTCCTACATTTTCTGTATACTATCCTTACTGTATGTCCTATATTCCTAGTATACTGTCCTCACTGTATGTCCTATATTCCCTGTATACTAGGCTCATTGTATGTCCTATATTCCCAGCATACTGTCCTCACTGTATGTCCTATATTCCCTGTATACTAGGCACATTATATGTCCTATATTCCATGTATATTGTCCTCACTGTATGTCCTATATTCCCTGTATACTGTCCTCACTGTATGTCCTTAATACTGTCCTCACTATATGTATTATACTCCCAGTATACTTTCCTCACAGTATGTCCTACATTTTCTGTATACTATCCTCACTGTATGTCCTATATTCCCAGTATACTGTCCTCACTGTATGGCCTATATTCCCTGTATACTAGGCTCATTGCATGTCCTATATTCCCAGCATACTGTCCTCACTGTATGTCCTATATTCCCTGTATACTAGGCTCATTGTATGTCCTATATTCCATGTATATTGTCCTCATTTAATGTCCTATATGCCTTGTATACTGTCCTCAATGTATGTCCTATATTCCCTGTATATTGTCCTCACTGTATGTACTATATTATACTCCCAGTATATTGACCTCATTTAATGTCCTATATGCCTTGTATACTGTCCTCACTGTATGTCTTATATTCCCTGTATACTAGCCTCATCGTATGTCCTATATTCCCTGTATACTGTTCTCACTGTCTGTCCTACATTCCCTGTATACAGTCCTCACTATATGTACTATATTCCCTGTATACTGTTCTCACTGTCTGTCCTACATTCCCTGTATACAGTCCTCACTATATGTACTATATTCCCTGTATACTGTCCTCACTGTATGTCCTATATTCCCTGTATACTGTTGTCACTGTCTGTCCTACATTCCCTGTATACAGTCCTCACTATATATACTATATTCCCTGTATACTGTCCTCACTATGTCCTATATTCCCTGTATACTAGCCTCATTGTATGTCCTATATTCCCTGTATACTGTTCTCACTGTCTATCCGAGGGGTCTCAAACTCGGCCGGGTAAGTGGGCCGCATATAGAAAAAATGGGAAGTTGACGGGCCGCATTACTTTCAAATTTGATACAATACAAAATTGTCAATCAATTAGTTATTTGATCTACTATAACACTATATTACTATCATAATAATACTACATTACTATAATAATACTACATTACTATAATAATAATACTACATTACTATAATAATACTACATTACTATAATAATAATACTACATTACTATAATAATACCGCTAGGTTTAAAATTTGTAGATATTTCTCCACGTGCTTATTTCAACAATTCAGTTTTCCAGTTTGTGTCGCTAAATGCAGTCCGGCGGCTCAGTTGGCAGCGTTTGGCAGACACACATGTCAAGATTGGGCAGTCCCTTTTTAGACCGTGCCACAGTGCCCTCTGTAGATAATGCCACAGTGCCCTCTGTAGATAATGCCACAGTGCCCTCTGTAGATAATGCCACAGTGCCCTCTGTAGATAATGCCACAGTGCCCTCTGTAGATAATGCCACAGTGCCCTCTGTAGATAATGCCACAGTGCCCTCTGTAGATAATGCCACAGTGCCCTCTGTAGATAATTCCACAGTGCCCTCTGTAGATAATGCCACAGTGCCCTCTGTAGATAATGCCACCGTGTCCTCTGTAGATAATGCCACAGTGCCCTCTGTAGATAATGCCACAGTGCCCTCTGTAGATAATGCCACAGTGCCCTCTGTAGATAATGCCACTGTGCCCTCTGTAGATAACGCCACTGTGCCGTCTGTAGATAACGCCACTGTGCCGTCTGTAGATAACGCCACTGTGCCCTCTGTAGATAACGCCACAGTGCCCTCTGTAGATAATGCCACAGTGCCCTCTGTAGATAATGCCACAGTGCCCTCTGTAGATAATTCCACAGTGCCCTCTGTAGATAATGCCACAGTGCCCTCTGTAGATAATGCCACCGTGCCCTCTGTAGATAATGCCACAGTGCCCTCTGTAGATAATGCCACAGTGCCATCTGTAGATAATGCCACTGTGCCCTCTGTAGATAATGCCACTGTGCCCTCTGTAGATAATGCCACTGTGCTGTCTGTAGATAATGCCACAGTGCCCTCTGTAGATAATGCCACAGTGCCCTCTGTAGATAATACTAAAGCACCAGCACAAATACAGCTCAATTTAGTGCAACCCCTGACGTATAGGTTCACACTAAATTGTTTCCAGCTCCCAGCATGGTCCGAACAATGGTAAGGATATGCTGGGAGATGCTGTTTCATAAAAAAAAAAAATCACACCACCCATCATCTCGCTGCAAATCATACAGTGACTACAGTGCTGATTAGAGGCAGAATGAACATTTACATTAAGTGACTCACCGGTGACGTCTCAGATTCTAGATCTTTTTCTCCATCCGGTCCAGACCTCTATGATGACTTCTCCCGGTCACAACCCATTTCTGCAGTTTGCTTCTCAGATGTCTTCAGCTTCTCACTTTTCCTACATTTCTACACCTATAAACAAAGATAAAGTTCTCATTATACCACACACTACGCCCCTAAATATAATAGCGCCATACACTGCACCTCTAATTATAATAGCACCATACACCATGTCCCACACACACACACTGTGCCCCCTGTAGATGGTGCCCCCCATAGAGCCCCCTGTAGATAGTGCCCCCATATAGCCCACCTCTGTATAGTGTCCCACATATAGCTCCCCCTATAGTGCTCTACAGATAGCTCACCCCTGTATATAGTGCTCCACGTATAGCCCAACCCTGTATCTAGCCCCCCTGTAGATATAGCCCACCCCTGTATATAGTGCTCCACAGATAGCCCCCTGTAGATATAGCCCCCTGTAGATATAGCCCACCCTGTATATAGTGCTCCACAGATAGCCCACCCCAGTATATAGACCCCCTGTAGATAAATCCACACCCGTAGATAATGCCACACACTTTTTTATTACGATAAAATAACAAACTATTCAAACTCACCTTAATCCTGTTCCCACGCCGTCCGGCAGCAATGGAGACCTGCTCTTTTCTGCGCAGGTCTCCTGGGGTTGAACGCTTCTCTGCCAATCAGCGCCTTTCAACGATGCAAGCGGCGCAAAGTATCGAGCCACTTCACTTGTAGAAAGGCGCTGGCTGAATGGCCGGCAGTGGTGGATTAAGTAGACCATAGGCCATGGGCTGTTCCACAAACTTGGGCCCCCCTTCCCTACCGCCGCTCTGCCGTGTCTATAATGAACACCACCTTTTTGTGTGAGCATTGACAAATGGTTGTTACGATTCCCCTTGTTAAAGGGCTGTGTCCCTACATACGGACAGTCTCCAACCATCGCTGACAGTATCACACTGTGTAGGGACACCTCCTCCTGACAATGGGAATGGTAACACGCATTTGTCTATTAGCTCTGGGTACACAGAAATATGTAGAATACAAGAATTACCTGCAACAGACATGTCAGGAGAGGAGATCCCCTATAGATCCAGTGACGTCTTCTCTGATGGGTGCCGTTTTCTTTTCTTCTCCATCTGACGCAGATCGTTATGGCGACTTCTCCTGATAAGACATCTTTGCCCATCACTTCTGCAGCCATTTCCAGCCCCTATAGAAACACACATATTTAGACACCCAGGCCCAGGCCCATACATTAAAGGGGTGGTGCGGGCACAGACCGTTTTTTATACTGATGACCTATCCACGTGCCTGGACAACCCCTTTTACTCATACTAATAAAATTGGAACACAGACTAGATTATAGAATACCTACAGACCCAGACCTTCTAAACGATTGCATTCCCCAGACCAGACCCCCTAAACAAATACAGACCCCCATCACAAGCACCCTGAATAAATACAGACCTCAGACCGGACCCCTAAATACGGACACCAGACCTGACCCCCTACACTAATAATAACCCCAGACCTGACTCCCTTAATACAGACCTCAGACCAGACCCCCTAAACTAATACAGACCCCTAAATAAAAACCCCAAAACTAATACAGACCCCTAAATACAGACCCCATAAACAAATACAGATCACACCCCCAAATACAGACCCCCTAAATACTGACACAGACCTCAAACTAAAACAGACCCCCTAAATACCGACCCCAGATCACTTAAACTAACACAGACCCCTAAATATACAGGCCCTAAATCCCTTAATCTGATACAGACCCCAGACCAGACCCCCTAAATACAGACCCCTTAAACTAATAGACACCAAACCTCCTAAATACAGTCCCCAAACCAGGCCCCCTAAATACAGACCCCACACCAGACCCCCTAAATACAGACCCCACACCAGACCCCCTAAATACAGACCCCACACCAGACCCCTAAATACAGTCCCCACACCAGACCCCTAAATACAGTCCCCACACCAGACCCCTAAATCGCTGCTGCTGGAAGTCCTGCGGTCATGTGACCAGCAGGTCTCTAAGCAATAGTAAGAACTTCAGAGATGAGGTCATGTGACCAGCAGGTCTAAAGGTCCTTTTGCAGGACATACACAATGCAGTTTTATCACGTTTTTTTGCCGCGATTTGCTGCAAAATCGCGACAAAACTACAATGTACCATGATAATCCACCATTGATGGCAGGGCACACGCCCCCCCCCCCCCTGCCATCCCCAGCTACGCTCCTGATTACACCCTGTAGTAAAAAAAACGCTTCGTGAAATAAAAAGTTCATGTCACTTCTTGAGTCCTTTTTGGAGCCGTTTTTCATTGTGTCAATAAAAAAACAGCTTAAGAAAAAAAACGCATCAAAAATGTTTGATGCTTAAGAAGCAGCTGAAAATCAGAGGCCGTTTTCCCTTAAAAACATCCGCATTTTACAGCCGATTTTACTTTAGCGTGTGAACATACCCTCAGCGTAAACACTGTTGATTTTCGAAAACTGATTTAATTGCGTATTATAGTAACCGCAGAGTGGATGAAATTTGAACAAATATGCTGAGAAACCGTTTCATAAATTGACCTGCGGTGCGTTTTTTTAATCCGCATCCTGTCACTTTATGCTGCGGAATCGCTGCTCTTCTCTTTCAGGTTTTTTCCATTGAATTTAATGGGGGGTAAAACTCGCAATAAATAGGCAAATGTTGTGATTTTTGCAATGGAAAAGCTGTGATTCCGCCTGAAAAAATCACGAATCTGAAAAAAGTGTTATTTTTCTAGCAGTATTTCCGCAGTGGAGATTCCAAACGAAAAACTGCACCACAATTCTGTGCAGTTTTTCTGGTGAAATTCCCTGCGGCTCCCATGGCGGATACGCTGTGTACTTTTACGCAGCGTATCCCCCCTGTGTGCCCTTACCCTATACGTTACATACATCCACTATTCATGAGGGGAGGCCTCGCAGCAATTCATTAGTAATGTGAGAGGCCAATGTGGTT
This sequence comes from Rhinoderma darwinii, assembly GCF_050947455.1. Classification (NCBI taxonomy): domain Eukaryota; kingdom Metazoa; phylum Chordata; class Amphibia; order Anura; family Rhinodermatidae; genus Rhinoderma; species Rhinoderma darwinii. Next base: position 2,550,714 of record NW_027464514.1, on the reverse strand, counting down.
ACTGTTGTGATACCGCCATAAATAGGGAAACCGCCGCTTATCTTCTATCAATCACATTATCTCCCCCGTCCAGTATGATGAAGACACTAACAGAACATTAAAACGTGGATATTGGGCGAGTCTTTATCTTTACAATTAACTCGCTGACAGAAATAAAAATACTTAAAGTGCTGCCGTTTCAAAGAAACCAAATCACCCCATAAGGCCCCATGCACATGACAGTATTTTTGTCCACCAGTAAATACTGGCATAAATACGGGTCCTTGGTCACACGTATTCGACCCGTATTCCACCCGTATTTACGGGCAAGTTTTTGGCTGCAAAATTGCACTGCACTAATCGGCAGCCCCTTCTCTCTATCAGTGCAGGATAGAGAGAAGGGACAGCCCTTTCCGTAATAAAAGTAAAAGAAATTCATACTTACCCGGCCGTTGTCTTGGTGACGCGTCCCTTTCTTGACATCCAGTCCGACCTCCCTGGATGACGCGGCAGTCCTTGTGACCACTGCAGCCAGTCATTGGCCTGTGATTGGCTGCAGCGGTTACATGGGCTGTAACGTCATCCCAGGAGGCCGGACTGGAGGAAGAAGCAGGGAGTTCTGGGTAAGTATGAACGTCTTTTATTTTTTTTTTTACAGCTTTATCTATATTGTGATCGGTAGCAACTGTCCAGGGTGCTGAAACAGTTACTGCCGATCGTTTAACTCTTTCAGCACCCTGGACAGTAACTATTTACTGACGTCGCCTAGCAACGCTCCCGTAATTACGGGTGCACACACGTAGTCACCCGTAATTACGGGAGCCCCATAGACTTCTATTGGCTGCCCGTGCCGTAATTACGGCCTGAAATAGGACATGTTCTATCTTTTTCAACAGCACGGGCACCTTCCCGTAAGCATACGGGGAGGTACCCGTGACCAATAGAAGTCTATGGGCCCGTAATTACGGGAGTTTTTACGGTCATGTGCATGGGGCCTAAATCTGTAATGTCAATATTGAGATGGAATAAATCATTTCCTTTCCATACATGTGTGTGTGTGTGTGTGTGTGTGTGTGTGTGTGTATATATATATATATATATATATATATATAAAAGCAGAGGATTGGAGCAGCACTGTGAACAAATGCCTGACTAGGCTGGTGCAAAGCTTCAAAAATAAAGGCGTGACCTCTCCTAATGTGTTAGATATCCAAAAAAGAGAACGTGAAGCAGCACTCAAATACAGTGACTTGAAAATGCCTTCATAGAGGAGGTGAAACGTTGTGGTTCCATGTTGGATGAATAAATTCACTTTATTTGAGTGCTGCTTCACGTTCTCTTTTTTGGATATATATATATATATAAAATGTATAACATATAACCGCTTGTTGCTTTATTAAAACAAACACAAAAACTGTCATTGGTTTGGTCCGAGCCTACCCTTGTAGTTTACCTAGTGGTACAAACCAGTTGGCAGCTTCTGATTGGACGCTTTGAATGATCCCATCCTCAGAGCTCCTCTGCACCAGCCGTCTCCATGGAACTGCAGGTGTCAGTTGGTGTCAGTTGAGCGGATAATAGACAGTGAGAGACTTGAGATCTGTGTAAGAGACGATGTTTAGGGACGGTCTTAGGTGTGTGTGACCTGTACGAGTGCACGGGGCGCTGCACCCTCCCAGCATGTAGGGGGCACCACTGGGCTCTGCCACTATTCTGTCCTCTCCTCCTCGTTACACACACGGAGGAAACAAGAGCCGAGGAGCAAGAGCAGAGGAGGAAGCTCCGTCACAGCCCGTCCTGCAAGAAACCTGTGATCCTGTCAGCAAGAAGAGATGTAAGTGTCTATGTGTGTGTATGTGTCTCTGTGTTTGTGTGTGTATATGTTCCAGTATGTGTGTGTGTGTATATATGTGTATATATGTCTCTATGTTAGTGTGTATATATGTGTGCCTCTGTGTGTGTATATATGTGTGGGTATAGTTATCAGAGTGTGATATCTGTGGTGTTACATAGGACTGCAGGTGACATCTACTACATTATCTGTAATCAGAGAGTTATCACTGTGTTATCTGTAGTGTTACATAGGACTGCAGGTGACATCTACTACATTATCTGCACAGTGTATATATGGGTATGTATGTGAATGTGTGTTTGTGTTTGTATATATGTTCCTGTGTGTGTCTGTTTGTTTGTATATATTCCAGAATGTGTATATATATATATTTGCCTGTTTGTCTAAATATGTCCCTCTATGTATGTGCAGTATATATGTTCCTGTGTGTGTGTCTGTGTGTCTGTGTGTGTGTATATATTCCAGAATGTGTATATATATATATTTGCCTGTTTGTCTAAATATGTCCCTCCTATGTATGTGCAGTATATATGTTCCTGTGTGTGTGTGTGTGTGTGTGTGTGTGTGTGTGTGTGTCTGCGTGTATATATTCCAGAATGTGTATATATATATATTTGCCTGTTTGTCTAAATATGTCCCTCTATGTATGTGCAGTATATATGTTCCAGTATGTGTCTATATATGTGGTTAACTTTTGGTTTGTGGAGGGCGGCAATAGAGAATCCCGCACAGGGCGCCATCCAACCTAAGGCCGGCCCTGACGGTATTTATATATAAGTGAGCGCAAATATGGCAGCTAAGAGCTTTTATAATGTGACATCTAGTCATGAAATCCATGAAATCTGGACAGAACCGGAGGAAAGTCTCTCAGCTTATGTGAAGCAGTAAATGACTCTACAACTTGTAATGTTTATACAAGGACCTTCCCAAGAAACGTTCCTCATCCTCTGTTGTAATATTATACAATGAGCGGACCTGACGTTCTATCTGGTAATGATTGTTACTTCACGGTCCAGTCACTAGTACAGCTGTAAGGAAGGCGAGGACTACAGGCAGGAGAAGAACACAGAGACATAAGACACTAAGGGGGGGGGGGGGCATTTATCAACTCTTCTATGCCAGGCGTAGAAAAGTCGCGAAAGGGATTAATAGTCGCATTTTTGATGCAAATTGCAATTTTTGCCCTTTTTTTGTGCCACTTTCCACACTTTTGTAGAAATGGGGTGTGGTCGAGGGGAAAGGGGCGTGGCCACTGAGCCAACAAATTTATTATGATTCTCCCAGAAAAGTGGCATAAATTATAGTGGAAATCTACGCCAGCTCCTCGCTAACGTATATTTCACTCCATGGGGCATAGCAAGGTAGAGGCCCGCGCTGGACCTCGCAGATCTGGCACAGTTTAGAATTTTCTGTAAAAGCAGAATGAGCCATTACAGAAGAGAGAAAGCAGAATACATTGGGACCCTAAAGAGGTCAGGAGCTTTAAATTGTTTGGGTTTTCCGGAAAAAATCATCTTCTGTGCGTGAATATAACCTTAAAGAACCAGTTCCTGTTGTTCAACCCCTTAACTGCTTCCCGCAAAATGTTGTGTCAGATATGTCATAGTGCGAGGGGTGATGTATGGAGCTCTCACGCGCTGTGCGTGCACCATACGCTGCGGCTGTCAGCTGTGTATTACAGATGACATCCGGGACTAACGGCCAGAAACAGTGATCGCGCTGATTTCTGGCTGTTTAACCCCTCAAATGCTGTGGTCAATCACGACGGCAGCATCTGAGGTGTTAAAAAAAGGGGGCGGCCCCCTCTGACAGCTCGTCACCCCCACCCGCAATGAGATCGCAGGGTCACTATGGTTGTCATGGCAGCCCAGGGCCTAATGAAGGCCCCCAAGACTGCCTTCACTCTGCCTCTCCTTGAGGCACTAAATCAAATAGAGAAAGTGCCTGGGACTGTATGTGATAGGGGGATGGAAGGGGGGGAAAAAAGTGCGGGAAAAAATCAGGAGCAGGGATTGGTGGGACAAGGGGATAGAGGAGGGGTTAGGAGCAGATAAATAGTTGAGGTCAAGGGCAGTTCACTATCTTACCTGCTGGAGCTGCAAACGTCAGACGTCTGGTCCTGTGAGAGATCTTCCTCTGCGGTCCAGGGCGTTTTCCGGAGTAGATGGCGGATGAGCTGATGAGGCAGGTGGCACAGCGGGTTGCCACGGAGGGTACAAGCTGGCTGGAGGTGTTCCTGACAGGGGATCGCAGGCAAGAGGTGTTACCTGCGGCGGTCGTCGGTGTCAGCAGCGGTGGAGTCCCGTCGGCGTCGGCAGTTAGAGGTAGGACGCGCCGGGTTTCTCGGCCTCCTCCCCGTTTGAGCCCCAGTCCACCTTCAGCCACCCAGAGGCGGGCCGGCACCGTTCGCTCTTCAGGAGCGGGACGGAGGCGCCGTCGCCTGCTCTCCCCTTCACCCGGTCCCGACGTCGTGCCACCCACTCCCCTGGCTGGGGGAGCTTCTGCAGTTCTCCCCATCCGGGCTGCAGGCAGTGCAAGGCCGCAAGCAGCCGCAGAAGCCGGGGCCGTGATTAGTGCACCGCTGGTTCTTCTTCCCGGCCCGACAGCTTTTTCCCTCTCACAGCAGGCCGTGGTTGAGAGGGGAGCTGGAGGGGGCGGTCTCAGGAGAGCAGAGACGCAAGCCTCAGGCACCAGCAGGTTAGGTGTGCAGTTGCTGCCACCTGCTGGTGGTTCTGAAAATGACACAGAGCTGGGGAGAGAGCTGGTGAGTGGCCTGTTTTTACCAGGCACAGGCACTGTGAATGAGAGGAGTGCGCTGGGTGGATTGTCGTGCGGTAGCAGTGATCTGTTGCCGTGCAGGCAGTCTGCGGAGCAACGTGATTTGCCAGTTTCTCTTTCGGAGTTTTCTCTTCCAGGTGCGGTGTCGGCGAGACGCAGACGGCGAAGGAGACGGCATGGAAGAGGACATCGTCGTGGTGGTCACGGGCGTCCACGCCATCAGGTTGAGAGACGTCGCCGTTCCCGGAGTAGGAGTGTGTCTTCCAGTACAGCATCTTCTTCGCCGTCCCAGTCGTCGTCGGGAGCTAGTACACCCAGCCGCACGGGAAGGAGATACACGAGGAGTCATCGGCGGGAGCACAGGGATCGTCATTCGTCTTCGCTGGTTCCAGTTCCAGAAGTCGCCTCAGCCTGTCCACCTGGTGGGGATCTGTCTGTGGTTCCGGTATCTGGGAGAGTTGATGCACCCTCGGAAGTGACGAGGACGCCCTTCTCCGGTGAGTCTCCATGTGGGAACGCATGGCTACCTAAGGGTGATTTATCTGCTATTGATTTAGTTTCGGCATTAAAAAGCTTGTTGGATGGTTTGGGTACAAAAGGCGGAGCTTCGGTTCCGTTGGTTTTGCCAGGGGGGGCTCAGCCTCCGCCTGAGCGGGCGGCCAGTATGTCTGGCTTGGCATTCCGTGATTCGCTGTTTTGTGGTGTTGCTCCTTTAGGTACTCACCTGTCTGCTGAGATCAAGGACAAGATATGGGCACATGACTTTGTGGATGTTTGGTCCTTGGTGTCGGTCGATCATGTGACGATAGATAAGGAGCGTGTTTTCGAAAGAGGTTCGGAGAAAAAGGTAAAAGTCGCGAAAACTTTTGGCAATTGGCTCCAGGGTTTTTCTACCTTGGCTCATGTCATCTGTCAACGTTTTCCGGAAAAAGGGGCCGAGCTGTTTGTGTATGTAGACACTATATTCAGTGCCCACAAATTGCACGGAGGTGCAGCTTGGTGGAGATATGACGAGGAATTTCGCCGTCGGTTGGCGATGACGCCTGACATTGGTTGGGCGTCGAAGGCGACGGATGTGTGGTTACAGCTAATTTTGGCTCAAAAGCAGGCTCGGCCCTTTCAGGCAGGAGTCGCAGTTTCGGGTTCAGCACCCGGGATTGCGGCGCAGCGCCCAACAGGAGCATGTTGGCTCTACAATGAGGGACATTGCAGGTTCTATTCTTCCTGCAAGTTTCGTCATGAGTGCTCCATCTGCGGGGGTGCCCATTCCGCGCTTCGCTGTTTCCGACGGGCAAAACAACCTTCCAAGGTGGGTCCTGCCGGTGCAGCGGAGAACTCCGGTGAGCGCTCTCGCGATGGAACCGTGGCTCGCCAGGTATCCCAAGAGACAGGAAGCAGACTTGTTAGGTCGGGGCTTCAGTGAAAGTTTTTTCATTCCGCATGTTTTTTCTTCGGTTTTGATGTTGTCAGATAATTTAAAATCGGTGAAAGAAAACATGTGTTTGGCACGGGAAAAAGTGCTGAATGAGGTGTCTTTAGGCAGGATGGCGGGCCCCTTTGGGGAGCCACCTTATACGAATTTACGGGTTTCTCCTATTGGCTTGGTGCCCAAAAAGGAACCGGGGAAGTTTAGGTTGATTCATCACCTTTCCTTCCCTCGTGGGGATTCGGTCAACGATGGGATTTCCAGAGATGAGGCTGCAGTGTCTTACACGTCTTTTGATGTGGCTGTGCGGTTGGTACGGGAGGCAGGCGTAGGTGCCTTGCTTGCTAAATCGGACATAGAGTCAGCTTTTCGTTTGTTGCCTGTGGATCCTGCCTGTTTCCATTTGTTGGGATGTCGGTTAGATGAGCAGTTTTTTGTAGACATGTGTTTGCCTATGGGTTGTGCCATCTCATGTTACTATTTTGAAGTTTTTGGTTCCTTTCTGGAATGGACGGTTCGTTTCAAGACAGGTATTTCTTCAGCCATTCATTATCTAGACGACTTTTTATTTGTAGGTCCAAGTGATTCAGGAATATGTGGTTATTTGCTGAAAACCTTTCGAGTTTTAATGTCCGAATTTGGTGTCCCGATAGCAGAAGAGAAGACGGTTGGTCCGGCTACGATTTTGTCGTTTCTGGGTATTGAAATTGATACGCAAGAGATGGTTTTCAAATTACCTGACGACAAGCTTGCGCGTCTGCTTTGTACCATTGACGAATTTGTTTTATCAAAGAAGGTTACCCTGAAGCATCTTCAGTCACTGTTAGGGTTGCTGGTTTTTGCTTGCAGGATCGTTCCCATGGGTCGCGTTTTCTCTAGACGCCTATCATTGGCGACTAGGGGTATTTTGCGCTCAAATCATTTCATTCGTGTCACTAGGCAAATGAAAGATGATTTGCGCGTGTGGCAGACTTTTTTTGCGATCTTTTAATGGTAGGGCGATTTGTCAGTCGGAGGAGGTTTCCAGTTTTGAGTTACAGCTGTTTACAGATGCTGCTGGCAGTGTCGGTTGCGGTGCGGTTTTTGGAGCGGAGTGGTGTTTTGCACGTTGGCCTGTGGGCTGGAGTAGTATGGGTCTGACATTGAATTTGACACTTTTAGAACTCTTTCCCATTGTGGTTGCAGTGGAGTTGTGGGGTTCAAACATGTTGAATAGTCGCATACGTTTTTGGACGGACAATATGGCAGTGGTGCAGGCTGTTAACAATTTGTCTTCTGGATCATTGCCGGTTTTGGCGTTACTTAGGCATCTAGTTCTACGTTGCATGCAATGTAACATTTGGTTTCGGGCTACACATGTGCCGGGTGTTGCGAATAAAATCGCAGATGCCTTATCTCGTTTGCAGATGGGGGTCTTTCGGGAGCTTCACCCGGGAGCACGGCTGGAAGGGGAGCGTTGCCCGAATCACTTATGGGCCCTGGTCGAGGGGAACTTGCCCGGCTAGTTCAAGGTTCTGTGGTACCAGGTACATGGCGGAGCCATAATAAGTTTTGGGCGGAGTGGTTGGAATTATCTGGCGGGGTTTTTCCTACAAATGATGAGCGGCATTATGAGGTTACGTTGGAGTATTTGTCTCGGATGCGTACTAATGGTTCTTCGGTGTACACGGTTTCAAAAGGTTTGACTGGTATTGCGTTTATGTTGAAGTTGTGGGGTTGTACTGATGTGACGAAAATGTTTGTTATTAGACAGGCATTGAAGGGGTGGAAGAAGGAGCATATTGTGAAGGATGCTAGGAGGCCTATTACATATGCTTTATTACTAAGGATGCTGATGGTTGTTCCGGCTGTTTGCTTTGATCCTTATGAGTCTGTTTTGCTGCGTACTGCTTTTTCTTTGGCCTTTTTCGCAGCATTGCGGGTGAGCGAATTGGTGTCACCGAGCGCAAAGCGGTTTGGGGGTCTTCTGTTTGCAGATGTTTTATTGGAGGAAAAAGTGGTCCGGGTATGTGTGAGACGGTCCAAGACTGATCAGATGGGCGTTGGTGTTTGGTTGTGTGTGAATTCATTGGGTGGTGAATTCTGTCCAGTTCGTTTGGTGCGTGAGTTTTTGTCTTTTCGAGCTGATGGGGTTCCTTTCTTGGTACATTCTAATTCTTTGCCGCTTACTCGATTTCAATTTGGAGTCGTTCTTAAGTCTTGTTTGGAGCATTTGGGCGTTGATCCTTCTGAGTTTGGGACTCATTCGTTTAGAATAGGGGCAGCCACGGAGGCTAATGCTTTAGGTATGGGGGAGGAAGATATTAAACGTCTGGGTAGGTGGAGTTCAACTTGTTATAGGTCCTATGTGCGTCCGGATCTGGTGTTGTTTTGATTTTCCTTGTCATTTCAGAACATCGGCCGGAAGTATGGATAGTTGGCCATTCTTTTATTTTCTGGGCAGCTCGTCGGGCTGAATATCGGCCTTTAGGCCTCAGTCTTGGGGTGTCATCGGCCGAGGTGCACTGGAAAGGTATCAGAGGGCTGAGGTGGGTTCAGCTGTTGCCGTTAATAGTTGAAGTTAGTCGGGAATGCCGTGGTCCAATTGTGCTCGTTATACATGTTGGGGGAAATGATTTGGGAAATGTGAAATTGTCGGAGTTGTTGTCCCTTATCAAGGCTGATTTGGGTCATTTCAAACAGCTTTTTTCTGATTGTGTGATTGTCTGGTCTGAGGTGATTGCACGAACTCATTGGCGAGGAGCTAGAAGTGCTGTGGCCATCGAGCGGTCAAGACGGCTGTTGAATGTTCGTATTTCCAGGTTTGTTCGTTCCATTGGGGGGGTAGCAATTCGTCATTTGATGTTGGAAGGTGACAATGGGGACTTATTGTTATCTGACGGCGTTCATTTAAATGACATTGGGATCTACATCATGCTGTCGGGTCTGCAAGATGGAGTGGAGGCTGGTTTGGCATTGTGTGGTTGGGGTGGTCGGAGTACCGCGTAGGTGTTCGCGGTATCCTCCTTGGCGGAGATAGGCTCTGAAGAGTAAAATCCGGAGAAGAACCTACATGCGTGCCGCTTCACAGTGGGCGGCATCACAGGAGATGTGAATAAATTAAGTGGTTACTTCAGGGCCATGTGATACAAAAAGGTTTGGTTGTGTTAAATAAAGCTGTGGCCATTCCCACATTCTCCAAGAAACAGGTTTCGTTGCTTTATTGGTTTATTAAATGGGGTAATGATGCATCAGCGACACTTAATATGGGGATAACATTAGTACATGCAGTCTTGAGGCACTAAATCAAATAGAGAAAGTGCCTGGGACTGTATGTGATAGGGGGATGGAAGGGGGGGGAAAAAGTGCGGGAAAAAATCAGGAGCAGGGATTGGTGGGACAAGGGGATAGAGGAGGGGTTAGGAGCAGATAAATAGTTGAGGTCAAGGGCAGTTCACTATCTTACCTGCTGGAGCTGAAAACGTCCCTCCCTCTTTAGGAAAAATTTGGGTGTGTAGTTATGGTGTTTTCTCTGTCTTTTAATTTCTTTGCTTTTCTATGCCATGTCTATTATGGCTCGTCAGTTGCTTCCTTTTTCTTTGCGTAGGCGTGTTTCTGTGTTTTTTCTTTGTTTTTCAGATGTCACAGCGGGCGGAGATAGGCTCTGAAGAGTAAAATCCGGAGAAGAACCTACATGCGTGCCGCTTCACAGTGGGCGGCATCACAGGAGATGTGAATAAATTAAGTGGTTACTTCAGGGCCATGTGATACAAAAAGGTTTGGTTGTGTTAAATAAAGCTGTGGCCATTCCCACATTCTCCAAGAAACAGGTTTCGTTGCTTTATTGGTTTATTAAATGGGGTAATGATGCATCAGCGACACTTAATATGGGGATAACATTAGTACATGCAGTCTAAGCCCTGCATGTGGCAGGGCTTAAAGTGTAGCTAAACGTTTAAGAAACTTCTGACATGTCATAGTGACATGTCAGAGGTTTTGATTGGTGGGGTTCCGAGCACTGAGACTCCCACTAATCGCTAGAATGAAGCAGCTGAAGTTCTCGTGTCAGCGCTCAGCCGCTTCGTGTTTGTTCGGCTTTTTCCGGAAACCAATGTATCGGAGAAAGTCTAAGAGCCCGTACCGAGCGCTTCAGCTCCGTACTTTTAGCGATAGGTGGGGTCTCAGTGCTTGGACCTCCTCCAATCAAAACTTCTGACATGTCACTATGAGATGTCAGAAGTTTGTTAAACGTTTAGCTGCACTTTAACAGAAGCCTGTGGAAATGACAATATACTGCAATACATTAGTATTGCAGTGTATTGTACCAGCGATCTAACAATCGCTGGTTCATGTCCCCTAGCAAAAAAAAGGGAAATATAGTTTTTAGTAAGGAAAAAAGAACAAATTAAAAGTAAAAAAAAACACCTTTTCCCAGTTTTCCTCTAAAGTAATGTAAAAAATAAAAAAAAGTTAACAAAATTGGTATAGCTGTTTCTGAACTATTAAAATATAGCGTTATTTAACGCGCATGGTGAACCCAAAAATATTTAAAACCCCAAAATTGCTGTTTTTTGGTCAACTTAGCTCTTAAAAAAAATGTAATAAAAAGTGATCAAAAAATTGCATGTACCAAAAAATGGTACCTATAAAAACTAGAGCTCGTCCCACAAAAAATACGCATCACACCGCTCAATCGATGAAAAAATAAAAACCGTATGGCTCTTAGAATGTGGCTACACCAATAAAAAAAAATTTTCTTTGAAAGTAGTGTCATTTAAGAAAACCTATATAAATTGGTATCTCTGCAATCGTATTGAGCCACAGCATGTAGTTCCCTTTTCATTTTTACCGCACGGTGAAATCTGTAAGAACGAAACCCAAAAAGCCATGTAGGGATCGCAGTTTTTTCCAATTTCAGCACGCAAATAATATTTTTTCCGTTTACCAGTGCATTGTATGGTACTTTAGATGCTACTAATAGAAACTACGACGCCTCCCGTAAAAAATAAGCCCTCAAAGTCTATTAAAATGGCTTCGGCCTGAAGAGGTTATACAAGCCATTTTTCATTTGTCACTCGCCTTCCTAGAGTCATAACTTTTTTATTTTTACGTCAATGGAGTGGTGTGTGAAGGATTATTTTTTTGCGAGAGGAGTTGTCGTTTTTTGGGCACCATTTAAAGTACCATGTAATGGTTGAATTTGAGAAAACTGAGCTTCCTCCATGTTTTTTGGGTTTAGTTTTTACTGTACACACTTACCTTCTCTTAAGGTAAAAGTAGATTTAACATCTACTTTTACCATAAAGAGGCTCTGTCACCAGATTTTGCAACCCCTATCTGCTATTGCAGCAGATCGGCGCTGCAATGTAGATTACAGTAAAGTTTTTTTTTTTTTTTAAAACAAGCATTTTTGGCCAAGTTATGACCATTTTTGTATTTATGCAAATGAGGCTTTCTAAAGTCCAACTGGGCGTGTTTACAGTAAAAGTACAACTGGGCGTGTATTATGTGCGTACATCGGGGCGTGTATTATGTGCGTACATCGGGGCGTTTTTACTTCTTTTACCAGCTGGGCGTTCTGACGAGAAGTATCATCCACTTCTCTTCACAACACCCAGCTTCTGGCAGTGCAGACACAGCGTGTTCTCGAGAGATCACGCTGTGACGTCACTCACTTCCTGCCCCAGGTCCTGCATCGTGTCGGACGAGCGAGGACACATCGGCACCAGAGGCTACAGTCGATGTAGCTACTTACCTGCAAACGCTGATGCTGCTGCAGAATCAACTGTAGCCTCTGGTGCCGATGTGGCCGACACGATGCAGGACCTGGGGCAGGAAGTGAGTGACGTCACAGTGTGATCTCTCGAGAACACGCTGTGTGTCTGCACTGCCAGAAGCTGGGCGTTGTGAAGAGAAGTGGATGATGCTGATTCGTCAGCATCATACAAGTAAACACGCCCCGATGTAACACACAATACACGCCCAGTTGTACTTTTACTGTAAACACGCCCAGTTGGACTTTAAAAAAAAACTTCTACTTAGCACATTTCTGCTTTGGGTTTAGCACAGCTTGTTTACATGCAGTTCAGCTCTGGTTTGTTGATCTTTCCTTGTGAGGAAACTTTTTTCCCGTGCACGCTCCTTGCAGGCTGCAATGAGCGTGCACGTACCTTCCAAGAGTTCACGTGAGCTGTCCCTGCTCCTCCCGCTGACATCCTTCACTGGACTTGTCTTCTTGCTGACATTCTTGAAGGATGGTGACCGTTCTCCCCCCATTATGTTTTCACATTTATGTTTTCTTTCTCTTTTCAGGTCTATAAACCTCTTCGTGTCTCCCCTCACCCTCGTCCACCCTCTTCTATCTCATGTCTCTCTCCACTAAGGCCATGTTCACACGGAGTTTTTTTGCAGGAAGAATATCTGCCTCAAAATTCTGTCTTGAAGTTTGCGGCAGATTTACCTCTCCCTGCACGTTGATTTTTGCGTCATTTTTCCCGGATTTTTTTGTGCGCTGTTTGCGGCTTTGTTTGCGTTTTTGTTTGCCGCTTTGTTCGGGGCGTATTTCGCTTAGTTTATCTTGGCGTTTTTTGCTTGTTTGTATGCGTCTTTTCTTGCGATGTTTTTTGCTGTGTTTTCCGTTGCGTTTATCGTAGCCTTTTTCGCGTCGTTTATCGTTTCTTTTTTTGTGTCGTTGTTTGCGGCTATTTTTGCTGCTTTTTTCGTTGCGTCTTTCGTGGCGTTTTCCCAGTTGTTTTTCGCGGCGTTTTTTGCCTCTTTGTTTGCAGCTTTTTACGCGTCTTTTTCGCAGCGTTTTCCGTGGCATTTATCGTAGCCTTTTTTGCGTCGTTTTTCGCGTCTTTTTTTGCGTCGTTGTTTGTGTTTTTTTTTCTGGGTTTTTCGTTGCGTCTTTCGTGGCGTTTTCCCTGTCGTTTTTTGTGGCGTTCTTTGCCTCTTTGTTTGCGGCTTTTTTCGCGGCTTTATCGTAGCCTTTTTGGCGTTGTTTTTTGCGTCTGTTTTTTGTGGCGTTTTTCGCCAGCGGCAATTGAGCGCCGCGGGCATAAAACAACGCGAAATATGCTTTCTCTGCCTCCCATTGAAGTCAATGGGAGGTCAGAGGCGTAAACGCCTGAAGATAGAGCATGTCGCTTCTTTTTCCCGCAAGGCAGTTTTACTGCTCGCGGGAAAAAGACGCCGACGCCTCCCATTGAAATCAATGGTACGCATTTTCGGGCCGTTTTTGACGAGTTTTGCAACGCTGTTTCCGCTTAAAAAAACTCGTCAAAATACTCTGTGTGAACTTAGCCTAATGCTGCCTCCGTTATTGTACTTCATGTACCATTCCTCCTCCTGCACTTTGTGTTGTGAGGAGGAGTCATTTTATTACATAGATGACACACTACCCCTCCCCCCACCTGTACCTAGCGCTATTGTAACTTATCGGAGTAGTGGAATCCCACTATGGTCGGGGATTCCGCTCCTGCACGCTTTGCTTGGACATAGACCTAGGCAGAGACATGAAGCAATCCGTTGTGGACCGGAATCATAGTGGCGCTGTCTACCTAAGGGCGGATTTACACGAACGCCATATACGTCCGTGCAACCCGCGTGTTTTTCACACGTGTGGCACGGACCTATGCAAGTCTATGGAGCAGTGCAGACTGTCATTGATTTTTGCGCAGCGTGATTCCGCTGCGTATAACTCACGACATGTTCTATATTCCGGCGTTTTGCGCGAATCACGCACCCATTGAAGTCAATGGGCGCGTGAAAACCACGCATTGCCGCACGGAAGCACCTCCGTGCGAACTGGCTGTTTTGCACAACAGCTGTCAAAAGGATGAATGTAAACAGAAAAGCACCACGTGCTTTTCTGTTTACAAACATCCAAATGGCGTGTCATAATGATGGCGGCTGCGCAAAAACCACGCATATGACGCTGCCTCACGGAGCAGGTAAGTGGCTTTTGCGCAGGCAAAATGCCACGTTTTTTGCCTGCGCAAAAACGCCACGTTGGTCTGAATCAGGCCTTCTACACATTTTTAGGCAAGTTAGTTCAGACATTGATGGGAACTCCGCTGCGGACGATAGGCGGCGGTGCAGAAATTTCAGGCCGCAGCATGCACTGTCTGTTGCGGAGAAGTGGAATGGCACAAAGTATTTCAGCCTTTGCAATGCAAAAACCGAAATCAGTGGCAGGTCCGCTGTGTTTTCTGCAACGTCTGAATTACCTGTCAAAACTGCAAATATTGGTGCAGATTCGTTGCGTACTTTCCCCTAAATCTGCAACAACATTTGAAGCATAAAAACTCTGCCACGTCTGAACGTGCCCTAATAATAACAGCCAGCGCTGTGGCCACCACAGTATTAGCGATGGTCAGCTACTGGATGTTACCCAGGTATGCTATTCCCAGTTTCCCTGGTGGCGGAGGGTAACAGGGTCATAGTGATGGTTAGTGTTCGTCCAGCCCCGTCTTATGCCTCATGCACACTTGCGTGTAAGATTGACGGCCGTGAGAAACGCGTATGAGTCGGGTCAGTTTGTGTGCGTTCTGCATCAGTGTGCTTAGCAAGTGGCATGCGTTATTCACGCACTCAGAAAGGCCATTTTTTTGTTACAACAAATTGCAGCATAAATCACGCAGCAAACACGCTTGTTTGGTTCATGGTTTTCACGCATGCGTCTACTTTAATGTGAGTGTAGGTGCATGATAACGCGCCAATAGAGGACATGCAGTATGTTTCACGCAGCGGACTCTCGCTGCGTGAAAACGGTCCCATTGAAATAAATGGGTCGCGTGTGCTATGCGTGGTTTCGACGATCAGCACACGGACGAGATTCACCCTGGTGTGAATGGGGCCTTAGGCACGATTTACACAAGTGTGAATCACGTCCGTGTGCTGTGCTTTGAAAAAACGCACAACACACGCGACCCATTTATTTCAATGGGGCCGTTGACACATGCGTGACTTTTCACGCAGCGAGAGTCCGCTGCGTGAAACATACTGCATGTCCTCTATTGGTGCGTTATCATGCACCTACACTCACATTGAAGTCAATGCATGCGTGAAAACCACGCACCGCACACGTGTTTGGTGCGTGATTTACACAGCAATTTGTTGTAAAAAAGAAGAAAAAAATGGGCTGGCTTTGTGAGTGCGTGAATAACACATGACAATCGAAAAGCACGCTGATGCATAAGGGCGGATTTACACGAGCGTGTGCGTTTTGCGCACACAAATACGGTGGCGTTTTGCGTGCGCAAAATGCACTTGACCGCTCCGTGTCATGTTCATACGGATGCGCGGCTTCGGTTTTCGCGCAGCCGTCATCATTATGACACTCCGTTTGGATGTTTGTAAACAGAAAAGCACGTGGTGCTTTTCTGTTTACATTCATTATTTTACTGCTGTTGCGTGAATTACGCGCGTCACACGGAAGTGCTTCCATGGGATGCGCCTGATTTTCACGCACCTATTGACTTCAATGGGTGCGTGATGCTCGAAAAACGCAGAAATATAAAACATGTCGCGAGTTTTACGCAGCGGACTCATGCTGCGTAAAATTCACGGACTGTCTGCACTGCCCCATAGACTTGCATAGGTCCGTGCCACAAGCGTGAAAAGCACGCGGGTTGCACGGACGTATAGCACGTTCGTGTTAATCCGCCCTAACGCACACACACGGATGGGATTGACGCAAGATTTTCACGCGCGGAAAATACACACGCTAGTGTGCATGAAGCCTTACTAATGGACGCTGTTAGACAGTGGCCATTAATAATGCACTAATAATACATTTTTAAATAAATGAGAAGGACATAGAAAAAATATTGTAATAAAATAACACACACAACACTGGTTAACGATTTTATTAAAAATAAAAAAGGTGTCATTGAAGTCGTCCTTGAACTTGATGTAGTACCAAGGACCCAACCTGTAAAAAACACCTAATAACTAAGAAAAAAAAAAAGAGGGATGCTTAGATACACTGCTCATGTGTGATACTGTTAGACCATGTATCTAAGCCTACCACAAGGTAGCCTTAGTAACATTACCCAAGCAGACAGTGTCACACATGGGCCATGTATCTAAGAATACCACATGTTAGGCTTAGATACAGGGCCCCAAAACACTAATCTTAGGGTATGTTCACACGGCAGCGTCCGTAACGGCCGAAATTAAGGGGCTGTTTTCAGGAGAAAACAGCCCCGTCATTTCAGCCGTAACGGCATGTGCAGGCGCTTGAACGCCGCGTCCATTACGGACGTAACTGTAGCTGGTTTTCCATGTAGTCCATGGAAAACGGCTCCATTTACGTCTAAAGAAGTGACATGACACTTCTTTGGCGCGGGCGTCTATTTACGCGCCGTCTTTTGACAGCGACGCGTAAATATACGCCTCGTGTGAACAGACAAACGTCAGCCCATTGCTTTCAATGGGCAGATGTTTGCCAACGCTTTCAAGCCGTAATTTCGGACGTAATTCGGGGGTTAATACGCCCGAATTACGTCCGTAAATAGGCCGTGTGAACATACCCTTATACAGGAATAAAAAGAATGTCATCTGGGGTCCTGTATCTAAGCCTACATTGTGTTAGGCTTAGATACAGGCTCCATGTGTGAAACTGTTTGTTAGACCCTGTATCTAAGCCTAACAATGTAGGCTTAGATACAGGACCCCAGAAGATCTTATCCAGTTCAGGACCGGGCTATTTTGCGCCTTCAGGACCAGACACCGTTTAGCCCTTTTTAGCACGTGTTAGTTAAATGGCTATAACATTTTTATTTGTTGGGCTAACGGCGTTATTTTTGCGACGTTTTTTCCGTAGACAATGGAGGTTTATTTTTTTATCGTTTTTATACCCACCTTTTTGCCATTTTAGAATTTTCATTCATAAAGTTTGAAAATAATAGTAAAAAAATACGCTTTTTTACGTTTCAGCTATTTTTTTTTTGGTAATAACATAGTTTTACCCTAAAATAGACCTTTTTTGTGTGATCGTCATTGTCTACCGTAAATTTTAATATATTATATGTCTATATTAGGGTAATTGGGTCAGCGCTAGCGTTACAACAATGATTGGCGGGGGGGAACGGTATTTTTTTGGGGTGGGTATTTTATGTGTATTTATTATTTAATTTTTTTTGTACTTTACTATTTTTTTATTATTATGGTCTGTCCCTCAAAGGTCAAAAAAGACCTTTGGGGAACTTTATATATTTTTTTTCTTTCTTTTACACCATCTTTTCCACTGTAACTGGAGTTGCACAACAGCCCCAGTTACAGGGGAAATCAGCCCTCTCATAGTGACGATTGTCACTAACTGGGCTGTGCTGGGTCTAGTAAGACCCAGCAGCAGTCTGTCACTAACGGCACCCGGCGATCATGTGACCAGTCACATGATCACCGGGAGGAATAGAGACAGCGCCGCTGCTGCTGCTGTCTCTATTCCTATACACAGCGTTCATTGAAACACCACACACACTAACAATGCCCCCTGTAGATAGTGCCAGTGACAATGCCCCCTGTAGATAGCGCCAGTCACAATGCCCTCTGTAAATAATGACCGTCACAATAACCTCTGTGGATAGCACCAGTCACAATACCCTCTGTAAATAGTGGCAGTCACACTGCCCCCTGTAGATCGCGCCAGTCAAAATGTCCCCTGTAGATATTGCCCAGTGTAAATAGAGTGCCCTGTAGATATTGCCCCAATGCTGCCCACAGAAAAAAAAGCCAGTGCAATAGTAATCGGTTGTATCTGCATCCTAAGGACACGGATACAATTGGGTAAAAAGTCCTGTTTCACCCCGGTTCTCTGAACCAGCTGTAATTTTAACAACCAGTTCGGGAAAACCGGGGCGAACAGGTCCCCCTTCAGCCTCGGGACCTGGGCAAGTGCCCACATTGCCCTCATTGTAATCCGCTCCTGCATATATGGCTCTGACACTTCTCGGCATCCACTATGTATGAGCGGCACTGAAATGATGACGAGATGGAGGGGAGAAGAAGAGCGGTGAGGTGAGTGTGTTTTTTTATGTTATGGGAGACGTGGGAGGGATGCTATGGTGCATGGTGTGGTCATTGCTGCACAATTTTACCGCACGGCCCAGCAGAAAAATGCAACACATTTATTAAAATGCTTTTGCCTCTTAATAAATGTGTCGCACTTTACGTTCAATTTTTTTTCTATTAAGACTGGTGTATAAAACAGCAGTGTTAATAAATTGCCCCCTTTATGATTAGTATCAGCGACTGGTAAGTATCCGGATAGATTGTAGTTGTAGGATCACACGCTGCAGTAACATTTTATTTCATGGATTTCTTACAGACATCGGTGTTATATAGAAATCGATAACATTTACCAGCAATGTATTCTCACACCTCCTTCTTCTTTTTCAGGTGTCTATTTCCAAGTTCAGAGAATCAAGATGGTGAATGCTGCACAGGTCGGTTCACACGGAAACCGCAACGGAATCAGCGCCAAAAAAATGCCCCAAATGACTTTCCTGGAGCGGTTTCCGCCTCTGACCCCTCATTGAAATCAATGGGTGGCAGAAAAAAAGGCGGAACTGATTAATTTGATTAATTTATAGGACTTTGTGGCTGGCGTTGGAGCCGTTTAGGTATTGTGATTGTCATGGGGCAGTTGGGTAAAGGTATGTTTTTAGTCTTGTGTGAGGCTGATAAAGTGTAACTAAACTTTTAACATATCAAAGTGACATAGCAGAAGTTTTGATCAGTGGGGGTCTCAGCACTGAGACCCCCCCCCCCCCCGACTGCTACAGCGAAGCGGCAGAAGCGCTTGGGTGAGTGTTGTGCCGCATGGTTTCTGATTGGCTTTCCACGGAAAACTGAGTGAGCGTTGTACGGACTAAATGGAAACTCTGAGTCTGTACACCGTTTGCTCAACTTTCCGAGGGAAGACGATCAGAAACAAAGCAGTACATCGCTCACCCTGCCGCTTCTGCTGCTTCATTTTAGCAATAAGTGGGGGTCTCAGTGCTAGGACTCCCACCGATCAAAACTTCTGACATGTCACTATGTTTAGTAACAATTTAAGGCCCCATGCACATGACTGTAAAAAAACAGAACCGCCTGGTTCTATTGGCCGCAGAAACCTTTCCGTATCGCTACGGATAGCTGTCTGTGCCGTAGAACCGTGCCGTGAATTATGGAGCATGTCCTACTTTTCGTTTTTTATGGGCCGTGCTCCCATACTTTGTATGAGAGCACGGCCCGAAACTGTGGCCCGCGGCCATCGGCAGCTGGCTGTGCCCACAATCACAGGCCGTGATTATGGGCACAGCCGTGTGAATGGGGCCGAAATGTTGATAAAATTCCTATAGAAAGTATTATGACTAAGTAAAGTAGGTGTGATAGAAATAATTCATACAGTTCTGGTAATAAAGTGATTTTGAGTTGGATTTCCCCGGTCAGATGCGGTTTGGTTGCTGTTTGCAGAAGAGTTTTCTTCTGGAGTTCTTGTTCTTGGAGGATATTCTTGAGGACATTTGGACGTTCTAACAGTCAGTTGTCTACTTCTGGCCATAGAGTAGTGTTTCATCTCTTACAGACGAGTGTGCAGCTTAAAGGGGTTTTTCCATCTTAGACATTTATGGCGGGTCCAGCTCTGATGTATGCCATAAATGTCTAAGATGGGAAGAACTCCTATAAAATGCTCCATTTGTGGCAGGGTAAGGAAGGACACTCTACTTGCCGTCAGATCCACCAAATTAAAGGTAGCGATGAATGGGGTGATAAATGTTGCAGCCAGACGCCCCTTACATCCCGGCTAGTAACAAGATATCATCATTATTTGAGGTGTTACTGATGTAGAAATCCCTATGTGTAATGACAATGACGTTATCGAGCCCAGTATATTTTGTTTGTCAGTATGTTACACAATCTTTCTGGTTATCAGCAGCGTCCATGAAAGTCTCCCCTGAAATAAGGCTCATTTTTGTAGGGTTTGTGTGGGCAGGGTTTTAATATTTTTGCTGTGAATGGCGCAGTTTAGTTGACGCGTCTCCTTTTCTTTTCCTCTCTAGTGATTTGGCCAGAAGTCACAAGTCAGTGTCCGGCTATTTTCACTACTAGTGATATCACTTTGTGTCATAACTTGGCGCATGTGAGGTCTCTATTGAATGTGTAATATTTTTCCTGATGATGATATCAGATATTTGGTGTCCTCTCTAGGCCACACTTAGGCCCATGTTATAAATGAGATGTAAATGGTCCACTGAATAGATTGTAGAATGGTTTTCTGTTATACAGATGTGAAGGAGAGCGCTATTTCTTCTAGACATCTGATCTTTGGTGTGATTGGTGAATAATTTAGGGGCTGTGGTCAGAGACAATTCCATGATACTTGTGGCTTATAGTCAGTGTGGGGTGGTCGGTGCGACCTCTTGGATAGGAAGACTTGAGGTGGGATCTCTAGTTTGGCTCCGCAGAATGTACCCCAGAACGGATTTAATTGCCCCTTAAAAATGATTTGAGCTTTATCAGAAACCAGGTACACTAACATCTCTTTACTGATCCAGTACATCTATAGCATATACCAGGAACGTATTATAGCACCTCTTTCTTTTCTAGATGTCTATAAGTGAAGAGAAGCAAAATATAGAATCCTCCAGTCAGCGGCAATGGAGGAATCAGAGGACTGGTAATTAATATTATTATTAATTACTGATAATTATCAGGCTGGTTTCTAGCTCTGGATTACTCAGAGGTGTAATTCCCAAGTGACGGCTAAGATTTGAACAGCGAAGCTACTGCAGTCCTAGTACTTGTAGCAGACGCTGAAATAGTAAATTAGAATCACTCGTAAACAACCTCCGATTCCCGGGTACATACCGTCCTCTACAGCGATGTGACTGCGCATGAGCAGTAGCACACGCTGAAATACAGGTTTAGAATAAGCACTTGGGAACAGTCGCCTGTTCCCGGGTGCATACCGTCTTCTACAGCGATGTGACTGCGCATGTGCAGTAGCGCACGCTGAAATACAGGTTTAGAATAAGCACTTGGGAACAGTCGCCTGTTCCCGGGTGCATACCGTCCTCTACAGCGATGTGACTGCGCATGAGCAGTAGCGCACGCTGAAATACAGGTTTAGAATAAGCACTTGGGAACAGTCGCCGGTTCCCGGGTACATACAGTCTTCTACAGCGATGTGACTGCGCATGAGCAGTAGCACATGCTGAAATACAGGTTTAGAATAAGCACTTGGGAACAGTCGCCTGTTCCCGGGTACATACCGTCCTCTACAGCGATGTGACTGCGCATGAGCAGTAGCACATGCTGAAATACAGGTTTAGAATAAGCACTTGGGAACAGTCGCCGGTTCCCGGGTACATACCGTCCTCTACAGCGATGTGACTGCGCATGAGCAGTAGCACACGCTGAAATACAGGTTTAGAATAAGCACTTGGGAACGGTTCCCGGGTACATACAGTCTTCTACAGCGATGTGACTGCGCATGAGCAGTAGCGCACGCTGAAATACAGGTTTAGAATAAGCACTTGGGAGCAGTCGCCGGTTCCCGGGTACATACAGTCTTCTACAGCGATGTGACTGCGCATGAGCAGTAGCACATGCTGAAATACAGGTTTAGAATAAGCACTTGGGAACAGTCGCCAGTTCCCGGGTACATACAGTCTTCTACAGCCATGTGACTGCACATGAGCAGTAGCGCACGCTGAAATACAGGTTTAGAATAAGCACTTGGGAACAGTCGCCGGTTCCTGGGTACATACAGTCCTCTACAGTGATGTGACTGCGCATGTGCAGTAGCGCACGCTGAAATACAGATTTAGAATAAGCACTTGGGAACAGTCGCCGGTTACCGGGTACATACCGTCCTCTACAGCGATGTGACTGCACATGTGCAGTAGCGCACGCTGAAATACAGGTTTAGAATAAGCACTTGGGAACAGTCGGCGGTTCCCGGGTACATACAGTCTTCTACAGCGATGTGACTGCGCATGAGCAGTAGCACATGCTGAAATACAGGTTTAGAATAAGCACTTGGGAACAGTCGCCGGTTCCCGGGTACATACCGTCCTCTACAGCGATGTGACTGCGCATGAGCAGTAGCGCACGCTGAAATACAGGTTTAGAATAAGCACTTGGGAACAGTCGCTGGTTCCCGGGTACATACAGTCCTCTACAGTGATGTGACTGCGCATGACCTGCCTAGGTAGAGTCGTGTGTTAACCTTAAACCATACTATCCCCCACCCCCATTTAGTAACGACACATGACACCGAGGTTGGATGTGAAATGGCCACAGCAGCCGTTTATTAATTTCACAGTTTTATAAAAACAATTTAAATCCGAAACATTCGGATAACTAGTTAGGAATCCACCGGAGAATTCCTCCTAATAATTCACATGACCCAACATGGGTCAGAATCATAAATAACCATTAAACGTTAACATTAACCCGAGCAGAGGAAGTCCTTGAAGCCCCTTCAGATGTTCCTTTCAAGAACACACCGAATTAGCCATCTGCAAACCACTAATTACCTCCAGCCGTAAACCAGCTCGGAAGCACCGTTCACCTCTGCAGATGGCTCCACCCACTAGAAGTCCACTTCAAGGGGATAACACCCGTTGAAGCCCTCAAGTGATATACCGCCCACTAGAAGTCCACTTCAAAGGGATAACACCCGATGAAGCCTTCAAGTGACATACCTTCTACCAGAAGACCACTTCAAAGGGATAACACCCGATGAAGTCTTCAACCATGTACCTTTTTTGGGGGACGCATACCCCCGATGCGACCCCCCCACCATTTTGTACTGACTGGCCTCAAGGACTCCCCCCGCCAGCTGCCATGACAACAGAACCTACTCCGGAAAAAAGAAAAACATGTTAAATAAACACACAAAATAAAACACAACGCTCATATACGGACGTACAGAAGACCTAAGGAGTAACAAAACAAGGGTGGGAGGGTGGGAGCTTTGCTTCTTGTGTACTACTCCTCCCGCTGCTTCCGGCTCAATGCCGAGAAACAGCGGGAAGCGCAGTAACGGCCCCCCCGTCCCCCCTAGCTCCTCCCCGTCCCTCCTTCAGCTTCTTCACCTTTCCCTCACCTCTTAACATTAACCCTTTCCCTACCAGGACGGTCATGTCGGCTTCCCTCAAGCCTGCAGCTGCGTCCAGCCTCTTCTTGACCTGCCTAGGTAGAGTCGTGTGTTAACCTTAAACCATACTATCCCCCACCCCCATTTAGTAACGACACATGACACCGAGGTTGGATGTGAAATGGCCACAGCAGCCGTTTATTAATTTCACAGTTTTATAAAAACAATTTAAATCCGAAACATTCGGATAACTAGTTAGGAATCCACCGGAGAATTCCTCCTAATAATTCACATGACCCAACATGGGTCAGAATCATAAATAACCATTAAACGTTAACATTAACCCGAGCAGAGGAAGTCCTTGAAGCCCCTTCAGATGTTCCTTTCAAGAACACACCGAATTAGCCATCTGCAAACCACTAATTACCTCCAGCCGTAAACCAGCTCGGAAGCACCGTTCACCTCTGCAGATGGCTCCACCCACTAGAAGTCCACTTCAAGGGGATAACACCCGTTGAAGCCCTCAAGTGATATACCGCCCACTAGAAGTCCACTTCAAAGGGATAACACCCGATGAAGCCTTCAAGTGACATACCTTCTACCAGAAGACCACTTCAAAGGGATAACACCCGATGAAGTCTTCAACCATGTACCTTTTTTGGGGGACGCATACCCCCGATGCGACCCCCCCACCATTTTGTACTGACTGGCCTCAAGGACTCCCCCCGCCACCGCGAAACAGGCCTTGACCACCTTAAGCCTGTGAGTTCCTCCACACCACCACCGCCCTTTCTATGCCTTCTGCTATAGCCAAGCTCCAAATATCAATGCCAACCTCGGTCAGATGAACCCCGTCACTCCTCCAGAAATTCCCCAATCCTGACTCCAAATCCCTATGCCTCACGCAAATGCCCCCGTTCTTTGCCACAAAACGGGACACCGCCCGGTTAACTTTTATCCGAGCCTTATTGACTCTCTCCACCGATCTAGCTAACCGCCAATGCTTCCTTGGGACTATGTCCGACCACACTACCACCAACTTGGGATAAGATACCCACAAACACAACAAATCATGTTTGATATCCCGCACCAACTCACGAAAAGGGCGGACTCCTAAGTCATTCCCACCCACGTGCAACACTAAAACCTCCGGAACCCTATCAAGCCGCACATATGTCTGGAATTCCGCCAACACCCTGTTCCACGACATACCTCTAAACCCCAGCCAATGCACAACCGCATCCTGTCGCGGAATGCGCAACTGGCGACCATCCGGGCGGACGTCCGCCCTCAAAGCCCCCCAGTGCACGTACGAATGACCCATCAACCACACCAGACAAGGAGGCGAATCTGAAACGGAAAACACAGTTAGGCACCACCATATACATTTGCACGCATAAACAACAAAATTACAACATATGGGGGCGGACATAGGACTTAAACCTTTTAGACTCCCAACGACCAATACGCCTCACCCCCTCATCATCCAACCCCCAGCGCCCTGCTTCCGTTGCTGCGCCAATCCGGAAGGAATGAGATGAATATGAGCCTGCCGCAACCCCAACCGCCGTCAAACATTTTTTAAAAACAGCTCCAAACTGAAACCTGGACAAGAACGACCCGTCCACATGACATAACAAAGGCAAATCTGGAGACCCCCTGTTTTTTGTAAAACCACGCATGCACTCTACTGGGCACATGACCGACCCCGGGAGAGCGAACAAAACTATCAGTTTTCCCTTCCCTAATTGGTCAGTTTTTGATCTACGCAACCATACCTCCAACCGATCTGCAAAAAGGCTCACCTCCCCAGATCTCAGCCCCCCTGCCTGTTTAGTACTTGGCGACACCAACTCACCTATTCTAAATGCTCCGAAGAACGCCAACGAGAAAGCCAACCGAAACAAATCCATTTCATCTGAAGAACGACATACCGATGCCAATGAACCACCCAACAAGCCCAGCAAAGCAAACGACACCGGCCTTCTACCATCCGCCTCCACCCTACCTCTGCGCAACCCCTTCAAAGCCTGCGATACCAGAAATTCCTTCGATACATCCCGCAAGCCCCGCAACTTAAGCCCAAACGCCACCGCGGATATAAACCGGTTCACCTTCGCTACTGAAAACCCCGCCTCCCAGGCATCCCCTAACCAATACAAAAGTGCCACCAACCTGTCTCTATCCGTATTGACATCACCCAACTCTCTTACCCACTCCTCCCACTGCCTCCAACAAGCAGCATAAGCCCTCCACGTCGTGCCCGCCAAAGACCTTTGTAACAGCTGCTCTACGGGACCGATACCAGATCCCATAGATGATCCGGACACGCCAAACCAATACGTTCCGCTCCCGGAGCCAATTGCCGAAACCGGTCCCACTGCGAGCGAGAAAGAGCATCAGCAACACAATTCCGTACACCCGGGACATGCACCGCCACCACCCACGCGTTCAGCGACAAACACACCAACACTAAATGTCGCAACAATTGAACTACCGGAGGAGAGGACGCCGTGATGTTATTAATGGCAAGCACCACACCCATGTTGTCGCAGTAAAAACGGACCTTCTTATCCCTGAGCCTGTCCCCCCAAATGGTAGCCGCCACCACGATGGGAAACAGCTCGAGCAGGGCCAGATTCCGCGTCAATCCACTGGACACCCAGCTAGCCGGCCATTGACCTGCGCACCACGGACCTCCCCCGTAAGCTCCAAAGCCACCCGCCCCAGCCGCATCCGTGAAAATATTCAGATCACTCGTATCCTGCGCTGGGGCCATCCATAGCGAGCGACCATTGTACTGGCCCAAGAAGTCATCCCAAACCTGAAGATCAGCTCGGTGCTCCTCCTTGAGCCTCACAAAATGATGCGGCGCCCGCACTCCCGCCGTTGCCGCCGCCAACCTTCTACCAAACACCCTCCCCATCGGCATAATCCGGCAGGCGAAATTCAACTTCCCCAGCAGCGACTGAAGCTCCCTCAACGACATTTTCTTCCTTCTACAAGCCCGTCGCACCTCCAGCCTCAAAGCACCCAGCTTATCCGCCGGGAGCCGACACTCCATTGCCACCGAGTCAATTTCGATTCCCAAGAAACAAATCGTCGCTACCGGGCCCTCCGTTTTTTCCGGCGCCAAAGGGATCCCAAAATCCCTCGCCACCTTCTGCAGGGCATGAAGCAAGTTACCGCAAACCGGCGAACCCCCCGGGCCAACGCACAAAAAATCATCTAAGTAATGGATCAACGAATCGACCCCGGATACTCCCCTCGTTACCCACTCCACGAAGCTACTAAACGCCTCGAAGTATGCACAAGAAAGAGAACACCCCATCGGAAGGCACCGATCCACGTAAAAGGCCCCATTCCAAAAACAGCCCAACAGCCGTTGGCTTTCTGGATGCACCGGCAACAACCTGAACGCCGCCTCGATGTCGGTTTTTGCTAGCAGCGCCCCCGGACCCGCAGCCCGCACTAACCCCACCGCCTTATCGAATGAGGTATAAACTACGGAACACAACTCGTGATCAATCCCGTCGTTTACCGACGAACCTTTGGGATACGATAAATGTTGAATCAAACGAAACTTTCCGGGCTCGCGTTTAGGGACAATACCCAAAGGGGACACAACTAAATCTTTCACCGGCGACTCCACAAATGGCCCCGACATGCGCCCCAACGAAACTTCTTTTAACAACTTTTCCGACACGACTTCCGCATGCACGTAAGCCGATTTTAAATTTCTCCGCGTAACCGGAACCTCATAAGGAGGCGGAGGAATAACAAAACCAACACTAAACCCTTCATAAAGCAACTTAGCCGCCGCCCTATCCGGATACTCATTTAGATAAGGGGCCATCCTTTCCACCCTCACCGGCGACACCCCCTTGACCAGCCCCGTGCTGGTTCCCGGACCTCTTTTTACGCAGACATTTTGCCGCCCCGTGTGATGCACCATTACACTCGGAGCACACGTGCTTGAACTTGCACGTGGCCCCGAACTTACACTGGCCTTCATTGAATTGCCAGCAAAACCCCGCCTTTCCCCCGCCGCTTGGTCCACTCTGACTAGTCTGGCCTCCCTGGCCACCGCTCCCGGGAAAGGGCTGCCTAACCGGAACCGTAACCCGTAACCAGAGAGCAATATCCTTCTGGTCCCACCGAATCGCCGGCCGAACCGCCTTCCGCTGACGGAATTGCTCATCATATCGCAGCCACGCCTGACCCCCATACGCCCTATGAGCCTCCCCAATAGCATCAAAATAACAAAATAACGCCGAACAATTTTCCGGCGCCTTTTCCCCTATCACACTAGCCAATATGGCGAACGCCTGCGACCAATTAACGAACGTCTGCGGGATAAGCCTATACCGCCGCCGTTCCTCCTCGTCCTTTTTACTCTCATCCCGCTTGCTCTTATCCAAATTGAATTTAGCCAGCGGCAAGAGAGAAAAAATTTCAACATATTCATCTTTCCAGATCCGATCACGCACCTCCTGCTTTAAATGCGCCCCCAACGGACCCTCAAAACAAACATACACCTCCCCCCGAGCACGATCGTCCATGCGCACTCGATCGCCGTCCTTCTGTGCCTCAGTCTGCACCGACACCGCGACCGCCTCTCTAACCGCCACCACAGGACGCGCCTGCAACGATCCCACTTCCCTGGAGCCTTCCCAAACTACCGCAGGGGACACTTCCGTTACTACCGGCGCCGCGGCCCTATCCAGGCGCCCCACCAGCTCCCGTAAGCAACCCACTAAATCTGCCAAACCCGCTCCGTCGCGTCCGCCCGCGCCACTACCGGCCCCCGATGCTATGCTAGCAGCCCCCCCGCCGACACCCGACATAAAAATCGCTGGATAAGACAATAAAGGAGTTATACACTCACCGGGCTGCACAGGCGCTGTGTTCCCGTCAGCCGGACCATCCTGACCTCGACGATAGACGTCCAGTTCACCTTCCTCCAGTTCTTCTCTCGCCGACGACTGTCCCTCCCAACGACCTCTTCGGAAAGGGGATGAGGACGCGCTGACCGATGGGCCGGCAACCTGCCGCCCGACCGCCGGGACCCAGACTTCCGACCGGACCTGTTGCCTCGACGTCGCTGCAGATCTAGTCGTCCGTCTAGACGATCCTGACGAAGCCTGCCCCCTGGCCGGAACATCACCATGCGGGGCGGCCGTACCTTGCTCTTGACATCTTCCATCTGATGGGGGAGGGGTGACAGGGAGCCCGGCCTGCGACTCCCTGCTTACCGCCGGACCCCGTCGCGGCCTGGGATTCCTGCCAGGACGCAGGGCCTGGGAAGGGGCGGTCCTCCCAGCTGCCTGGCCTGCAGCGTCCGGGATCGGGCTCCCTCTGCGACGCCGTGTCCGCGGGACTACCTCCGGACTCAGGCGCTCTGGAGGTCGGGACCGCCGAGAGGGACGGGTCGACACAGCCTGCATCGCCGTCACCCCTGCTACCGCTCTCTGCCTGCCCAGCGCAGGAGCGGTTGTTGCCGACTCCCCCCCCGCCGCCATAGCCATGCTCGTAGGGGGGCCGGGGGAGGGGAGCCTGTCCCTTACAACAGACCCCGAACGCCGTGCCCGACGTGGCGAAACGGCGTCCGGGATCCGCGTTAATGCAGCCACGGTCTCCTCCAGCCATCCGGGACCGTGGTGCACAGCAGCGGCACGCAGCCGCTCTAAAATCAGGGCCTCTGCCATACTAAAAAAGCCGGGCAACGGGGAGCTTTGCTTCTTGTGTACTACTCCTCCCGCTGCTTCCGGCTCAATGCCGAGAAACAGCGGGAAGCGCAGTAACGGCCCCCCCGTCCCCCCTAGCTCCTCCCCGTCCCTCCTTCAGCTTCTTCACCTTTCCCTCACCTCTTAACATTAACCCTTTCCCTACCAGGACGGTCATGTCGGCTTCCCTCAAGCCTGCAGCTGCGTCCAGCCTCTTCTTGAGCAGTAGCGCACGCTGAAATACAGGTTTAGAATAAGCACTTGGGAACAGTCGCCGGTTCCTGGGTACATACAGTCTTGCTGAAATGCAAGTTTAGTAGAAGCACTCGGGAACAGTTGCCAGTTCCCGAGTGCAGGCGGGGACTTGGGCAGCGCTACTGTTGCGCATGCGCAGTTGCAGCTACGGGCTGGTAGTCACACCAAGCACTCGGGAATAATTGGATGTTCCGGAGTGCAAACAAAATAAAGCGTGTTCATGAGAACATTGAAAGCGACCACAAAGCCATACTATGGTCGGGAATTGTCTTTTCCCGACCATAGCCAGAGGAATGGGTTATGGTCGGATCCAAGGGCAACCAGTAACACAACAAAACTTCTGCAACAAAGGCGTTGAGTACATAATGGCATGGCTTTATAAGCATTCACACATGGCAGACCTGGGAGCCTAGTTTAGGCCCCCGGGTGCCATGGCACCTATCAGAAACCTGCGATTGAGCTGATGGTGACAGAAGAAGCCCCCGCCATCTGTTTACCCACGTAGATGCCCCACTATTGACCACAGCAACTGAGGGGTAACGTGCCGGGATCTACGCTATTTCCCGCACCATCCAAGTACTGTACAGTTACGGTACTTTGTGCTAACTGCATGGCACTGTATATGTATGTCACCCAGTGGTTAAATTACAGAAAGCTGACATCAGTACCGTGAATTTATAGGTTTATAGGATTTGCGTCTGTAAGTAAATAAACCGTATGCAACCCCAATGGCAGCCTCTATCTGTGGTGCACGGTTGGGTAAACGTTCTTTTGGCACTTGCCCCCTCCCCACCTAGTGCTGCACATGGAATAATACAAGACGTTTTTGGGCATGTGCAGTAGCCTGGGGCTGCTATGCTTGTATGTACCAAGATGATGAAGCAAGCGGGCCTGGGACATTTCACCCATCTGCCCTTAACAACAACCCACCCCCAAATCTGGAACTTCTACAGAGCAGAGAGTAAGCCGGAGGGCATGAATAGCAGAAACAGTGAGGAAAATCCTGACCTAGAATGGATCCAATTGTAGCAAACTATCAGCTGCGAGAAATATCAGGCATGTTCCAGGATATAAACAAGAATATTCCCATTCACTGACCCCAAACAGATATCTTAAAAATGCTGTGGAATTAGTAAGTTGCCGAACTTTTCATTATACAAAATTTAAGCATCTAGTTACATGAAACCGGAAAATCCCTATTATATTGCCATTTTATAGAGATCAGTGGTAAAATAGTGGCCACTCGGGGGCACAAATATGGATAACCAGGCCTGTACCTCTAGTTGTGCCTGTGACCATGCATCACCCCCAACTTATTCTTAAGGACCATGAAAAGTTGGAGCTTCTACATGGACCTAACAAGCGATCTGCTGGAGTCCCTTATCTACACATATTCAGGGCGGAGGTGCCTTGCTGGGGGCTCCACTACATAAATATCCTGCAGACTGTCCGGAAACAAAATGTACTTCTCAGTCGTATGTATATATGTATGGAGCATGTCCTCACTGTATATACTGTACTCCCTCCTTACTGTCATCATATATACTGTATATAATGTACTGTTCAGTTATATGTATATATGTATGGAGCATGTCCTCACTGTATATACTGTACTCCCTCCTTACTGTCCTCATATATATTGTATATAATGTACTGTTGAGTTATATGTATATATAGGATGTGTCCTCACTGTATATACTGTACTCCCTCTTTACTGTCCTCATATATACTGTATATAATGCACTGTTCAGTTATATGTATATATGGGACGTGTCCTCACTGTATATACTGTACTCCCTCTTTACTGTCCTCATATATACTGTATATAATGTACTGTTCAGTTATATGTATATATGAGACGTGTCCTCACTGTATATACTGTACTCCCTCTTTACTGTCCTCATATATACTGTATATAATGTACTGTTCACTTATATGTATATATGGGACGTGTCCTCACTGTATATACTGTACTCCCTCTTTACTGTCCTCATATATACTGTATATAAAGTACTGTTCAGTTATATGTATATATGGGACAGGGTCCGCTCTCTAATCAGGATTTTTAAGGTGCTATGGATAAAACATTATCCCCTACTATACCTTTTCCTGTAATATTATAATAAATATTGGATTTCTCTCTTTCTAAACAGACTCCGCTCCCACTGGACAACATGCAGGGCTCCCATGTTACGTCATCGCCATAGAAACTGTTCGGTTTCCAACCATCGTAGAACGGACAACTAACCGGCAACTGAAAGCTCCTCCCAATGTATTAATGTCACTTCTGTATGGACAGGTAAGATTTGTCTATCCCCTTCAATGGGTTTTCCCATGAAGGACATTTATGACATCTCCACAGGATATGTCATAAATGTCAGATAGATGGGAGTCCCACCTCTGTGACCGGCGCCTATCTCCAGAACGAGGCCCCCTAAACAGTGGCGGATTAAGTAGGCCATAGGCCCTGGGCTGTTACCCAAACATGGGGCCCCCCTACTCCTCCGCCGCCCTGCCACTACCTTTTTGTGCAAGCATTAACAGATGGATGTTACGATTCCCCTTGTCAAAGGGCTGCGTCCCTACATACTGACAGTATCACACTGTGCAGGGACACATCCTCCTGACAAGGGGAATGGTAACACGCAATTGTCTATCAGTCCTGGACTGCACAAAGATATTTTGTGAAAGACAAGGATTTCCTATAAAAAACATGTCAGGAGAGGAGACAGATTCTCTATAAATCTAGTGACTCACAGAAGGTAAAGTAAAGCACCACACACACAGCCCCCGTAGAAAGCGCCACACACAGCCCCTGTCAATAGAGCCACACACACAGCCCCTGTAGATAGCATCACACACACATCCCCTGTAGATAGCTTCACACACATCCCCCCTCCCTTTGTATATAGTGCCACACAGTCCCCTCTCCCCTTGTATATAGTGCCACATATCCCCCCTCCCCTTGTATGTAGTGCTACACAGCAATCACCCCCCTGTATATTGCCACATATATTGCCTCCAAAACAAAACATTGTACTTACCTTGCCCCGTTCCCGCGACGGACGGTGCGCTGCACTGTCTCCAGGCAGAACGCATGCTCATATCAGAGTGATGCAGTTACGTCATCACGGCGGCCTGCCCAGGGAGTCTTCCCAGCACCTTATAGGCTGCAGTCCTAACTTGGCCTGAAGCCTATATCATTAATTCATATCTGCGTCCTGAGGATGCAGATACAAGTGAATGTGGCTGTCGCTAGCATCGGGGCCCCCTCCAGTTCTAGGCGCCAATGGGCTTGAGGGGGCCCGTGCAGCCCAGCCAATAAATGTTATGGGCTTGGCAGCCATGGGCCCCCTGGGAGCCTTGGTCGGCTGCCCGAGCCTTCCTAACGATGATCCGCCGCTGCCCCCAAACCCAGTTATAGCTTTTTGTGCTCATGTTGCTTCCTGGTCACTTCTTGATGACATGGTCGGAAGTTACAGAAACAGCGGTGAGTCCCTCTAATTTCTATCTTCTATATATATATATATATATATATATATATATATATATATATTGATGTGCTCAGGACTTCACCCTAGGATCCCCCCTTACTAGTAATGAAGGCCGTGCACCTGCATTTGGGATTTCAGATCCTCGCTGTCTTTTTGGATTATTTATCAGTTTGTTTTCTGTGTTTTTACAGATAGTGCCAGAAACCCAACTATGGATTTTAGAGCCAGAGAACAGTCATGGCTGGTTAAAGATGACTCCACAGCCACAGGTGTTGGCAGTCAGAGAAATATTAGGGAGCCACAGAACTCCTTCAAAAGCCTTGTAAATAAAAGAATGAAAGTTTGGTGGAACCGAGCATTCCTAGCAAATTATCTCCAACAGAACCTTATACCGAGGGGGTTACGCATACAAGTTTTCCCATCATTTCCAATTGAAGATTTGAATTTTCCATCTAAATGGGAGGAGAACTGCAGTGCGTGTTCATTTAAAGTGATGGAGCTTCTTATTGGACTCAATAACACCTCATTAGAAAACAGGGATAACGAGCTGGAAAAGATCCAGCAAAAATTAAAAGCAGAGATGTCCAAAGGGGACTTAGAAACATTTAAAACACAATTGGATCAACAATGCCTCGTGTGGGAAAAAGAAATGGAGAGCAGAAAAACAAAGAAATTGATATGTGATAATAATGATTTTCAACAGAAGAAAATATATTGATGGAATGGGAGACAAAATGGTGAATCACTGAGTCTTTCCTCTTCTATGTGATCTTTGTCATCACAGAGCGGTCACCATGATATGACATTATGTAGTAGCGTGAGGTCTACACGTGACTTACCAAGATACAAAAGAAAACGGAACTAAAATCAGTCGTCCAACAGTAGGAGAAAAATGAATAAGGGATTGGAACAAAATCCAAGACATCAAAAGAAGGGAATTAACATTTCTATGCATCAATTATCTATAGGTGACATCACACTGTTGGACAAAGTCTTGACCTTTTCTCCCGCCTCCTGTTTTGATCTTTTCTCAGCAGTAAAAGATCTGCAATTTTTTGCACAATCTTTGATCTTTAAGAAATGGTATTTTAAAGAGGAAGGCGATTTATTTGTCACAGTTGAGGAACAAGAAACATTGCGAATATTTGAGAAACTCTTTCACCAAGAAGGGGGAATATCAGAAGGTAAGATTCATATCTGTATTAGAACCAAATCTACAAAATCCCCCCGTTGTCTATTTGCCCCGCAGTAGATCTTTTTGTCAAATTAGTCCCTGAAGATTAGCAAAACATTCCAAGGAAAATTAAGAATGACAATCTGTCGAGTTCAGAGAGAGAGAGAGAGAGAGAGAGAGAGCTTGGAGAGGATTAAATCATGGCATGATGTGGTAGTAAAACCTGCCGATAAAGGCAGAAATGTGGTATTTTGGCCACACCAGATGTATATTTATGAAGCAAATCGCCAATTGAAAAAACTCCACTTTTTAAATAATGATATCACGGAGGCGGAGGTTGCTTTAGCAATCTCTAAGCTACACAATAATAAAACGCCGGGTCCTGACGGCCTATTGGCTGAATACTACAAACTTTTGCCAGATATTGTACCGACATTGACGAGGACCTTACAAGCCATATTTAGTGGGGAGATTGACCTGCCTAACTTTCATGCGTCCAGGACCATATTGCTTCCCAAACCTGACAGGGATCCAACCCTCCTTTCCTCATATCGTCCGATTTCCCTTTTAAACCAAGACTATAAGCTCCTAACAAAGATTTTGGCCGACCGCCTCCAAACCATGTTTGGACTGATCATTGCCCCAACCCAACTGGGTTTCTTAAGGAATAGACATTCCACTAAAGGTATCCGTCAGGTTGTAGCAGCCACGGTGTCTGCACTAGACCCCTCCTCCCCAGTGACCATGCTGCTGGGACTTGACGCGGAAAAGGCGTTTGACTCTTTATCATGGCCATTTCTCACAGCGGTGTTGCAGTCCCGGGCCTTCGGGGACCGCTTTCTAACATTCCTTTCACGCTCACAGGCCTGCTCTACCACATCCCTTACCATCAATGGGCTTAACTCACCTCCTATCTCAATTTTCAGGGGTACGTGTCAGGGATGCCCTCTCTCACCGTTACTGTTTAATTTGTCCCTAGATCCACTTCTCCGTCATCTCCAGTCCCTAGCATGTTTTCAAGGCATACAAATTGGAGATTCTCAAATTAAACTATCGGCATTTGCAGATTATATTTTGTTCTTCACATCTAACCCTGCCTCTACTTTACAACCAATCCTCCAGGATATCCCAATTTATGGTGCCCTGTCAGGTTTCAAGATCAATCTACAAAAATCAGAAGCCCTAATTCTTAAGGGTCCCTCCAGGCCACTCTGGTCTTTGAAGAATGCATTTAAATGGAACTCTGATTACATTCCCTATTTGGGGGTACGCATCACGAGACAACCATCAAATTTATATCAACGAAACCTTAATCCCATTATTGCATATTTGGAATCCCAACTCATGGCTTGGAGGCACTTTACTCTATCATTTTTAGGTAGGGCTAATCTATTAAAAATGGTTGTCTTCCCTAAATTGTTATACTTACTACAATCCTTGCCTATATACTTGAGACCAGTTGATGTTAGGCAAAAGAGACCAAGAGTGAGCCTATGCATATTGCAGCAACATCATGAAAATGGAGGGATTAATTTTCCACAGATTCACTTATACAATATGGCAGCTCAACTACGAGTGATTGGAGATTGGATAACTGGCAGCTCCTGCTTTTCTGATTCTACATTGGACCAACAATTTTCAAAACCCATTTCCTTAACATGCCTCTTACACACTCCCTACTCGGCTCTATCACCTGATGAACGGGCTAACCCCCTAGTCATGTCCTCCTGGAAACATGGACCAAGGTCAGACAACACTTAGGTTTAAACCCTAGATTTTTCCTACTTCTTCCTTGGGTCCATAACTTTGACTTCCAAAATGCCAAACCCCATGTGGTTTTTCGTGGATGGGTTGGGGGGGAGGGGTTGACATGTATTAATCAGATAACTAACATGCTCACTCGTCGTCCATACTCATTTAATGAACTACGTATACAATATGATTTTTTTGGGCCAACACCCATTTTATTACATGCAGGCCTGTAGCTATGCTCACAAGGTCATTAGACACTTACAAGACCAAGACTGGGATGACTTCTTCTGTCACTTAACTCCATTTCATCAATGCCGAAAAAGACTAATCACTACCTATTATAACGTTTTAAGACAGCCATTGGACTACACTAAATCGAGATCAGGCGTATCTTACTGGGTTGACCACTTAGATC
Source organism: Rhinoderma darwinii (assembly GCF_050947455.1). Taxonomy (NCBI): domain Eukaryota; kingdom Metazoa; phylum Chordata; class Amphibia; order Anura; family Rhinodermatidae; genus Rhinoderma; species Rhinoderma darwinii. Next base: position 2,514,789 of record NW_027464514.1, on the reverse strand, counting down.
AAACAACTCATGACTATGTCCTATCATCTGTAACTATGGCTGCCAAATACCTCCCATCAGATATGTCCTGGGAGATGTCTTTTAAAATAGCCCATAGGGCTGACGTGTCCGCTTATAGGGGCTTTCTCATGGGTAACTCCTCTGACCATTCGTGTTTAAAGTGTGGAGCACCGCAATTACATTGTCTCTGGTTATACCCAACTATTGTTGACTTTTGGCGAAAGATACAATATTTTGTGTCGAACACCCTGTCCATACCATGCTCCTCAACCCAAAAGTGGGGTCTCTTTGGGATACTGCCACCTTCCATGTTCTTTATCCCGAAACATCACAAACAACTGTTATACTATGTCTCTGCGGCTGCTAGGAAGGCCCTTCTCCAGGTTTGGATAAATAATACACCCCCCACACATCGTATTTCCCTAGAAAATATATCTTACCTTTTCCGAATGGCTTGGGTGGAAACCTCCCATCGAAAAGAGCACAAAACTGAAGCCTTTTTTAAGTTGTGGGAGAACTTTATACCTCTCTTACCACTTCATATAAAACAAAAACTGATTGCATGCTTTGGCTCCACAACTTGGTATCTGGAGCATCAGCTGTCTGGCGTGACACCAATCATGATCTGATTCCTTAAATATCTGTATTGAATCGCGGTAACGATGGGGATACACGTGTCCATCCTCTTCCCCCTCCCCCTCTATACTTCCCTTCCCCCTTCTTTATGGTTTATTTAGTGTGTTTCATCTCCTATGAATATTGACACTTTTTCAATTTGTCTTTGGGCTAAAATCTCTAATTCTGTCCTCGCTCCAACTAGGATCATTTGAAGTAATTTATACAAATTGTAGATTATATAATATGCAAAATAATGATATGTGTTCAGAGATGCTATTGCCATGGGACATATTGTTGAATTGTTGTTCGCTTGTTTGTTATGTTTGGAAAAATAAAAAATACATCAATTAAAAAAAAAACTAAATAAAAAAAAACTCCACTTGTTGTAGAAGGTTAACATACAATTCTTTATTATCCTTTAGAGCAAAGATGATCCACATTCTACAAGACGGTATGGATGCCGGAGTCCTCTCCAAGTCCCTAATGGAGGCACTGATTGTGACTGAGCCAACAATACAGATGCCTTTTCTACTACCCAAAATTCATAAGGACCCTCCATGTAGGCCAATTATATTGTGTACCGGGGGGGTTAACTCAGAAGGTGTGCAAATGGGTCGACCACCATTTAAAACCATTAGTGGAATGTCTACCTTCGTATTTGTGCGACTCTGCAGATTTGTTGTTGAAAATTGAAGAGATTCATTTAGATGACAGACATATTTTGGTAACTTGTGACATTGAGTCACTATATATCGGCATCCAGCATTCGGATGGGTTGCATGCAGTGTCCACCTTTTTGCATATGAGCAATATAGGAAAGACTTTTCAGAGTTGTTGCTCACCCTATCGGACATTGTTCTCAAACACAATTTTTATCACGTTCAATGGGTCCTTCTACCTGCAACTCCAGGGCACGGCCATGGGGGCAGCCTGTGCACCCTCATACGCCAACTTGTTCCTGGGGCTGTGGGAGAGGGACCTATTCCTGCCAGATCATGAGATATCAATGAACCAGCTCCTTTTCTGGGCCCGTTCATTGATGACATCTTCATGATCTGGCAGGGGACTTCGGATGAATTAATGGAATTCATCAGTGTATTTAACTATAATACACGTAACATTAAATTAACATGCAAGTGGAATCACGTTGAGATAGATTTTTTGGACATACTAACTAAAAGGAACCATAATGGTTGTCTCCAGACAGATTTGCATCGTAAAGAGACATCAACAAACTCATTTCTTCACGCCACGTCTTCACATCCCCGACACACCATCGAAGCTATACCAACTGGACGATTACTGCGTGTTAAGAAAATGTGTTCAACTCATGAAGATTTGAAATTCCGCACGACTGAGTTAAGAAAGAGACTTGCTCAACAGGGCTGCAGCCGCCGCAATGTTAATAAAGCCTATTGACGACCACGTGCACAGCTCCCCCTCGTGCACAGCTCCCCCTCGTGCACAGCTATTACAAACTGTAACTAAAAATAAGGAATTTCTCCTAAGGTAAGATTTACGAACACGTATCATTTGGTCAGAAATGAGGGACACCTCAAACACATTTTGGCCGATGCTCCTCAATGATCCAATTCTACAGAAAGTACTACCAAATTATCTTGCTGTTGCACCATGTAGAGCGCGTTCTTTACGTGACGCAATAGTTCACAGTTACTGAACAGTGGAAAAACCGGGTAAATGTTTTGGAAAGATTGGTCCTAAGTGGGGTTGTAACCCTTGCGGCGACTGTATTAGTTGCCCTAATATTGAACGCTCTCAAGGTTTTGTTGACTCAAGTGGGTTGAAAAATGTTAAGATCACATGGCCAATTACATGTGGCACTACAGGTGTGATCTATCATGCAACTTACCCTTGCCCTAAAATGTATATTGGCATGAGAACCCGAGAATTGCGCTTTCGCGTAAGAGAACATGTTAGAGACATTGAAAATGCCAAAACAGTAGAGTATATGGAACAGCTGAAGACGATTCCACAACATTTTCACCTACATCATGCGTGTAACTCTAGACTTGTGAGAGTGAAGGGAATAGATCACATCAATACTGATATGCGAGGACGAGATGTAAAAAGAGGCTTTTGCAATCAGAATGCAGGTGGATATGGAGGCTTAAGACAACACAACCGAGGGGTCTCAATGAGAACATTGGTGTTGCTGCATTTCTCTGACTGCTACCAAAGCTTTTAGTCGGGTATTTTTGATTTTATGTTCTTATTTTAATCTACATTTCTTTATTTGTGTATACAGATTAGATATATGGTTTACGCTGCCTGTGTTGACTATGTCAACTGTGCAATTTTCGGGTTGTCATGATCTTCATCCTCAACAATGATTTCCTACTTCTGATGATCTTCACAAACAATAGAAAAGCGGGCTCTGTCTGCAGATCACTGCATATTATATTCTGCACCTTTGAGGCTTGTTGTATTAGATATATCGACATGTAACTAAAATCTGCTTTGTGCATGGCACTTGTAGTCCATTTTATTTTTTGATGCATAATACACACGTTGTTTTTTTCTTCTTTTTTCATCGCACACGCCTATTCACACTATTTTATTTTTCGTTTTTTATTTCTTTTATTTTGTCCCCATACATTTATTACCTTTTCACTCTTTTACTTCCACATGTTCTATATAAACAACACTTTATTGTGTTTAATATCATTTCTTACCTGTCACTTACCTACTATGTTCAGGTTGTGTGCACTGGATTATTCCTTTTGGCACGTATATATTGGTCTTTTTTCACACATTATAATTGATAATAATGTTCCACACTTGATTACTCCCTACACGTTGACACTCTTCATCACACATCACTTTGTGTCCATATATTTATATGTATTTGTATGATACATGTGCAATATATCTGTATAACTATCTTGTCTCTCTGTATTTTGGGTTTAGACTTGCAGACATGAAGTGTATCGCTATTGGACTGCCCGTACAGGGTTAATATTCTTCTGAATGCTTTTCATGCCTTCAATCACTGGTTGCATTCTGATTGGTTGTGATTGACCGGCCTCCGATTCGTCACCCATGACACGCTGGGTTGCTGACACACGTGACCGCGTCAGGTGACGCGCTGATGTGTTTCCGCCCCAGTGTCTCGTTGTTGCCGTTTCTGGAGTCCGGCCATGTACTCGACCACATATTGCCACCAATAGAAAACAGTGAGTGCACTGATCTGATTTATGGGCATATATATATATATCACCTGGATATATTTAAGCACCATTGGCTAGCGTTCATTTAAATACTGTGTGTGTACTATCAGCGCCACCCCCTGATGAAGGCATTTAGCGCTGAAACGTGCGTCTGGGTGGGCACTCCCTGTGTTGGTGCTCCTGAACAACCTTATTATGGGTATGTTCTATCCCTCCATACTTGTTTAATAGTTGATTCATTTTTGCTCTTACTTATGCGCTGACTGCTTTTTTGCACTGTATAGTTTTTTATTCCATACCATTTGGTATTTATATATGACCTACATTACGCAGGTCTGTGCAGCCATGGGGTCTTATCTAATTATTATTTTCTTTGTGAGTCACACAATGAGCTGTCCTTTTCTTCTGTAGAGTCTTGTGGAGTCTTTTTCATTTAATTGTATTGACATGTAGCTTTTCATTGTTATTCCAATAAATTTTTTTCCATGTTCTACACTTTTTTTGGTAGCATCAATTTCTTTGTAGGTTATATATTTGTAGTTTTTTGTCTCAAAATATTTTTCTTGTTTCCTGACAACACGTAGACCCCAGTTAGCAGCTAGAAGATTCCTGCATATACCTAGAAGATGACCACCTTCAACATCTAGAAGACACCAACCAGCACAGAGAAGGAGATCCTGGCTACAAGAAGATTCCTACAAACATCTAGAAGAAGAGACACATTGTAAATACTGGTGTGTCCATCCTAGCAGAAAACCCATGACGTCTGAACAGTGAGGAGAGAACTTATATGTTACTTCTGACTATATGATCGCAGGGTAAAGGAGCAGAAAATGCTGAGAAATATGGAGAGGCTTAGTAATAGTCAGTGCGCAGGATGCTCCATATGTGGTGATAGTCATGAGATGGTCACAGCTAGAGAAATACTCAATTCATTATTCATTTATCAATGATATCATATTAAAACATGTACTGAGACTACTATAGAAAAGAGGCAGGGATATTATCATCATCATCATCATCATCATTGGTATTGTTGTTAAGCTGAACGTAGAGAAAAAGTATTCACTGGCCGACCCCCAGATCTATTGTAGAAAGAGTCCTGTTGAGACACTATCATGTAATGGAAGTTGGCACTTGAGTTGTACGCTACTAAAGAAGGAGAAAACATTAGGGTATAATGGTTCCACTACGTATGTGATATGACCTTTCTAGATTCGTTTTCCGCCTCAAAAAACCCTATTGAAATCAATGAGAGACAGAAAAATGCTGTGAACGGCCGCGACCGTTTTTGACGCGTTTTTAAGCGGTTTTAGGCAAAAAAAATGCTTGCGGTTTTTTTTTCCTTTGCCTGTAGAAGAATGAGATAAAAATAACGCTTTAAAATGGGCATAAAGAACCACGTAGGAAAACGCATCAAAAACCGTGTCAAAAAACGTGTGTGGTAAAAAAAACACTTAAAAAAAGGCGGAGCTGATTTTTCCAGGCAGAATTTTTTGCCTGCAAAAAACTCCACATGAACAGAATCTTAAAAGCAAACAGGCTGAGAGGATAAACCACTGACTGCATATTAAAAATGCCAATTTCTCCCGGTTGAGGGCTGCACAAGAGGAAATAGACTGGGAGCAACTATTGTCAAATAAATCTACAGACACTACATGGGAATGCTTTACATGTACTTTAAGTAATTACACTGTAAAATATAATCTTATAAGTAACAAGTATTAAAAAACCCTAAAATGAAACTAGAAAAAGCTTGCTTCTAATGTTAAAAAGACAATAAATGACAAGATAAGAGGACACACACACACTTCCATACACACACACACACACACACACACTCACACTTCCATACACACACACCTACATACTTCCATACACACACCTACATACACACACACACCTACATACTTCCATACACACACACACACACACACACGACATATACACACACACACATACATACACACACATACATACTTCCATACATATTTCCATACACGCACACACACCTACATACTTCCATACACACACACACACACACACACACACACCTACATACTTCCATACACACACACACCTACATACTTCCATACACACACGACACACACGACATACACATACATACACACACACACATACATACTTCCATACATACACACACACACATACATACTTCCATACACACACACACATATATACACACACACCCATACACACCCCCATACCCACACACACACCCCCATACACACACACCCACATACACACACACCCACACACACCTACATACTTCCATACACACACACCTACATACTTCCATACACACACACCTACATACTTCCATACACACACGACACACACACACGACACATACATACTTCCATACACATACATACATACTTCCATACACACACACACATATACACACACACACCCCCATACACACACACCCCCCCAACACACACACACCCACATACACACACACACACACACACACACACACCTACATACTTCCATACACGCACACACCTACATACTTCTATACACGCACACACCTACATACTTCCATACACGCACGCACGCACACACACACACCTACATACTTCCATACACACACCTACATACTTCCATACACACACGACACACACATACATACACACACACATACATACTTCCATACACACACACACACACACACACACACACATACACACACACACATACACACACACACCCATACACACCCCCATACACACACACACCCACCTACATACTTCCATACACACACACCTACATACTTCCATACACACACACACACACACACACACACACCTACATACTTCGATACACACACACACACATACATACTTCCATACACACACACACACACACACACACACACACACACACACACACACACATACTTCCATACACACACACACACATACATACTTCCATACACACACACACACACACGTATATATAAATACATTACACAGATACATTTACATATATTCAAATTAAGCACATACATATATCCACACTATACAAACACATATATCCACATTACACTCTACACACAAACATATATCGACATTATACACACACGCACACATGCACATTACACAAATACATTTACACATTACACACGAGGAAACATTATTCACCTGGTATATCCCTGCCGCTCCGGTGGTCTCGCCACTCATTTTAGCTGTCCTGCAGTGATGAAATTTCAGCTTCACGCACGTGACCGCTGCGTCAATGCTGAGGCCAGTGACTGGCTATAGCAATCATGTGTAGGTAGTTATCATGTCATCACTGCATGACAGCAGACACAGGCCTGCTAATCCTCTGAAGCAGAGGTGGATATATTAAGTGAGAGCGCTTTCTGTAAAGAACTTGGTTAGGGGTTTAGGGAGTAAGAGGGTTAGGAGGTTAGCGGGTTAGGGTTGGAGTTAGGGTGTTAGAGGGTTAGGGTAAGGGTTTAGGGCGTTAGGGGTTTAGAGGGTAGATGTTAGGGTTAGAGGGTTAGTGTTAGGGGGTTATAGGCTTAGGTTTAGGGTTACAGCTTTTCCAGAAGCGGAATCCCCAGCCAGAGCATTTTACGATGCTCTGGCTGAAATTTCCGGCATCTTAAAGTCCCCAACATCGCTGTTTATATATGGACAGTGACATAAAGGTCTTTCTCAAGAGAGGAGTCCTCGACATGACCATTTGCTGCAAAGCGCTTTGTTAGGGGGTTAGGCATTAGGGTTAAGGGGTTGGGATTTATGGGATACAGGTTTTTCAAGAGCGGAATCCCCGGCCAGAGCATTGCCTTGGATTCTCGCATTACAAAGCCCTTGACGCCACACTCCATATATGAATACTGACGTCAAGTTCTTTCTCAAGCCAGGAAGGAGTCCACCGCCAGAGTGCTTGCTGTAAAGCTCTCGGTTAGGGGATAGAGGGTTAGAGTTGGGGTTACGGTGAGGTGGTTTGAGTTAGGGTTGGGGTTATAGTTAGGGGGTTAGGAATAGGGTTAGGGGCTTAGGGTGCTTGGGTTAAGTGGTTTGGGTTCTAGGTTTAGGGGTTAGGATTGGGGGATAGGATTAGGATTTAGAGTTTAGTGGTTAGGGTCAGGAATAGGGTTAGGTTTAGGGTTGGAGTTAGAGTTAGAGTTAGAAGGTTAGGGTAAGAGGGCTAGGTTTAAGGTTAGGAGCAGAATCCCCAGCCATAGTGTTTCCGACGCTCTGGCTGAGGAATCCGGCATCTTATAGCCCCTGCCGTCACTGTCCATTTATGGACATTGACTTCAGGGGCTCATTCTAGGAGTGGAATCCCCGGCAAGAGTTTTGCCGACGCTCTTCAAGGGATTCTCGCATTACAGAGCACTTAACGTTACTCTCCATATATCAACAGGGATGCCAAAGTCTTTCTCAAAACAGGAATCCCCGGCCAGAGTACTTGCTGTAAAGTTCTTGGTTAGGGGCTACATTTAGGGATAGGGTTTTAGGGGTTAGGGTTAGAGCTTTTCCAGGAGCGAAATCCCCGGCCAGAGCATTGCACTCTGGTTGGGGATTCCAACAGGGACGTCAGGGGCTTCCTCTAGGAGCGTAATCCCCAGCCAGAGTGTTGCCTACGTTGGGGTTATGTTTTAAGTTAGTGGGTTAGGAAGTTAGTGTGTTAGGGGTTGTGGATAGGGGGTTGGGGTTAGGATTAGAATCAGGGTTAGGTAAAAGGGTTAAGGGGTTAGGGTGCTAGGGTTAAGGGGTTAGGTTTTGGGGATTAGGGTTTGTGTTAGGGTTTAGAGGATAGTGTTAGAAGTAGGGTTAGGGCAAGGGGTTAGGTTTTGAGTTAGCGGGTTAGGAAATTAGAATGTTAGGAGTTGGGGTTAGGAACAGGGTTAGAATCGGTGTAGGGTTGGGGTTAGGGGTTAAGGTTCGAAAAGGGTTAGGAATACGGTGAGGGTAGTGGGTTGGGGTTAGGAATAGGTTTGGGGTTAAGGGATAGGGTTTAGAGGTTAGGGGCTATGGTTGCGGGTTAGGGTTAGGAATATGGTTAAGTTTAAATGGGTAGGGTGTTAGGGTTAAGGGGTGGGGGTTAGGGAGTTGGAGTTAGGATGCTAGGGTTAGGGGATAGGGTTAGGGTTTAGAGGTTAGTTGTTAGCGTTAGGAATAGGGTTGGTGTTAGGATTTAGAGGTTAGGGGCTAGGGTTGGGGATTAGGAATATGGTTAGGGTTACAGTGTTAGGGGGTTGGGGTGCAATTTTAAAGGAGTTAGGATAAGGGTTAGGGTTTAGCAGTTAGGGTTGGCGATTAGGGGTAGGAATAGGGTTAGTGGTTAGGGTTAGAAGATCAGGGTTGGGAGTTAGGGTAAGAATTATGGGGTTAGGGTGCTAGGGTTAAGTGGTAAGGTTTAGTGGGTTAGGGGACAGGGTTAGTTGTTAGGGTTTAGAGGTTTGTGTGGTTAGGGTTGGGGTGTTAGAGTTTGGGTTAAGGGGTTAGGGGCTATGGTTAGAGTTAAGGGATAGGATTAGGGCTTTTCCTGACACTCTGGTTAGGGATTCCGGCATCTTAAAGCCCCTAATGTTACTGTTTATATATGGACTGCAACATCAGGGGCTCCCTCTTGGAGAGGAATCCCCGGCCAGAGTGTTGACTACGCTCTGGCCGGGGATGCTCGCATTACAAATCCCTTAATGTCACTCTCCATATATGAACAGGGATGTCAAGGTCTTCCTCAAGACAGTCCCAGGAGTCCCTGGACAGAGCCCTTGCTGTAAAGCGATTTGTGATGGTGTTAGGGTTGGGGTTAAGAATAGAGTAAGGGGGTAGGGTTTGGGTTAGGGGGTTAGTAAAAGGGTTGGCGTTAGCAGATAGGGTTTAGAGTTCAGGGTCGGGGTTAGGAATATTTTTAAAGGTTAGGGGTTAGAGGTTGGGGTTAGGGTTAGAGTGTTAGGATGTTGGGGTATGGGTTAGGATGTTAGGGCTAAGGGGTTGGGGTTAGGGGATTATGCTTAGGGGATAGGGTTAGGTTTATAGTTAAGATGTAGGGGTAGGGTTAGATGTTAGGGTTTGGGCAAAGGTTTAGGGGGTTAGGAATAGGGTTAGGGTTTAGAGGCTAGTGGTTGGGGGTTAGGATTAGTGGTTTAGGGTTAGCGTTTGGATTAGAATTCAGGATGGAATTCGGGTTAGGGCTCCTCCAGGAGCGAAATCCCCAGCCAGAGCCATAATGGGTTAGGAATAGGGTTAGGGGGTTAGGATGTTAGCGTTTGGGGTTAGGGTTAGGAATAGGGTTAGAGTGAAAGGATGGGGTTGAATTTAGGGAGTTAGGGGCTAGGGTTTAGAGATTAGGTTTGGGGGGTTTGGAATAGGGTTGGGGCATGGAATGAGGCGAAGGGGTTAGAGTGTTAGGGTTTAGGAATAGGGTAGGGGGTTAGGGCTAGGGGTTATGAAAAGGGTAAGGTGAGGGGTTAAGGAGTTAGAGTTAGGGTTTTTAGGTTAGGAGTGGGGGTTAGGAATAGGGTGAGGGTATGTGGTTAGGGGGTAGGGTTTTGGATAGGGGGTTGGGTAGGGTTATAAATTAGAGTTGGGGGTTAGAGTTAGGATTACGTTTGAGGTAAAAGGGTTAGGGGGTTGAGGGCTAGGGTGCTAGGGTTAGGGTTTGGGGATTAGGGGGTATGGTTTGTGTTAGAGTTTAGGGGTTAGGGTTTAGGAATAGAGTGAGAGTGTTATGGTTGGGCTTAGGTTTAGGGGGTTATGTTTTTAGGGCGAAGGTTAGGGGGTAGGGTTACAGGGTTGCGGTTAGGGTTAGCAGGTTAGGGTTAGAAAGTTAAGGAGTTAACGTTATGTGTTAGGGTTTGTATTAGGGGGGTTAGTATTAGTGGATAGGGTTGGAGTGAAGGTGTTAGGGGTTGGGGTTAGGGGGATAAATTTGGGTTAGTGTTAGGGGAATAGGGTTTGGGTGATTGGCTTAAGGAGTTAGGGGTTGAGGTTAGGCGATAGGGTTGGGGTTAGGGTTAAGAATGGGGTTAGAGTCTTAAGGTAAAAGACAGGGTTAGAATTAGGGGGTTAGGTGGCTAGGGTTAAGGGGTTAGGGGTTTAAATTATGGGATTAGGGTTAGAGTGTTAGGGTTTTTGGTTTAGGGGTTTGGGGGTCTTAAGTTTAGGGGGTTAGGGATAGTGTGAGGGTAAGTGGTATGGGGTAGGTTTGGTTTTAGGAATAGGTTTGGTGTTAGGAGATAGGGTTTGGAGTTTAGGGTTGGGGGTTAGGAATAGGGTTAAGGCTATAGGGTTAGGGGGTTAGAGTTAAAAGGTTAGGGGGTTGGAGTTCGGATTAACGGGTTAGAGTTAGGGGATATGGTTAGAGGGTTAGGAATGGGGTTAGGGTTTAGAGGTTAGTGGTTAGGTTTGGGGGTTAGGGATGGGTTGTTAGAGTTGTAGTCAGGGGTTTAGGGTTAGAGTTTGGGTTAGAATTAGGGATAGGGTTAGTGGGTTAGGTCTTTTCCGGGAGCAAAATTCCCGACCAGAGCCATAATTGGTTAGAAATAGGGTTAGGGTGTTAGGGGTTGGGGTTAGTATTATGGGTTTAGGAATAGGGTTAGGATGAGGGGGTGGGGTTGAAGTAGAGGTTAGTGGGTTAGGGGTAGGAATAGAATTAAGGGTTAGAGTGTTAGGGTTTGGTTAGATTTAGTTCTTAGAGTTAGGGAGTTATGGGGGCTAGGGTTTGGGTTAAAGTTAGCGGATAGGTTTGGGGGTTAGGAATAGGGTTAGAAGGTTATTGTTAAGGTTAGGTTAGAGGGTTAAAATTTAGGCTAAGAGTTAGAATTAGGGTGATAGGGTTAGGGGGTTAGCATTAGGGTTTAGAGGTTAGCATTGGGGTGTTAGGGTTAGGGGCAAGGGTTTTGGGGTTAGGGGCTAGGGTTAGGGGTTAGGGCTTTTCCAGAAGAGAAATACCCAGCCAGGGAGTTGCTGATTCTCTGGTTGGGGATTCCGGCATCTTAAAGCCCCTAATGTTACTTTGTTTTATGTGGACATTGACCTCAGGGGCTCCGTCTAGGAGCGGAATCCCCAGCCAGGGTGTAGCCTACGTTCTGGTTGGGTATTCTCGCATTACAAATCCCTTCATGTAACTCACCATATATGAACAGTTAGGGTTGTGTTGTTAGGGTTGGAGTTAGGAGTTTAGGCTTAGTATTAGGGATACGGTTAGTGGGTTAGGGAATTAGGGGCTACGGTTAGGGCTTTCCCAGGAGTGAAATACCTGGCCAGATCCATAATGGCTTAGGAATAGGGTTAGGGGGTTTAGAATAGGGTTAGGTTGAGGGGGTAGGGTTGGGGTAAGTGTTGTGGCTAGGTAGTTAGGGGCTAGTGTTTAGAGGTTAGGTTGAGGGGTTAGGAATAGAGTTAGGGTTGGGGTTAGGAATCAGGTGAGGGGGTTAGAGTGTTAGGGGTTAGTAATTGGGTTGGGGGTAAAGGCTAGGGGTTATGAATAGGGTTAAGGTGATGGTGTAGGGTTGTGGTTAGGCGGTTAGGGAGTTATCGTTAGGGTTTTGAGGTTAGGAATAGGGCTTGAATTAGGAATAGGGTGAGGGTATGTGGTTAGGGGGTAGGTTGTGGATAGGGGATTGGAGTTAGGATTAGGGGTTAGGAATAGAGTCAGGGGATAGGGTTAGGGTTTAGAGGTTAGGGGGTAGAGTTAGGAATAGGGTTTAGGTAAAGGGTTAGGATTAGGGGGTTGAGGGTTAGGGGGTTGGGTTTAGGGTGCTAGGGTTAAGGGGTTAGAGTTTGGTGGTTAGGGGCTAGGGTTTGTGTTAGGGTTTGGAGGTTAGTGGTTAGAAATAGGGTTAGGGGCTTAGGGTGAGAGTGTAAGGGTTGGGGGTAGTGTTTGGGTTTAGGGGGTTAAAAATTTGGTTGTGTTTAGGATTTAGATATCGGGGGTTAAGGTTGGGGTTAGGCATTGGATTAGGGGGTTAGGAATAGTGGGAGGGTAGGGGGTTAGGAATTGGGTTGTGGTTAAGGGATAGGGTTTAGAGGATAGGGGCTAGTGTTGGGGTTTAGGAATAGGGTGTTAGGGTTAGGGAGTTACAGGTTGGGGCTAGGGTTAGGGGGTTGGGGTGCTATTTTAAAGGGGCTTGGGTTATGGGGTTAGGATTAGGGTTTAGAGGTTAGTGGTTTGGGTTGGGGGTTAAGGGTATGGTTAGGGTGGGGGTTAGGGTTAGTTGTTAGGGGGCTAGGGTGTGGGTTAAAGTTAGTGGATAGTGTTGTGGGTTAGGAATAGGGTTGATGTTAGAGTTTTAGGATTTAGGGTACGCGTTAGGATTAGAATTAGGGTGTTAGGGTGCCAAGGTTAATGGGTAAGGGTTAGCGGATAGTTAAGTTTTAGGGTTTAGAGGTTAGTGGTTAGGGCTGTGGGGTTAGCGTTGTGGTGTTAGGGTTTAGGGGCTATGGTTAGAGTTAGGGAATAGAATTAGGGCTATTCCAGGAGTGAAATCCCCTGCCAGGGCATTGCTGAAGCTCTCGTTAGGGATCCCGGCATCTTAAAGCCCCTAATGTTACTGTTTATATATGGACAGTGACATCAGGGTCTCCCTCTTGGAGCAGAATCCCTGGCCAGATTGTTGCCTACGCTCTGGCCGGGGTTTCTCACATTACAAATCCCTTAATGTCACTCTCCATATATGAACAGTGACGCCAAGGTCTTTCTCAAGAAAGAAGTGCCTGGACAGAACCCTTGCTGTAAAGCTCTTGGGTAAGGGGGTCAGTGTTCGGGTTAAGAATAGGGTGAGGGTAAGGGATAGAGTTTGGTTTAGAGCGTTAGGAAAAAGGTTGGCGTTAGGGACTAGAGTTTAGGGTTTTTGGGTTGGGGTTTAGGAATAGGGTTAAGGTTAAAGGGTTAGGGTGTTATGGGGCTGGGGTTAGGGTAATATTGTTAGGGGGTATGGGTTAAGATATTAAGGTTAAGGTTTTGGGATTAGGGGATAGACTTAGAGTCTAGGGGTTAGTGGTTAGGGTTGGGGGGTTAGGAATTGGGTTAGGGGGTAAGGGTTAGAGCGTTGGGTTTAGGTTTATGGTTAGGGTGTTGGGGTTAGGAATAGGGTTAGGGTTTAAAGGTTAGTGGTTAAGGTCCGGGGTGTTAGGGTTAGGGGTTTTCGTTTATAGTTTGGGATAGAATTAGAGTTAGGGAGTTGGGGGTAAGGGCTTTTCCAGGAGTGAAATCCTCAGCCAGAGCCATAATTGGTTAGGAATAAGGTTAGGGGGTTTGGGTCTTAGCATTTGGGGTTAGGATTAGTAATAGGGTTAGGATGAGGTTGTAGGGTTGGGGTTAGGGAGTTAGAGTTTGGGGCTAGGGTTTAGAGGTTAGGTTTGAAATAGTGTTGGAGTTAGGAATCAGGAGAAGGGGTTAGAGTGGTAGGGTTTAGGAATAGGGTAGGCGGTTAGGGCTAGGGGTTATGAATAGGGTTAACATGAGGGTGAGTAGGGTAGGGTTGGGTAAGGGTTAGGGAGTTAGAGTTAGGGTTTTGAGGTTAGAATTGGGGGTTAGAATTAGGGTGAGGGTAAGTGGTTAGGTGGTAGGGTTTTGGATAGTGGGTTGGGGTCAGGGATAGTGTTTATAGGTTAGTTTTGGGGCTTAGAGTTAGGAATATGTTTAAGGTCAAAGGGTTAGGCGTTGAGGGTAAGGGTGCTAGGGTTAAGGAGTTAGGGTTTGGGGATTAGGGGATAGGGTTTGTGTTAGAGTTTAGAAGTTAGGTGTTAGAAATAGGGTTAGGGTGAGAGTGTTATGGTTGGGCTTAGGGGGCTATGGTTTTAGGGGGAAAGTGTTAGGGGTTGGGGTTAGGGGTATAAATTTGGGTTAGTGTTTGTGGGTTAGGGTTAGTGGTTTAGGGAGTTAGGGGTTGAGTTTAGGCAATAGGGTTAGGGTTGGGGTTAGGGTTAAGAAAAGGGTTTAGAGGCTTAGGGTAAAAGATAGGGTTAGAATTAAGTGGGTTAGGTGGCTAGGGTTAAGGGGTTAGGGGTTTGAGTTATGGGATTAGGTTTAGAGTTTTAGGGTTTTTGGTTTAGGGGGTTGGGGTGTTAGGTTTAGGGGGTTAGGAATAGTGTGAGGGTAAGTGGTTAGGGGTAGGTTTGGTTTTAGGAATAGGGTTTGTGTTAGGAGATAGGGTTTAGAGGTTGGGGTTAGGGTTCGGGGTTAGGAATAGGGTTAAGGCAAAAGGGATAGGGGGTTGGGGTTGGAGTTTGGATTAACGGGTTAGAGTTAAGGGATACGGTTAGGGGATTAAGAGTAGGACTAGAGTTAGAAATTTTGGTTTAGGGGGTTAGTTATAGGGTGAAGTTTAGCGAGTAGGGTTGAAGTTAGGGGTAGCAGGTTAGAGTTAGAAAGTTAGGGAGTTAACATTATGGGTTTGGGTTAGGGGTTTAGTATTAGGAGATAGGGTTAGATTTGGAGTTAAGGTGTTAGGGGTTGGGTTTAGGGGGTTATGTTTGTATTAGTGTTAGGGTCTGAGTTAGCGGTTTAGAGAGTTAGGGGTGGAGGTTAGGGGTAGGCGATAGGGTTGTGAGGTTAGGGTTAAGAATAGGGTTAGAGGGTTAGGGTAAGTGTTAGAATTAGGGTTCTGGGGTTAGGGGTTTGGGCTAGGGAATTAGGGTTAGAGTGTTAGGGTTTTTGCTTTAGGTGGTTGGGGTGTTAGATTTAGGGGGTTAGGAATAGGGTGAGGGTAAGTGGTTAGGGCTAGGATTAGTTTTAGGAATAGGGTTGGTGTTAGGGGAATGGGTTTAGAGGTTAGGGTTGGGGGTTAGGAATAGGGTTAAGGCTAAAGGGTTGGGTTGGGATTAGAGTTAGAGGGTTAGGGGGTTGGAGTTTGGATTAATGGTTTAGAGTTAGGTGATACGGTTAGGAGGTTAGGAAAATGGTTAGGGTTTAGAGGTTAGGGATGGGGGTTAGGGTTGGGTTGTTAGGGTTGTAGTTAGGGATTTATGGTTAGAGTTTGGTTTAGAATTATGGTTAGGGTATAGTGGGTTAAGGCTTTTCGGGGAACAAAATCCCCGGCCAGAGCCGTAATTGGTTAGGTATAGGTTTGGGTGTTATGGGTTGGGGTTAGTATTATGGGTTTAGGAATAGTGTTAGGTTTTAGGGTTGTGGTTAGGGAGTTAAGGCATTGAGATTAGGGTTTGGGGTTAGGAATAGGTTGAGGGTAAGTGGTTAGGGTTTTGGAAAGGGGGTTGGGGTTAGAAATAGGGTTAGTGGATATGGTTAGGGTTAAGAGGTTAGGGTTGGGGGTTAGAGTTAGGCATAGGGTTAAGGTCAAAGGGTTAGGTTTGGGGTTTAGGGTTAGAGTTTGGGATAGAATTAGGGTTAGAGAGTTGGGGGTTAAGGCTTTTCCAGGAGCAAAATCCCCAGCCAGAGCCATAATGGGTTAGGAATAGGGTTAGGGTGTTAGCGTTTGGGGTTAGGAAAAGGTTAGGATGAGGGGGGTAGGATTGGGGTTAGAGTTAGGGGCTGGGATTTAGAAGTTAGGTTTGGGGATTTAGAATAGTGTTAGGGTTTTAGTGTTAGGGTTAGGAATTGGGAGAAGGGTTTAGATTGTTAGTGGTTAGAAATAGGGTAGGGGATTATGAATAGGGTTAACGTGAGGGTGAGTGGGTAGTGTTGTGGTAAAGGTCGGGGTTAGGGAGTTAGAGTTAAGGTTTTGAGGTTAGGGTTTGGGGTTATGAATAGGGTTAGGATGAGAGTGTTAGGGTTGGACTTAGGTTTAGGGGGTTTTAGTATAGGGTTGGGGTTAGGTTTTTGCCTGCGGGGCTAGGGGATTAGGGTGTTAGAGTTTTAGGGTGAAGGTTAGGGGTAGGGTTGAAGTTAGGGTTAGGGGCTTGCGGTTAGGTTTAGCAGGTTAGGGTTAGAAAGTTAGGGAGTTAACATTATGTGTTTGGGTTGGGGTTTAGTATTAGGGGATTGGGTTAGGTTTGGCATCAAGGTTTTATGGGTTGGGTTTAGGGGGTTATGTTTAGGTTAGTGTTAGGGTTAGTGGCTTAGGGAGTTAGGGGTTGAGGTTAGGGTTAGGCAATAGGGTTGGGGGTTAGGGTTAAGAATAGGGTTAGAGTAAGAGTTAAGGTTAGAATGTGAGGGTTAAGGGGTTAGGGGTTTGAGTTATGGGGTTAGGGCTAGGGAATTTGGGTTAGAGTGTTATGGTTTTTGGTTCAGGGGGTTGGGATGTTAGGTTTAGGGGGTTAAGAATAGGGTAAAGGTTAGGGGTAGGGTTGGAGTAAGGTGTTAGCGGGTTAGCAGGTTAGGGTTAGAAATTTAGGGAGTTAACGTTATGGTTTAGGGGGCTAGTATTAGGGGATTGGGTTAGGGGTTGGGGTTAAGTTTAGGTTAGTGTTAGTGGGTTAGGGTTTGGATTAGCGGCTTAGGGTGTTAGGGGTTGAGGTTAGGGTGAGGCAAAAGGGTTAGGGGGTTAGGGTTCGAAGGTTTGTGGCTTAGGGTAAGAGTTATGATTAGAATTACGGGGTTAAGGTGTTAAGCTTAAGGGGTTCCAGTTAGGGTAAAGAGTCTCAGGCCAGAGCGCCTTACATTCATTTTAAAGCCCCTGACGTCACTGTCCTTATATGCACAGTGACATCAGGGGATTCACCGGGCTCAGCGCTTAAAGTAGCGCTGTGCCCAGGGGCTACGGGAGACGTATCCATCATTACTCACATAAACATAGATATATACACATTGTACACACATACACACATACATATATATACACATTATAAAGATATTTACATAACAAACATACACACTTATACATACATATATACACATATTACACCTACATATATACACATACACGTTGCACATAGATACATACATATATATACATTACACACATAGACACGCATATACACACTATACACATACATATGTATACATATTACATACACATACATGTTACACATAGATGCATACATATATATATATATATATATATATATATATATATATACATATATCTACAATTATACACATACATATATACACATTACACAGACATTGGCACAAGTATATAAACTTTAAACACTTTACATACAAACACATACATATATACACATTACACAGATACATATATCAACATTATACACATACATATATCCACATTACACACATACATATATCCACCTTACACACATACATATATCCACATTACACACTTACACATATATCCACATTACACACTTACACATATATACACATTACACACATACATATATCCACATTACACACTTACATATATCCACATACATATATCCACATTACACACTTACACATATATCCACATTACACACTTACACATATCCACATTACACACATACATATATCCACATTACACACTTACATATATTCACATTACACACATACATATATCCACATTACACACATACATATATCCACATTACAGAAATACATATATCCACATTACACACATACATATATCCACATTACACACTTACACATATATCCACATTACACACTTACACATATATCCACATTACACACTTACACATATATCCACATTACACACATACATTTATCCACATTACACACTTACACATATATCCACATTACACACTTACACATATATACACATTACACACATACATATATCCACATTATACACTTACATATATCCACATTACACACATACATATATACACATTACACACTTACATATATATATATCCACATTACACACATACATATATCCACATTACACACTTACACATATATCCACATTACACACTTACACATATATACAAATTACACACATACATATATCCACATTACACACATACATATATCCACATTACAGAAATACATATATCCACATTACACACATACATATATCCACATTACACACATACATATATCCACATTACACACATACATATATCCACATTACACACTTACACATATATACACATTACACACTTACACATATATACACATTACACACATACATATATCCACATTACACACATACATATATCCACATTACACACTTACACATATATCCACATTACACACATACACATATATCCACATTACACACATACATATATCCGCATTACACACTTACACATATATCCACACTACACACATATATCCACATTACACACTTACACATATATCCACATTACACACTTACATATATTCACATTACACACTTACACATATATACACATTACACACTTACATATATACACATTACACACTTACACATATATACACATTACACACATACATATATCCACATTACACACATACATATATACACATTACACACTTACATATATATCCACATTACACACATACATATATACACATTACACACTTACACATATATCCACATTACACACTTACACATATATACACATTACACACATACATATATCCACATTACACACTTACATATATCCACATTACACACATACATATATACACATTACACACATACATATATCCACATCACACACTTACACATATATCCACATTTTACACTTACACATATATACACATTACACAATTACATATATTCACATTACACACTTACACATATATCCACATTACACACTTACACATATATACACATTACACACATACATATATCCACATTACACACTTACACATATATTCACATTACACACTTACATATATCCACATTACACACTTACACATATATACACATTACACACATACATATATCCACATTACACACATACATATATTCACATTACACACTTACACATATATCCACATTACACACATACATATATCCACATCACACACTTACACATATATACACATTACACACATACATATATCCACATTACACACTTACATATATCCACATTACACACTTACACATATATACACATTACACACATACATATATCCACATTACACACTTACACATATATTCACATTACACACATACATATATCCACATTACACACTTACATATATCCACATTACACACTTACACATATATCCACATTACACACTTACACATATATACACATTACACACATACATATATCCACATTACACACGTACATATATCCACATGACACACTTACATATATATCCACATTACACACACACATATATACACATTACACACTTACATATATCCACATTACACTTACACATATATACACATTGCACACTTACACATATATCCACATTACACACTTACACATATATACACATTACACACATACATATATCCACATTACACACTTACATATATACACATTACACACTTACACATATATACACATTACACACATACATATATCCACATTACACACTTACACATATATACACATTACACACTTACATATATTCACATTACACACATACATATATACACATTACACACATACATATATACACATTACACACTTACATATATATCCACATTACACACATACATATATACACATTACACACTTACACATATATCCACATTACACACTTACACATATATACACATTACACACATACATATATCCACATTACACACTTACATATATCCACATTACACACATACATATATACACATTACACACATACATATATCCACATCACACACTTACACATATATCCACATTTTACACTTACACATATATACACATTACACAATTACATATATTCACATTACACACTTACACATATATCCACATTACACACTTACACATATATACACATTACACACATACATATATCCACATTACACACTTACACATATATTCACATTACACACTTACATATATCCACATTACACACTTACACATATATACACATTACACACATACATATATCCACATTACACACATACATATATTCACATTACACACTTACACATATATCCACATTACACACATACATATATCCACATCACACACTTACACATATATACACATTACACACATACATATATCCACATTACACACTTACATATATCCACATTACACACTTACACATATATACACATTACACACATACATATATCCACATTACACACTTACACATATATTCACATTACACACATACATATATCCACATTACACACTTACATATATCCACATTACACACTTACACATATATCCACATTACACACTTACACATATATACACATTACACACATACATATATCCACATTACACACGTACATATATCCACATGACACACTTACATATATATCCACATTACACACATACATATATACACATTACACACTTACACATATATACACATTACACACATACATATATCCACATTACACACTTACACATATATCCACATTACACACTTACACATATATACACATTACACACTTACATATATTCACATTACACACTTACACATATATCCACATTACACACATACATATATCCACATTACACACTTACACATATATCCACATTACACACATACATATATCCACATTACACTTACACATATATACACATTACACACATACATATATCCACATTACACACTTACACATATATACACATTACACACATACATATATACACATTACACACATACATATATTCACATTACACACATATATATCCACATTACACACTTACACATATATACACATTACACAAATACATATATACACATTACACACTTACACATATATACACATTACACACATACATATATACACATTACACACTTACACATATATCCACATTACACACTTACATATATCCACATTACACACATACATATATCCACATTACACACATACATATATACACATTACACACATACAGATATGTGATTACTCCGGGGCTCCTGGAGATCTCCACACTTTATGAGTGCGTTCAAAAGTCTATTCCGAAAAACTTGCCTCTGGTAGTAAAGCAAAGGTCATTCCCAAATATATCGTTCAAGCTGATCATTTTTATTACTTTCTGGTATTCCAAATAGACGGATGTTATCTAACAAGACCTATTCTCTAGGTCCAGAAGTTTATTATTATTATATAGCTTTATCTCTTCCTCCATGAATAGATTACGGCCTAGAAGGACATTAAGGTTGTGAGTAATGCATGTAGTCTGATATTCCAATTGGTTAGATCTAGTGTTCAAACTGATCAAATCATCTTTTACTTCTTTAAAATCCATTTTCATTTGTTTGCGCTTCTCAGGCATCATCCTTTGCATCACGACCTCCATTGTTTTTTTTTATTAGTGCTGGCGGTATCTGCAGAGTGTCCGTACTAGAGGCCACCATTACTTCCGCCATCTGTGAAATTGTGCTCTCCTGTAAACTTACTTTCTGTGTGGGATCAGTTATTTTAGTTAAATCCCCAATTGTTCTTCTTCTTTACCCCTCCACCACCCATCAGAGAATTCTGAAAGTAAACTGATTTAAAGCAAGAAAGTTAAACCTCCCTTAAAGTTGTAACTTGCGTTTTGGAATGGAGAAGTTTCTTTGTTGCACTGGTTCTCAATACTTATTAGGTAAAAAAGAAAGGTTCAATGACACCCCTTCCAGTAGTAAACGTTTTCCTCCTGCAGCCACCCCTAAAACAGGAGAAGAGTTCCTTGTTTGTAGTCGGCGCCCTCCAGGGTTTAGATGCGTTCTACAATGCTGTTCTGTAAGGGGTCTTACATGTGCCGCTGCCGGAGCCGCCAGCCAAAGTGGCGTACAAAGTAAGTGCAGAGTTGCCAGCTTCAGTAGCAGTACGCAGTCCACAGCTTGCCTGCACATCACCTCCTGATCAGTGTTTGGGCATCCACTTGGCAAATGAGATTTCATGTGGATAAGTGTGAAGTTGTGCCTTATAGTCTTGGGAGGAGATGTCTAAGGGTGACATAATAAATCTATATCAGTATATAAATAGCCTGTATAAAAAATTATGGTGAAAAGCTGTTCCCTTTAAAATCCCCTTAAAAGACCAGGGGCAACTCCCTCCATCTGGAGAAAATAAGGTTCAGTCTCCAGATGTGACAAGCCTTCTTTACTGTAAGAGCGGTGAATCTGGGGAATAGTCACCTCAGGAGCTGGTCACAGCAGGGACAGGTGATGGCTTCAAAAAAGGCAAAGATAATTTCTTACAGCAAACAAAATCCACACTTACTTAAATGTATAGAATTCTTGTATGAACAATTCTCCAGTCTGATCACCACATAGGATCAGGATGGAAATGTTTCCCTTTTGGGCAGATATGAGTTTGTTTTATTCCTTCCTCTTGATAGTAGGAGGAAACAATGGTCTAAAATGTACCGCTACCTCTTACCTTCATCCACATCCTCTCTGATGCTTTGGTTGAACTTGATGTACATGTGTCTTTTCCCAGCGATGTAACTATATAACTATGTGAATGGAAATCATCGCTCCTCCTGCTAATAATTCTGCTTCTTTATGTTGGGGGAACTATAGGCCCACAAGATGTCAGGGCCCAGTTGTGAATGTGACCTCTGTATCCCCCACAGCTGCACCGCTGCCTCTCTCCTGCTGTATTCTGTCACTGCTGAGAATTGTGCTTGTGTTTAACCCCTTCACGACCAGCCCACGTAGATTAACGGGCTGCCGTGCTGGGCTTTTCTCCTGCAGCCCGTTAATTCACGTGCTGTCAGAACAGAGTGCACAGCGCTCTCCCTGTGCTCTGAATCTCTCAACACACGCTGCTACTAGCAGCCTAAGTGCTGAGAGAAGACATCAGGACCGGATTGGTGTCGGTCCTGATGACATGATCACCATGATAAACTTATCATGATGATCACAGCAAAGTTTGTTGCAGCAAGAAACTTTCGTGCTGTTTGTTACAAGGTTTCTCCTCCCTCCCTGTCAGATCGTTCTGAGACAGTGGGGGAGAAGAAGCTGTGCCGAGCAGCTGCTGTGTGTCTCATATAAAGACACAATGACTGTGAAACACACAAAAACACCTCCACATAGATAGTTTAGTGTAGGCAGCTAGTTATAGTTTAGGTAGATAGTACTCAGACTAGGACAATTAATTAGTTAATTAATAATCAATTAGGGCTTAGAATGTGTGTGTATATATATATATATATATACACACACACACATACACACACAGTATATAAATATATATATATATATGATTTTATATATATATATATATCTGTCTCTCTCTCTCTATATATATATATATATACATACACACACACACACGTAATATATATTATATGTAGACATATATTTGAAATTTGTTAATACTAAAAATTTATAATTAGGGATGTTATATATCTATATCATCAAATAGATATATACATACATGTATACACACATATACTTATATAAATCTCTTCATATATTTGACACGTCTGTAAATTCTAAATACATTGATTCATTGTTAGGCTGTGTTCACACAGAATTTTTTGCAGGAGGAAAATTCCTCCTGCAAAAACTGCTCCAGACGTTTTTTGCATAGTGGTTTGCCAAAAACTCGTCAAAACACTCGTCGAGGTGTTTTTTTTTACTCTTCTGACTGATTGAAATGGAGTTTTGGAGGCGGAAACCGCCCCAAGATAGGTCATGTCGCTTCTTTTTACCGCGATGCGTTTTTTTTGCTCACGGTAAAAAAGCTCGTCCAACTCCCATGGAATCAATGGGAGACATTTTCGTGCGGTTTTTGACGAGTTTTGCGGTGCGGTTTCCGCGCCGAAAAACTCGTTAAAAAAACTCTGTGTGAACAGGGCCTTAGGGTTGTTCATAAATGTATTGATCAATGGATTAGTGGACTTTTTCTTTGTTACTTTTATTAAAACTGTTACAAAAAATAAGTTAAAAAAAAAATACGTAAAAAATGGCACGCAAGTTATATACCACTGAAGAGGCATTTGCTCTCTTGGATTCTGATAGTGAATGGGGTCACTTTGGGGGGGGTTTCTGCTGTTTTGGTCCCTCCACGGCGTTGCAAATGGGATATGGCACCGAAAACCGTTATAGCAAAATTTGAGCTCCAAAACCCAAATGGCGCTCCTTTCCTTCTGAGGGCTGTAATGTGTTCAAATATAAGTTTATGACCACATATGGGGTATTGCCGTAATCAGGATAAATTTCTTTACAAATGTTGGGGCGCTTTTTCTCCTTTATTCTTTGCAAAAATTAAAAAATGTCTATGTTTCTTCAGAAGAAATGTAGATTTTCATTTTCACAGACTAACACCAATAAATTCAGCAAAAAACCTGTGGGGTTAAAATGCTCACTATACAACTAGATAAATTCCTTGAGGGGTGTAGTTTCCAAAATGGGGTCACTTTTTGGGGGTTTCTACTGTTTAGGTACCACAAGACCTCTTCAAACCAGACATGGAGCCTAAAATATATTGTAATAAAAAGGAGGCTTCAAAATCCACTAGGTGCTCCTTTGCTTCTGAGGCCGGTGCTTCAGTCCATTATCACACTAGAGCCACATGTGGGAAATTTCTAAATACTGCAGAATCTGGGCAATAAATATTGAGTTGCGTTTCTCTGGTAAAACCTTCTGTGTTACAGAAATTTTTCTATTACAAATGAATTTCTGCAAAAAAAATTACATTTGTAAATTTCACTTCTACTTTGCTTTAATTCCTGTGAAATGCCTAAAGGGTTAAGAAACTTTCTAAATGCTGTTTTGAATACTTTGAGTGGTGAAGTTTTTAAAATGGGGTTAATTATGGGGAGTTTCTAATATATAAGGCCCTCAAACCCACTTCAGAACTGAACTGGTCTATGAAAAAATAGGTTTTGGAAATTTCTTGAAAATGAGAAATTGCTGCTAAAAATCTAAGCCTTGTAACGTCCTAGAAAAATAAAAGGATGTTCTAAAAACGATGCCAACATAAAGTAGACATATGGGGAATGTTAACTAGTAACTATTGTGGTATTAATATCTGTTTTGCAAGCAGATACATTCAAATTTAGAAAAATTCAATTTTTTGCAAATTTTCTATACATTTTGGTGTTTTTCACAAATAAATATTGAATTTATCGACCAAATTTTTTCACAGACGTAACGTACAATATGTCAGGAGAAAACAATCTTAGAATCGCTTGGATAGGTAAAAGCATTCCGGAGTTATTACCACATAAAGTGACACATGTCAGATTTGAAAAAATTGCCTGCGTCCACAAGGCCAAAACGGCTGTGTCCTGAAGGGGTTAAAACCATGCACTTCTGATAATGATGATGATGATGATGATACATATTCATATAGTGAGAAAAGCACCTTATGATTTGTTATATATTTCTATAAGCTTAAACCCATATGTGAAGTCCAGTAGTGAATATAATTTTAGTCATGGAGTGAAAGAGCAGATCAGTAAAGGCCCATTTATAAGGGACAATTCTATCCCAGTTATATTTACATTCAGATACAAATAATCATTTTTTTTTTATAAGAATGCTTTATATAAAGTACATTATCCTGATAATCTCCTCATGTAAATGGGCCTTTACAGCAGCTACCTGACTGTGAGAAAGGAACAAAGCTCCTTATTCAGATCCAAATCAAAAATACAAAGCAATAAAAATAATCAAAATGATATGAATCTGATAAACAGAAAAGGCAAATTACAGAAATTCTCAAATATATTCCTATCAGTGAAGAATTATACAAATCTTTCTGAAATTTCTTCTTCATAGACCTCTTTATACAATGTCCGCAGTGATCTAGTTGACCTGTTAAGAAGGAAATTAGTGTAGATTTGATAGGCATTGGTCAATTTAGGATTTGAAAAATTAGCTTTATCCAGAAATAAGAAAGAAATTGTATTTTTAATAATAGAGTAATTTTCATGTTCTTTCTAGTTTTTGGTGCCACAATGGGGTGGGGTGTCGCTTTTTTATAAAATGGTGCATCCTTCCCATGTGCTGGAAGTGAAAGGGTCCCTGGTGTGTGAGTGCGATGAGGAAATTAGATTGTGAGCCCCTCTGGGGACAGGGACTGATGTGAGTTACTATAATCTATCTATAGAGACGTCTTTTGTAGCTTCTCTGGGCTCCCGCTGACTAATAAGGGTCCTGTATGAGTGCCCCCCATATAACAATGCTGTAGTAGGGCCAGAGAACCCCTGTAATGTATGAAATATAACAATTCTCTACATGTTTTGGCCCTTTGTAAAATCTTTGAATCTGTTTCTGCTGCTTTTGTGGATATTTGTTATAATAAACGGTTCCGCTTTTTACTACTTATTCTTGTCGTCTTTGTCTTTTTTTATACCGGTGATTGAGTAAAGTTCTTTTAATCTGGAATTCAGTATTCCGGAAATTCTGATAAACCGACCCCAAATTGTAATATAATCTGGAATCTGAGAAAACAAGAAGCAGAAGACTTAGGAGGGAGAAGCTATGATGAGACTCCCTGATTTCTACTTCTACAAGGACATTTTATAAACTTGTTTATTTTTCATCTAATCGTACAGAATGTCTGATAATCTGGGATCTGTCAGATCCCTCTACTGTTGGATTTACAGAATAATACTGCACTCGGATAAAGAACCAAGCTTTACGGGAGCTCCAATTCATTAACAAGTCTTATGTTACAGTTAGGTCCGGAATTATTTGGACAGTGACACAAGTTTTGTCATTTTAGCGTTTTTTTTTTTTTTTAAAACATTGAATATACAATTATATAATCAACATGGGCTTAAAGTGCAGACTCTGATCTTTAATTTGAGGGTATTCACATCCTAATTTGAGGAATGTCTTAGGAATTATAGCTCTTTAATATGTAGCTGCCTCTTTTTCAAGGGACCAAAGGTAATTGAACAATTATCTCAATGGCTATTTAATGGGCTGCATGGGCTATTCCCTCGTTAATCCATCATCAATTAAGCATGTAAAAGGTCTGGTGTTGATTCCAGATGTGGCATTTGCATTTGGAAGCTGTTGCTGTGAACCCACAACGAGGTCAAAGGAGCTCTCAATGTAAGTGAAACAGACCATCGTTAGGCTGAAAAAAATGAAGAAATCCATCAGAGAGATAGCACAAATGTTAGGAGTGGCCAAATAAACTGTTTGATACATTCTTGAAAAGAAAGAGCGCACTGGCCTGGACGTCCACAAATGAAAACAGTGGTGGATGATCACAGAATCCTTTCCATGGTGAAGAAAAACCCTTTCACAATATCTACCCAAGTGAAGAACACTCTCCTGGGAGTAGGAGTAACAGTATCTAAGTCTACCATAAAGAGAAGACTTCATGAGAGCAAATACAGAGGGTTCACCACAAGGGGCAAACCATTAATCAGCCTCAAAAATAGAAAGGCCAGATTAGACTTTGCCAAACAACATGTAAAGAAGCCGCCCAGTTCTGGAACAGCATGAAACTAAGATCAACCTGTACCACAATGATGGGAGGAAGAAAGTATGGAGAAGGCTTGGAACGGCTTATCATCCAAAGCACAAAACATCCTCTGTAAAACATGGTGGAGGCCGTGGGATGGCATGGGCATGCATGGCTGCCAAAGGCACTGGGTCACTAGTGTTTATTGATGATGTGACTGAAGACAAAAGCAGCCGGATGAATTCTGAAGTGTTCAGGGATTTACTTTCTGCTCAGATTCAACCAAATGCAGCAAGGACGTCGCTTCACAGTACAGATGGACAATGACCCAAAACATATTGCGAAAGAAACCCAGGAGTTCTTTAAGGCAAAGAAGTGGAATATTCTGCAATGGCCAAGTAAATCACCAGATCTCAACCCGATCGAGCTGCATTTCACTTGCTTAAGACAAAACTTAAGGCAGAAAGACCCACAAACAAGCAACAACTGAAGACGCTGCAGTAAAGGCCGGGCAAAGCATCACAAAGGAGGAAACCCAGCGTGTGGTGATGTCCATGGGTTCCAGACTTCAGGCAGTCATTGCCTGCAAAGGATTCTCCACAAAGTATTAAAAAAAAACATTTTATTTATGGTAATGTTAATTTGTCCAATTACTTTTGAGCCCTTGAAATTAGGAGGTTGTGTAGAAAAATGGTTACAATTCCTAAACGTTTCACAGGTTATTTTTGTTGAACCCCTGGAATTAAACCTGAAAGTCTACACTTCAATTGCATCTCAGTTGTTTCATTTCAAATAGAGCCCAAATCATGAAGACTGTGTCACTGTCCAAATAATTCTGGACCTAACTGTATAAAATGTGGCTCCCTAAGCAGGGGTGTAACAAGGAGCCATGGGGCGCAGGAGAAAAACAGAACGGGCCTCACTGCAAAGATGATCATCACCAGCAGCAAGTGTGTCCAGGAAATTGAGAGTTATGATTTGTATGGTTTTCAGTCCCTGTAGGTGCACAAAAAAAAAATTCTGGCACCCCTCCATCATGCACAGTGAATCCCAACTATTCCTCCCCTTTAATAATATGGAGATGACCCCTTAGATGCTGGATTCTATAAAAGCTGCTATGTCTGATACAGCGGCAGACACAGACAGCTGAACAGTATATGGGCCCAATACCAATAATATGTCTGCCCCTAGCCTTCTACCTTGGTTGTTATACACTTGTGACCAGGATCATGTGCAAAAATCCTAAGGCCCTAAAGCAAAACTCAAAATGGGTCCCACGTCCAACTGAGAGCTCCAGCAAGTGTACTACACCTTTATTAAAGGTAACATCCTTTATTATGTTTTTGGATCCAAAATTCTGTGCCAATAAATGTCATAATACACCGCATTCCAAATTATTATGCAAATGTTATTTTTCGCTGATTTTCCTAAATAGTAGATGCAAATGACAGTCAGTATAATCTTCAAGCCATCAACCCTTGGAGTATAATGCAAATTTTATTGAACAAATCTCCTAATGATAACAGATTTTTTTTTAGAAGTAAAAAACTCAAAATGCAAGGTTTCAAATTATTATGCACAACAGAAATCAAAACATTTTAAAGGTTGTAAAGAGAACTAAAATGGTAATTTGTTGAATTTGCAGCGTCAGGAGGTCATATTTACAGAAATCAAAAGCTCTTTCAATAAAAAAAAAAACTTAGCAGGCCAAGTTACATGTTAACATAGGACCCCTTCTTTGATATCTCCTTCACAATTCTTGCATCCATTGAATATTTTGACAGTTTCTGCTTGAATATCTTTGCAGGATGTCAGAATAGCCTACCAGAGCTTTTGTTTTGATGTGAACTGCCTCCCACCCTCATAGATATTTTGCTTGAGGATGCTCCAAAGGATCTCAATAGGGTTGAGGTCAGGGGAACATGGGGGCCACACCATGAGTTTCTCTCCTTTTATGCTCATAGCAGCCAATGACACAGAGGTATTCTTTGCAGCATGAGATGGTGCATTGTCATGCAGGGAGATAATTTTGCTACGGAAGGCACGGTTCTTCTTTTTGTATCACGGAAGAAAGTGGTCAGTCATAAAATCTACGTACTTTGCAGAGGTCATTTTCACACTGTCAGGAACCCTAAAGGGGCCTACCAGCTCTCTCTCCCCATGATTCCAGCCCAAAACATGACTCCGCCACCTCCTTGCTGACGTTGCAGCCTTGTTGGGACATGGTGGCCATTCACCAACCTTCCACTACTCCATCCATCTGGACCATCCAGGGTTGCACGGCACTCATCAGTAAGCAACACGGTTTGAAAATTAGTCTTCATGTATTTCTGAGCCCACTGCAACCGTTTCTGCTTGTGAGCATTGTTTAGGGGTGGCCGAATAATAGCTTTATGCACACTTGCAAACCTCTGGAGGATCCTACACCTTGAGGTTCGCGGGACTCCAGAGGCACCAGCGGCTTCAAATACCTGTTTGCTGCTTTGCAATGGCATTTTAGCAGCTGCTCTCCTAATCCTATTAATTTGTCTGGCAGAAACCTTCCTCATTATGCCTTTATCTGAACGAACCCGTCTGTGCTCTGAATCAGCCACAAATCTTTTCACAGTACGATGATCACGCTTAAGTTTTCTTGAAATATCCAATGTTTTCATACCTTGTCCAAGGTATTGCACTATTTCACGCTTTTCGGCAGCAGAGAGATCCTTTTTCTTTCCCATATTGCATGAAACCTGTGGCCTGCTTAATAATGTGGAACGTCCTTCTTAAGTAGTTTTCCTTTAATTGGGCACACCTGGCAAACTAATTATCACAGGTACACAACCAATGCGGAGCAGAACCAAAATACCCCTTGAAGGTCATACAAAGTAAATTACTTCAAATAATATATAATATATGGGGGGGGGGGGAGAAGGGCATATAACACAGTGAATACCCATGACTGCTGGTAACATTAGCAATGACTCATATAATATATAAGAACAACAACCTAAAAGAATTGAGTCAAAGACCAAATTTAAATAAAGAATTTCCGGACGAAGGCATTCCTCGCCGAAACGTGCGTCGGGTGTGATGCCAGACAACAGTGTGCTATAATATGGGTAAGCTGCTCTCACTCAACTGCATGTGCACTTTATACTAATGATTTATTCATTATCAAATGTTAGGCTACATTAATGAGTATAACCATATACCATCATTTGGGACCTTACACAAGCCTTTTTTTGATAAGTATACCCAGGTGTTAGTAATTAATTTATTTATTAATCTATTTATGTACCTTGGTCTCTTATATATATCCTTGTTATGCATATGCTATTACAGTAGCCCCATTATACACGTGTCTGGCTTCTTTTTCCACACTGTGGTAGTCATCCTTGTCTTTTTAAACTTGTGAGTAAATATATTTATTTTTTGTATTGTGCAATAAAAAAATTATAATTCTTTATTTAAATTTGGTCTTTGACTCAATTCTTTTAGGTTGTTGTTTTAATTATCACAGGTGTCTGAGATTGATTACAATGATCCAAAGAGCCCTAAGACACAATACCACCCATGAGTTTAATTGAAAAACGAATAATTAAATGTTTATGACACTTAAATCCAATGTGCATAATAATTTGGAACACGGTGTATATCTGGGGAGCTCTGTTTTCTGACTTGTGATATACAGTATATCTCTGGGTGTATACAGCAGCCACTAGGGGGAGCTCACTACATATGTATTTATATAGCTAGTGTTTAACTCAAGGGGTGTAATTGTACATCTTTATGTAGTGATCGTCCCTTAGTGGCGTGTGCAAATAGCTGCTATGACGGTGTCATTTGTCAGTGTTTCCATCAGGGAAGCTGCTGTGACATCACAAGAGGGTTTCAGTCACATAAACTATTGTGACTTCAGCAATGTTTTTTTGTTAGGTAGCTGCTATAACTTCACAAGTGATTTTCACTCAGGTAAGCTCCTGTCACTTCACAAATATCTTCCTGTCAGGCAAGTTGTAGTGACATAATTAGACGAGAAGTCTCACAGGACATATAAATGTAAGGGGGGGGGGGGGAAATCTCAACCACCCACTCAAGTTTATTAGAGATAAGGACTCTAACATTAAATAGTATAAACTAGAGAACAAAAGAGTCCGTATATATCAAATATGAAAAATAGACAATCTTTATTAATAACATCAAAAAGACAAAAATAGAGAATCTAAAACAGATCTATATCTGGATCACCAATAGATACATCAATCGAAGTTATATACATACATTTTGTATATAGTATGAAAATTTTAGATTAATGTAAACTCCAAGTGTAAGAAGCTCAGTGTAAACAGCTTATATTTACTTAAAGTGACTAGTGCATTAAAGGGGTTGTCCCAAGTTGATAAATGGAGCTATAAAGCTCCCCCATGTAAAAAGAAGAAAAATTCTAATTACCTGTCCGTCGCTCAGCGATGTCGTTTTCTTGATATCGTTGATTGAAGTTGCGGTCGGTCCCTCTTTGTATCCTGCTCGTTGCCTAGGTTCCCGGCCACCGCTATTTACCTTTAGCGGTGGCCGCGCATGCGTAATGACCAGTGGCGGATTAAGTAGACGATGGGCCCTGGGCTGTTACCCAAACTTGGGCCCCCCTTCCTCACCGCCGCCCTGCCGCACCGTAACTATTTTTAACACTACTTTTTTGGGCAAGCATTAACAGTGTTACGATTCCCCTTGTCACAGGGCTGTGTCCCTACATACTGACAGTATCACACTGTGCAGGGACACATCCTCCTGACAAGGGGAATTGTCTATCAGTCCTGGACTGTAGAAGGACTTTTTGTGAAATACAAGGATTTCCTATAATAAACATGTCAGGAGAGGTGACAGATTCTCTATAAATCTAGTGACTCACAGGTGACAACGTAGTTTTTTTCCTCTTCTCCATCCAGTCCAGAGTTTATGACGACTTTTCCCGGCCATGACCCATTTCTGCAGAATTTGCCACTCAGATGTCTTTGGCTCCTCACTTTTCCAACATTTCCACACCTATAAACAAAGATAATATTATCATGGTGCCACACACTGTGCCCCTAAATATAATAGCACCAAACACTGCGCCCCTGAATAAAATAGTACAAACACTGTGCCCCTAAATATTATAGCACCATAGACTGCGCCCCTGAATATAATTGTGTCAAACACTGTAGATAGCACCACACACAGCCCCCTGTAAATAGCGCTACACAGTCCTCCCCCTCTGTAAATAGCATCACACAGTCCTCCCCCTCTGTAAATAGCATCACATAGCCCTCCCCCTCTTGTATATAGTGCTACGCAGCAATCCCCCTTAGATATAGTGATACACAGCGCTCCCTTCTATATAGTGCTATACAACAATTCCCCCTTGTATATAGTGCTACACAGCGTCTCCCCCCTTGGACCTGCAGCTCTTGTAATTGCTCAGTATAATGTCCCCCGTAGCTGCCCCCACAGTATATTGCCACCCATAGCTGCCCCCACAGTATAATGCCCTTCATAGCTGCCTCTACACAGTATAATGCCCCATAGCTGCGACACAGTATAATGCCCCATAGCTGCGACACAGTATAATGCCTCCATAGCTGCGACACAGTATAATGCCTCCATAGCTGCGACACAGTATAATGTCTCCATAGCTGCGACATAGTATAATGCCTCCATAGCTGCGACACAGTATAATGCCTCCATAGCTGCGACACAGTATAATGCCCCCATAGCTGCGACACAGTATAATGCCTCCATAGCTGCGACACAGTATAATGTCTCCATAGCTGCCTCTACACAGTATAATGCCCCATAGCTGACACAGTATAATGCCCCATAGCTGACACAGTATAATGCCCCATAGCTGACACAGTATAATGCCCCATAGAGGTGACACAGTATAATGCCCCATAGCTGACACAGTATAATGCCCCATAGCTGACACAGTATAATGCCCCATAGCTGACACAGCATAATGCCCCATAGCTGACACAGTATAATGCCCCATAGAGCTGACACAGTATAATGCCCCATATGTGCGTACCTAATAAAAAAGAAAACATAATTACTTACCTATCCCGGTTCCCACGACGGTGGGGGATGCGATGCTTCTCCTCCTCTGCACTGTGCTGTGAGTGACTCCGTGCAGACAGGCGCGATGACGTCACTACATTGCGCCTGCCTGCACCGAGCCGCTCACGACAGAGTGAATGCTGGAGCGAGGCTCTAGCATTCAACCCAGCTGAATCTGCGTCCTGCGGATGCAGATTCAGTTGGAAGCGGGCAGCGCGGTTCGGGCCGCGATGGGCGGTTCGGGCCGCGATGGGCCCCCTGGCAGCCCTCGGGCCCCGGGCGACCGCCCGAAACGCCCATATTATAATCCGCCATTGGTAATGATATCCTCTGCATCCTGAGCAGAGGATGTCATTTACTCATGAACGCGCATCTCGGCGCATGCGCAGGAGATGCAGTGGAAGGCACCCGTCGCGAGAAGTCTGCGCTCCGCTAAAGGTAAGTGTGTGTTTATGTGTGATTGTATATATGGGTGTATTTGTGTGTATATGTTTGTGTATATTTTTGTGTTTGTGTATATGTGTGTGTGTGTGTGTGTATATATGGGTGTGTTTGTGTATATGTTTGTGTGTATATGTTTGTGTGTGTCTGTGTGTTTTTGTATATGTGTGGGTTTGTGTATGTGTTTGTGTATATATGGGTGTGTTTGTGTACATATGTTTGTGTGTATATGTTTGTGTGTGTGTGTGTGTGTTTTTTTGGTGTGTTTATGTGTGTGTGTGTGTGTATATATATGGGTGTGTTTATGTGTGTGTGTTTGTGTATATATGGGTGTGTTTGTGTATATATGGGTGTGTTTGTGTATATATGGGTGTGTTTGTGTATATGTTTGTGTGTGTGTTTGTATATGTGTATGTTTGTGTGTATATATGGGTTTGTTTGTGTACATGTGTTTGTTTATATGTTTGTGTGTATATGTGTGTGTTTGTGTATATGTTTGTGTGTGTGTTTGTGTGTTTATGTGTGTGTGTTTGTGTATATGTGGGTGTGTTTGTGCATATGTTTGTGTGTATATGTTTGTGTGTTTTTGTATATGTATATGTGTGTGTGTATATGTGTGTGTTTGTGTATATATGGGTGTGTTTGTGCATATGTGTATAGGTTTGTGTGTATATGTTTGTGTGTGTTTTTGTATACGTGTGTGTTTGTGTATATATGTGTGTGTGTGTTTGTGTATATATGGGTGTGTTTGTGTATATATGGGTGTGTTTGTGTATATGTTTGTGTGTTTGTGTATGTGTTTGTGTATATATGGGTGTGTTTGTGTACATGTGTTTGTGTATATGTTTGTGTGTATATGTTTGTGTGTATATGTGTGTGTATGTGTGTGTGTGTTTGTGTATATATGGGTGTGTTTGTGCATATGTGTATATGTTTGTGTGTATATGTTTGTGTGTTTTTGTATATGTGTGTGTGTATATGTGTGTGTTTGTGTATATATTGGTGTGTTTGTGCATATGTGTATAGGTTTGTGTGTATATGTTTGTGTGTGTTTTTGTATACGTGTGTGTTTGTGTATATGTGTGTGTGTTTGTGTATATATGTGTGTGTGTGTGTGTGTGTGTATATATGGGTGTGTTTGTGTATATGTTTGTGTGTATATGTTTGTGTATATTTTTGTGTTTGTGTATATGTGTGTGTGTGTGTGTGTGTATATATGGGTGTGTTTGTGTATATGTTTGTGTGTATATGTTTGTGTGTGTCTGTGTGTTTTTGTATATGTGTGGGTTTGTGTATGTGTTTGTGTATATATGGGTGTGTTTGTGTACATATGTTTGTGTGTATATGTTTGTGTGTGTCTGTGTGTTTTTGTATATGTGTGGGTTTGTGTATGTGTTTGTGTATATATGGGTGTGTTTGTGTACATATGTTTGTGTGTATATGTTTGTGTGTGTGTGTGTGTGTGTTTTTTTGGTGTGTTTATGTGTGTGTGTGTGTGTATATATATGGGTGTGTTTATGTGTGTGTGTTTGTGTATATATGGGTGTGTTTGTGTATATATGGGTGTGTTTGTGTATATATGGGTGTGTTTGTGTATATGTTTGTGTGTGTGTTTGTATATGTGTATGTTTGTGTGTATATATGGGTTTGTTTGTGTACATGTGTTTGTTTATATGTTTGTGTGTATATGTGTGTGTTTGTGTATATGTTTGTGTGTGTGTTTGTGTGTTTATGTGTGTGTGTTTGTGTATATGTGGGTGTGTTTGTGCATATGTTTGTGTGTATATGTTTGTGTGTTTTTGTATATGTATATGTGTGTGTGTATATGTGTGTGTTTGTGTATATATGGGTGTGTTTGTGCATATGTGTATAGGTTTGTGTGTATATGTTTGTGTGTGTTTTTGTATACGTGTGTGTTTGTGTATATATGTGTGCGTGTGTTTGTGTATATATGGGTGTGTTTGTGTATATATGGGTGTGTTTGTGTATATGTTTGTGTGTTTGTGTATGTGTTTGTGTATATATGGGTGTGTTTGTGTACATGTGTTTGTGTATATGTTTGTGTGTATATGTTTGTGTGTATATGTGTGTGTATGTGTGTGTGTGTTTGTGTATATATGGGTGTGTTTGTGCATATGTGTATATGTTTGTGTGTATATGTTTGTGTGTTTTTGTATATGTGTGTGTGTATATGTGTGTGTTTGTGTATATATTGGTGTGTTTGTGCATATGTGTATAGGTTTGTGTGTATATGTTTGTGTGTGTTTTTGTATACGTGTGTGTTTGTGTATATGTGTGTGTGTTTGTGTATATGTGTGTGTGTGTGTGTGTGTGTGTGTATATATGGGTGTGTTTGTGTATATGTTTGTGTGTATATGTTTGTGTATCTGTTTGTGAATATATGGGTGTTTGTGTACATGTGTTTGTGTATATGTTTGTGTGTATATGTGTGTGTTTGTGTGTATATGTGTGTGTTTGTTTATATGTTTGTGTGTATGTGTTTGTGTGTTTATGTGTGTGTTTGTGTAATATATGGGTGTGTGTTTATATGTGTTTGTGTATATGTTTGTGTGTGGTGTTTGTGTGTGTGTAGGTGAGTATAAGTATCGGTATTGTTCACATTGATAACTTTTTTTTTAATGTTGTTGCAGATTTTGATGTACCAATTGGACTACATCTTCGATTCGTTGGACTACTGCGTAGATCTACGGTTTTTGAAAATTTAAATAAAATGGTTAACGAGGGTTTTGTTGGGGATTTCTTATTTCAATTAAAAAAAAATTGTCTGTGTTTTTTTTTCAAACTTTATTAGTGCCTAGATAATGGCAGTTGGCTGATTGACAGCGTCCATTATAAAGGCGGTACTTAGTGTTAGCCGGTGCAGAGGCTAGCACTAACCACCCATTATTACCCCGGTACCCACCACCACCAGGGGTGCCGGGAAGAGCTTGGTACGATCCAGTACACGACCATCTGTTGTGATGGTCGGGTACTGGGGCGGCCGTAGGCTGGTATTATGAGGCTGGGAAGGACCAAAAACAGTGGACCTTCCCACCCTTGTAATGCTAGGCTGCTGCTGCTGTGTTGTATCGGGCTGGTTATAAAAATGTGGGGGACCCCCACGTCGTTTTTTTTTAAAATTTAACAATAGACGTTGGGTCCCCCACATTTTTAATAACCAGCCATATACAAGGCCGCAGCAGCCTGGCATTACACGGGTGGGAGGGGCCACTGGTTTAGTACATTCCCAGGCTAATAACACTGTGTTGTTTGTGGCTGGTTATGATAAATTGGGTTGAACCCCATGTCTTTTTAATAAAAATAATAAATAAATAATTTAAAAAAATGACGTGGGGTCCCCCCCATTTTTATAACCAGCCAGATACAACACAGCAGCAGCAGCCTAGCATTACAAGGGTGGGAAGGTCCACTGTTTTTGGCCCTTCCCAGCCCCATAATACCAGCCTGCGGCCGCCCCAGAGCCCGACCATCACAACAGATGGTCGGGTACTGGATCGTACAAAGCTCTTCCCGGCACCCCTGGTGGTGGAGGGTACCGGGGTAATAATGGTGGTTAGTGTTAGCCTCTGCACCGGCTAACACTAAGCCTCCCCTTAGTAATGGACCTTGTCACTCTGACAGCGGCCATTACTAAAGTGATAGTAATAAAACTTGAAAAGAAAAGACAAAGATATAGATAAAATATTTTATTGAAATAAAGCACCCCCAACACAACCCTCATTAACCATTTTATTGATGAAAAAAAAGCGTCATCTAAGTAGTCCTCAAAACCGACGTAGTCCAAACACCAAACCTGTAAAAAATCAAAAATATAAAAAAAAAAATGAAATAAAACATGTCGTAGGCTTAGTTTCACTTTCATGTGTGATACTGACTGTTATACCATGTATAGAAGCCTGCGGCAAAGTTGGCTTAGATACAGGGCGCCAGCAGACAGTATCATACATGGCCATACAGACATTTATACAAACAAACATACATACATACATGCAAACATACATGCACATATACACATACAAACATGACAACATACATACAAGCAAACATACATACAAGCAAACATACATACAAGCAAACATACATACAAGCAAACATACATACAAGCAAACATACATACATGCAAACATACATACATGCAAACATACATACATGCAAACATACATGCACATATACACATACAAACATGACAACATACATACAAGAAAACATACATACAAGCAAACATACATGCAAACATACATACATGCAAACATACATACATGCAAACATACATGCATACATACATGCAAACATGCATACATACATGAAAACATACATACATGCAAACATACATACATGCAAACATACGTGCACATATACACATACATGCACATATACAAACATGACAACATACATACATACATACAAGCAAACATACATACATACAAGCAAACATACATACAATAAAACATACATACATGCAAACATACATGCACATATACACATACATGCACATATACACATACAAACATGACAACATACATACAAGAAAACATACATACAAGCAAACATACATGCAAACATACATATATGCAAACATACATACATGCAAACATACATACATGCAAACATACATGCATGCATACATGCAAACATACATGCATGCATACATGCAAACATACATGCATGCATACATGCAAACATACATACATACATGAAAACATACATACATGCAAACATACATACATGCAAACATACATGCACATATACACATACAAACATGACAACATACATACAAGCAAACATACATACATACAAGCAAACATACATACATACAAGCAAACATACAAGCAAACATACATACATACATGCAAACATACATACATGCAAACATACATGCACATATACACATACATGCACATATACACATACAAACATGACAACATACAACATACATACATACATACATACAAGCAAACATACATACAAGCAAGCAAGCATACAAGCAAACATACATACAAGCAAACATACATGCAAACATACATACATGCAAACATACATGCACATATACACATACATGCACATATACACATGCAAACATGACAACATACATACAAGCAAACATACATACAAGCAAACATACATGCACATATACACATACATGCACATATACACATACAAACATGACAACATACATACAAGCAAACATGCATACATACAAGCAAACATACATAAATACAAGCAAACATGCATACAAGCAAGCATACATACAAGAAAACATACATGCAAACATACATACATGCAAACATACATACAAACATACATGCAAACATACATACATGAAAACATACATACATGCAAACATACATGCACATATACACATACATGCACATATACACATACAAACACGACAACATACATACATGAAAACATACATACATACATACATGCAAACATACCTACATGAAAACACATACATGAAAACATACACACATACAAACATTACAACATACATACATGAAAACATACATACATGCAAACATACATACATGAAAACATACATACATACATACATACATGAAAACATACATACATGCAAACATACATGCACATATACACATACAAACATGACAACATACATACATGAAAACACATACATGAAAACATACACACATACAAACATGACAACATACATACAAGAAAACATACATACATGGA
Source organism: Rhinoderma darwinii (assembly GCF_050947455.1). Lineage (NCBI taxonomy): Eukaryota > Metazoa > Chordata > Amphibia > Anura > Rhinodermatidae > Rhinoderma > Rhinoderma darwinii. The sequence goes on along the minus strand of NW_027464514.1, from coordinate 2,474,472 downwards.
AACATACATACATGAAAACATACATACATACATGAAAACATACATACATGCAAACATACATGCACATATACACATACAAACATGACAACATACATACATGAAAACATACATACAAGCAAACATACATACAAGCAAACATACATGCAAACATACATACATGCAAACATATATACATGCAAACATACATACAAACATACATGAAAACATACATGCACATATACACATACATGCACATATACACATACAAACATGACAACATACATACAAGAAAACATACATACATACATACATGACAACATACATACAAAAATAAACTCACCTAAGACGTTCCCACGAAGAGCCGAACGGTCCCGTCACTTTTCTTCTCCCATTCACAATAACAGAGCGGTGGGCGCAGATGACGTAATCATGTGGGCCTGATATGATTACGTCATCTGCGCCACAACGCATTGTTACTATGAATGCGAGCGGCGCCAAGAAGAAGGAAGATGGCAAGTGACGGGACCGTTCAGAGCGCCGTTAGAACGTCTTAGGTGAGTTTATTTTTTTTATATATTTTTAGTTGTTCGCCGAGTGCTGATGCGGCGGGTACAAAAATGTAGTGACAGGGTGGGGGAGGGAAAAGTGGCTTGCCGAAACGGGGTGAATGTAGTGTAGTGTAGTGTACAGTACATTCATGGTAAGTTCGTCTCAATCGGGCTTACCATGCCCGCTCGAGACGAACATTCTCCCGATGTTGCTAGAACTACAGTATCTAGCAACATCGGGAGCGAGCACACTGCAGAGCGGAGCGGCTTGATTGACATCGAGCCGCTCACGCCCCTTTTTAGAAAAGATAACCAGCACTTGCTGCGT